>NW_006399891.1:2311627-2336357 GCF_000299155.1 Elephantulus edwardii | reverse complement strand
GCTATGAGTCGCAAGCGACTCGACGGCACATAACAAGAACAACAACAAATGTTTAGATTAATGGAGAAGAAACTCAGGTTAATATAGGTGAACAATTTTAGACGATTTCTTATATCTTTGTTTTATTTTGGTTAAAGTTTACCGATACCACTGGTTTTCGTTCAGTCACAGTGTAGGCTAGCATGTGACAAAATAATTAATCAGATAATCACACGTAGTTGGGTTTTTTAAGTTAGATCTTTGACACAGAGCACAGATGACAGTTTTCAAGTAAGTGTTTGAAAATGTTTTAAACAGAACGCTTTTTGTAAACAAGGGGGAGTTCTGGGGGCTCAGTGGTAAGGAACTCGGCTATGAACCTAAAGACATGAAGTTTGAATCCACCCACTTGCTCTATGGGAGAAAGATGGGCAATTTCCTCCCATTAAATTCATTGCCTCTGAAAATCCACTGAGTGTCATATATGGGTCAGTTCCAATTCCAATAGTATACAACAATAACAAATTAATAAGAAATTCTAAAAATTGATTAGAGGAGTGGAAGACATAAGAGTTTTCAGCATATGTATTTCATTGCACTGATTAAAAACTCCTGGCCTTTATGGTAATTTTTAAAAAATATGATGCCTAACTTACATGTGAATGACTAATTCATTGGTGTGAATATCAGTTTCCAGGGAAAGGCTGATTGTCATCCACTGTTTTTGGACTTAACTTATGAAAAAAGGAAGAAGTGTCAAGCTCCACATTTCTAATATCACATTTCTCTAAAACAATTGTGTAAAGTTATTGGGGAGAGGGTGGCTCTACCTTAAATGTTTGTTTTGTTTATTTCATTATGTATTCTAGTTCTCATGATTTCTTTCTGGGTTTGGGCAATATATTTTCCTGAGTGTTGAAGATGATTACAATCTAGGTATTTAGGAAGGATATAAAATCTTTATTAACAAATTTTAAGTGTTTTCATGTATTTGCTATTGGCAATATTGAATGACATTATTTATATTAAAATTACTATCATATAAGTGATATCCAGAGAAATGTTTGAGCAGGAGAAAAGAATTTTGCTACATTTATTATTTTTTCTTTCTCTTTGTATCAGTCTTGGGTGAAATATCTATCTCGATAAACAGTGACTGCCTAGAAATTCCCATTTATATCAATTTGATGGTGGCCATTTAATTTTTATTTATATCCTTTCCCTCCTCTACTGATTATAAATACATTTCACAATTATCTTAAGATTACTTTTTGATTAATAAAATTCATACAATATTCCATGACTGACATAGAACACAGTTATAAGTAAATTTATTGTGTGTTAATGTTTGCTGTATACACGAATTCTCATTTATAGCTACATCTTTTAGTACTATGATTCTTTCTGTTATTAGTATATTTACCTCCCTATATGTTGTTTTGTTGTTATTGATTGCCTTCATGTCGAGCACAACTCATAGTGACCCTATGAACAAAAGGCCTGAAACCCCTCTTAAACTGTTAATACTTATCACAGTTCATAGAGTTTCCGGAGGCAAGTTGTTTAGGAAGTGGATGCCAGTTCTGCTTCCAATCACAAGAAATATATACCTTTGATTTATGTAAGGATTATCACCACTTTTATCATTGCGATCATTGTTTTAACCATTTTATAGATGAGTAACCTACAGCTCAGAGAGTTTAAATGACTTGTTCCTTACAAAGAGCATGCTTTGGGGAACTGTAAAGTGATACAACTCCAGTAGAATACAGCTGCAAAATTCCTCCCAAAGATAAACATAATGTCACCATATGACCCAGCAATTGCACTTGCAGGCGTACACACCAAGAGCTGGATGCAAGGACTTAAACGGATACTTGTAGGGATACATGGATAGTCCCTGTCTCATTTGCCACAATAGCTCAAAGGAGAAACAAACCAAGAGTCCACCTCCATTTCTAGTTCAGAGCTGAGATTCTGGCCAAGGAGACAGGTTTTCTAGTTTCTGTAACTTGGTTATGCCACACACATCATGGGCGAGCTGGAACAAAGTTTTCAACTTTCTAGACAATCACTGTTCTTAACCCCTAAAATGAGGAAGAGGAGTCCTCTAAGTTCTAATATATTTCAATTCTAAGAAGCATTGGTAAGAATCAATATTTGTATCCAAGAGAAAGAAATGCCAAGGTGAAGGTCATTTTTAGTCTAGAGACCATATATGAGTCATACTCTTGTGTTCTGCATGCCTCTGTCCAAGTGAGAACACTGGCAGATAATATAGAGTAAAAGGACGATCACAATCCAGCAACCAAGAAGCCATCAAGAAAGATTTACAGCACCTTGTAAGGCACTGGTGTAAGAGGTTTTCTAAGGAGAATGTATCAGACTCACTGACTCCTCTCTGCCCTCTTTTTTCCTACAGGAAATTTCCCCCATCCGTCTCTGCTACAAACTCCAGATTCTCTGCAGCTCTCTCTTCCTGTGGTGAGCAATGCAGCTCCCTTCACAGGAAGCATCTCTAACTTCTCCAGGGTCTCTGCTCCAGCTGTCAGCTCAGCATGGCTACTTCCATCAGCCTCTATCACCTCTTTCCAACCACCTGTGGGCAGTACCTACCATTACCCAACTTCTGGCACAACTATGCAGCCTTCAGTTGGGGGGCAGAGCCAAATCCCCATTATACTGTCCTCTTACCCGGGGATTGTTGGGTGGAACCTCACGGGAAGCACTCAGAAGAAGTCCTCCTCACTTCAGGACTCCACTTTCACTGTCATTGATCCAGACACAGTGATGTCTTCAATACCCGTGGTAATTCAGTATGACAAACCTGCAGATACCAGTACCGTAAGTGCTCTGTACCCAGCACTACCTGTTAGCCTTGTCCAGGGGACACCAAATCAGGGACATAGTTTCTCAGTTCCCCCTCAGGACAGAGGTCAGGTATATTACTGTAATCAGGGCACAGTGGGGCCCCTTGTCTCTGGAGAGCTTGGTCCTTGCCTGCAATCCTATGGCACTGAGTCATACACAGGAGGCAGGGCCCCTGCTCCTCAACCAGAAATGGTGATGGTACTAAAGGAGATTCAGCCTGCAAATGCCCTTCTGCCGGCCTCTACTTCTGGAACTTACTACTCCATCTCTGGTCAACCAATCTCAGAAGCAAGATTGCCAGGTGAGTACAAAGGGTAAGAGGAGAGAAGAAGGAGGGTCAAATCCCTTCTAGGAAATGGTAAGTGCACAACGGAGAACTTAGTTCTAAGACTCTCAACACTACCCTCTGTCAAGGCTCTCCAATGCTTCTAGCCTCCATGTAACACTTGGACCAAGAGGGACATTGTATGGTCCATTTTGTTACAAGTATAAAACCTCTAAGATCATATCCAGGGACATCATAGCGTCCTTTGCCACACATGAGCAATTGCCTACCACCATCATATTGTCATTACCATGCTTCCATGGCCTTGAGGAAGAACTCTGGGGCCATAGGGCTTGACATCTCCAACAAAGTCTGAACACCTTTGGCAGATCAAATGCAAGATTGGGCTCTGATGATGTGGAAAGACTGGCAATTGTCTTTTAGGAAACTTTCTGCCTTAGAAACCCAGTGGAGAGTCAGATATAAGTTGGTTTCAACTCAAAGGCAATGAGTTGTGAATTTGATATTTAAAATTTCTGAAAGGCCCTTCCCAACTCTTATTGCACTTAGGGTCAGTTTAACTTTTCCTCATTTCCTTTTACATAATTTACATAAGGATTTAAAATCTCTGGTTCAAGAACAAATTACTTGTGAGTGACCTAAGTCAGTCTCAGAAAGAAATTTATGGTATAAGACACTAAGTAAAGGTTTCCATACAAAATCAATCTTGGAGGCTTCACAAGGATGAGAAGAGATGGGGCGGGGGGGAAGCACAATTTTTAGTGAAAAAAAATCCAGATATAGATATACAGAAAAATTTTGAATACATTCCTAAAAATATTTTTCAAGTATTTTCTCACACACTCTCTGTTCAAAGCAACCAAATAGAGACTTTGTCTTCAGTAACGTATCTAATGGAGATATTTCCAATCCCTGTCTTTAGTAAGCAACATGAAGTGTTCTTATTTCTTCAAAAGAATGAGAAGGAACATCTATGGCAATTGCTGGCTACATAAAATATTTTTATTCTTAATCAACCTTATACTATTTCTATGACTTATAAGAACCCCAAGAAACAGAATGACATGCAGACCCATGACATCAATGGTCAGAACTAGAACAACAACCTTCAGGGGTCTGTTCTTGGTCCCTCCCTAGGAAGGACTGTACAGATGCTCACTCATTGTAGAGAAGGGCACCTGACTGATTGGCTGTGGGGGTGTAGGAGGACCACCCCACTTACCAAGGACTGACTGACTTCTTCCTTGATTCCTTTGTAGGGATGGAAAGTTCCGTGGGCATGGAGACTTCCTTGAGATGGCAACCTCCATGCCAGATGTTTTGTCTGCCACAAACACTAGAAAGCCAAAAGTCCTGCAGCAGTAATATCCAGCTACTTGAAAGTCATCCACCAAATGAGCTTGGGGACACCCCAGTGATAGCTGCAGGTGAGAGTTCTAGTAACCTCCTTGCACTGCCTCCAGCTCCAAGCCTGGAACAAACCAAGGACAAGAATCCTGATGCAGGTAAAAACAAGCATTTCAAACCTCTGGATGCCTATCCAGTCCCAACGGAATGTGTGGAACTTCCATTAATCCCGTTAGAAATCTCTGATATCTTTGAGCTTCTGTCTTGTGTCGATCCTCTCCATCAAGAGGAACAGCCTGGTGCTGAAAACACTGAAGAAAGAAAGACCAGCTTCAGTGTTGAGGACCAAGGTGCATTTGAAAATGAGTTTGAGTGTGGCAGTAGTTTTGCAGCTATCACCACACTGGTAGATAATATGGATGTTCCTCAAGTTTTTATCTCCTTGGTAGACCTTGATCAAACCAAAGGCCTGGAGTCAATTAAAGCCGAAGACAGCAAAGGGATCAGTGTGGATGTGGGGCAGGAAAAGGCAAGCCTGATAAAGGCTTCCTGTGATCCAGGCAGGAAGAGAAAACACACAGTCTCTGAGTTTATCTCTGGTGCTCCAGAGGCCAAGATCCAGGTAAAGACCCCAGAGGGAGAAGTGGCTGTTTGCAATTCAGAGACCAGTGACAGAGCACGAGTCAAAAGAGCTAAGCATTCTACCAACAAATCTCATATACCTGCATCAGGCAGGATCAACAAAATGAATACAGAGGCCAAGGCCAAAAGGAGTCAAGAAAGCAATTTCAAGAAAGCTGGGGACAGTAAGCAGCCAGGGAACCAAGTTCTAGAATTGAAGCCCAGCATCCCCAAGAGCAAGAGGAAGAAAACTCAGCCTGAGCTTGGCCCGGAGACCTTTAAGAAGCCTCGCAGCAGCCTGGGCATGCACATGCTGGAGTCTGTGCAGGTCTTTCACGCTCTAGGGAAGAGGATTGATAACAGAGCCGGGCTTCTTTCCTCCAGGGCCCTGGGAAACACAAGTAACACCAAAGAGCCCCGGCCAGCCCCAGCTGTCAAACCATGGCTGCACATCCCACCTGAGGGGAAAGGGCTTGAGCAAACCCAAGTCAAAGCCCACAGTCCTGATGGCCATGTAGAGAATCATCCATCTCCACCCCAGGACGAGGGGCCACATCCTGGGAAGGTCAGGCTGGTACCTTTGCCTTTTCTCACCTTGGACAAGCGTCAAGTGAGGCCTGTGCCTCGCAGGCCACAGTCTCTGGTTACGCATTGCCCTTCTAGGCCTGGTTCCACCAACTCAGCTCAACCCATTACTGGCAATCCATCCCAGTCAGCTCCTGTTTCTTCATCTGTGGCGGGTCCTGCTGCACCAACTCGGACAATTTTCCCGAATGCAGCCCGACCAGCCGTGACCAACCCTGCTCGGCCCGGTGTCCTCCAGCCTGCTCCTCCAAAGCCGGCAGCCTGCACAGCAGCATCTGGTGCTGCTTCCCAGGGAGAGCCTGTGACCACCTTTGGGAGCAAGTGGCAGCCCCCACCCAAGCCTCAAACCCAATTGCTACTGGAAGATTTCAGCTTACAACCGATTCCGTGGAGGAAGCCCAACGTCCCTGAGCCTGTGATGTCCAAGCCCATCACCAAGGAGCAGAGGCCAGAGCGTGAGGCCATGAAGAGGCGAGCTCAACAGGAGCGGGAGGAGGCTGCCAAGTACACCTCATTGGGTAAAGTGCGGTTTTTCGCGCAGAGGGAGAAAGACATGGAGATTGCGCGATACTATGGTTATGCAGTCTGATTGGATCAGCAAGGATTCTCCCTGTTTCTTGGAACCATCTGTTTTTTTTCTGTTTATTTACATACACATATAAGTAAATGTAAGTTTATTTATTTAAAAAATTTAATAAAGAATAGAATTACTAGGTCTTTTTACAACGTGCATTGTCTTTTCAGATCTTGTTAATGGTGGTTTTGTTTTTTTAAAGAAGTTAGAATGCACAACCAGAGACACAAGCGATGTGTATGGATTATGGACTGGACAACTAATTGCTCTAAAAACATATCTGTAATTTCACCCAGGGAAAAAGAAATAAAGAAGTTAGAATGATAGAATGCATTAAAGGAAATTTGGATGGACTAATGAGGGTAGAGGATTGTAACTGAGGAACAAATAAAGAATTTAGACTAATGTGATGAAGGACAAAAAGTGAGAGATTTTATGCGCTGAGATTAAAGTGAAGAAAGTATAATTTGGATAGAACGGATGATGACAGAGGATGGGTCTGGGTTAATCGGCTGTTATTAAACTCTTCCTTGGAGATTGTTCTTCTGTTTCCTTGGACTCTTAGGTGTTTTGGACACAAGGGCAGTTAGGCCACACTTGTAACAGGATCAGGTTTCTTACAGGTGGATGGTATAGGTGGTAAAGGTGAATTCACACATGAGGGCTCCCTGGAGGCAAGGATAATGAAGCTTTGTCTCACACACTTGGGTATGCAGACAGGAGAGGCTGTTCCCTGGAGAAGGAGGGTGAAAGAGAAGAAGACCCTTAACCAAGATGGACTGACACAGTGATGGCAATAAAGGCTCAAGTGTGTCAGTGACTGTGAGCTTGGCACAGGATAGGACAGGTTTCAGGTCTGTTGTTCACAGTCACTAGGAATTGTACTTTTTGGTAGCTTACAGTCACAACTCTTTTAATTGATGCACTTAAGCTAGTCCCTTTCATTCACACCAACTAGAGTGGAGAGGGCCAGGCTCAGAGCTCTCCTGGGGCCCAGGCCAGGATTTTCTGCAGCAGTGAGGTCCATCTAGAAAGGCAGGGCCTGCACCATGAAGCATCATTCATTCAGCACCTCTGGTAAAAGCCTTTAGACACGCCACTTCCATTAACCTTCCTCAAACCTGCAGGGCCAGTGTCACTTCATCAAGTGACTGGTGAGATGTAACAATAACCCCAATTCATTGAGGTCACTATTCTCACAAGTCCAGTGTTCACAAGCCAATGGGGCTTTCAGAGCACAGCGTCAGGTCAAGGGTGAGCAAGAGAGGGGCACACAGGGGCCTAAATACTGTTCTGAAGGTTCAGCATTATCCTTTTCCACCACACGGTGGTCCACAGCTTTCCTGATGACCACTGACATTGACCGACAAGCTGGAGAAAAATCACCTCCGAACTTGAACTTCCTATGGAGAGAGGTGGACACGCATGCGCACTGAGTCTTGAGAGGGGCTGAGAGAAGGCACTGAGCAGGCGCCTGATGATCAAGTGCTCCAAGCTGGGCACCAAGAGGAGTGGAGTGGACACGGAGGGTGGAGGGCTTGGAGGTGAGAGAATATGGGGATGTGGGCTCAGGGGAAAATCAGTAATTTACATGGAAATGTCTCCTAAAAGGAAATACTGCATGGCTCAAAATTGGGAAGGGTGTACGCCAGGGCTGTATCCTGTCTCCATACCTTTTAAATCTTTAAGCAGAACAGGTTATCCGGGAGGGTGGGCAGTATGAGGAGGAATGTGGCATCTGTATTGAATCATCAACAATCTGCGTTATGCAGATGACAGAACCCTGCTTGCTGAAAGTGAGGAGGACCTTAAGCACTTGCTGTGGAAGGTCAGGGACTGCAGTCTTCAGTTTGGATTGAGACTCAATATCAAGAAAACAAAGATTCTCGACACTGGGCTGATAGGTATCATCATAATGGATGGTGAAGGGATTGAGATTATTCACAGTTTTGCTTTGCTTGGATCCATAGTCAACACTCTTGACACCAGCAGCCAGGAAGTTTAGAGACGTATTGCGATGGACAAGTCTGTGGTTAGAGACTTCTCTAAAGTGCTGAAGTGCAAAGATGTCAGTCTGGAGACTAAGGTGGGCCTGATACATGCCATGGTCTTCGCAATCACTTCCTATGCATCAGAGAGCTGGACAATGACTAGGGATGATAAAAGGAAAATTTATGCCTTTGAGCTGTGGTTTTGGAGAAGAGTATTGAATATACCATGGACTCCTAGGAAAACAAACAGGTTTGTCCTGGAGAGGATGAAGCGGGACTGCTCCTTTGAGGCAAGGATTCTAAAGCTTTGTCTGACATACTTTGGGCAAGTTGCAAGGAAAGATCAGTCCTTGGAGAAGGACGTCATGCTTGGGAGGGTGGAGGAACAGTGCAGAAAAGGAAGACCCTCAATGAGATGGATTGATTAAGTGACTGGGGTAATGGGGGTAGGTGTGTCGGAGATGGTGAGATTGGCACAAGGTAAGGCAGAGTTTGGGACTGTTGTACTTAGGGTCGCTATGAGTCGCAGGTGACTCGATTGCACATAGCAAAACCAACAATAACAACAACAATAACTTTATTTAGAAAGGAAAGAGACTCGAAATTACTTATAATACATCAGAAATCTGGACAATGACTAGGCATGATACAAGGAGAATTGATGCCTTTGAGCTATGATGCTGGAGAAGAGTGTTGAGTATACCATTGTCTGTAAGGAAAACAAAGAGGTTCATGCTAGAGAGTGTGACATGTGGCTGCTCTTTGGAGGCAAGGATTCTGAAGTTTTATCTGATATATTTTAGGCATATCGCAAGGAGGGCCCCATCCTTAGAGAGGGACATCATGCTTGGGAATGGAGGGACCGTGCAAGAGAGGAAGACCATTGATGAGATGGATTAACTCAGTGCCTGGGGAAATGGAGGTCGGTGTGTCAGAGACATTAAGATTGGCTCAGTAGAGAGCAGGATTCAGAGCTGCTGCTGTGCGTAGGGTCATTATGAGTCACAAGTGAATCAATGGCACATAAGAACAACAAAAACTGATAAGGAAAAACCTAAGCAGGAAACATTATACTTCCTAATCTCAATACAACATCATAGTGATACTGTGACAAAAACAGACCAATGGAGTAGAGTTGAGAACCAGGACCAACTCATCGGCCTACAGTCATCGATCTTTGAAAAGACAAAATCCTTTAAGTGAGGAAATGACAGCCTTTTTAACAAATGGTACTAGCAAAAATTATTTTTACCTCATGCACTTACTGCAGAGGGTCAAGGACTGCAGCCTTCAATATGGAATGAGGCTCAATGTTAAGAGGACAAAAATTCTCACCACTGGACCAATCGGTAGCATCAGGATGGATGGCGAACAGATTGAGATTGTTCACAACTTCAGTTTGCTCGGCTCCATGGTCAACACTCTTGGCACCAGTAGCCAGGAAATAAAAAAACGTATTGCGATGGTAAAGTCTGCGGTTAGGGACCTCTCTAAAATACTGAAGAGCAACAGTGTCTCTCTGGAGACTAAGGTCCGCCTGATACAGGCCTTGGTTTTTGCAATCACTTGTTATGCCTCAGAGAGTTGGACAATGACTAGGGAGGATAGAAGGAGAATGGATGCTTTTGAGCTGTGGTGCTGGAGAAGAGTATTGAATGTGCCATGGACTGCCAAGAAAACAAACAGATTCATCGTAGAGAGGATTAAACCAGGCTGCTCCTTGGAGGCAAGGATTCTGGGGGTTCGTCTGACATACTCTGGACATGTTGTAAGGAGAGACAGGTCTTTGGAGAGGGACATCATGCTGGGTAGAGTGGAGGGATAGCGCAGGAGGGGAAGACCCTCTATGAGGTGGATTGATTCAGTGACTGGGGTACTCCATATGGGTTTGTCAGAGGCAATGAGATTGGCACAGGATAGAGCACAGTTTAGGGCTGTTGTACATAGGGTTGCTATGAGTCGCAAACGACTCGACAGCACATAACAACAATAACAACAACAACTAGCAAAAATGGACATTTGTCTGCAGAAAACTGAATCAAGATCTCACATCATACACAAAATCCCACTCAAGTTGAATCAGATACCTAGGGGTAAAAGAAAGAAATAAAGATTATATAAGAGAAAAATAGGACCAAATTGAAAATCCTTAATCTCTTGTATTAGCAGACTTTGGAACATAATCAAGAATCCATAGGAAGGAGAGGACAAATAAAAGAATGAAAGATTCTAAAATATCCAATCCTATATGGATCAAAAAGAATTCTCCAATAGGGTAAAAAGGAAGCCTACAGTTTGGGAAAAAATACTTGACAATAGCATATCTGATAAAGGGCTTGTATCTAAAATTTATAGGATACTTCAACACCTCAACAGAGAAAGGACAAACAATTACAAAATGGGTTGAAGATTTGAAGAGATGCACCACCAAAGAGGATATTCAATGGCCAACACAAATGAAGAGGTGTTCAATATCTCTAGCTATTAGAGATGTGCAGATCAACACAGCAGTGAGCTACCAGCTCATTCCAGCAGCAATGGAAAAGTCCAACGTGGCAGCAAACACAAATATTGTCAAGGATGCCGAGGTCAAAGGTGGCATGCACTGCTGGCGGGATTGTAGAATAGAACAACACAACTAAAGCCAGTCTGGCATGTCCTCAGATGGTTAAAAACAGAAATGCCATTTGATCCAGCTCTCCGCTACTGCCAAACTACCGAAAGAAATGAGTGTGACACAAACAGATGTGTGCACATCCACATTAATTAAAGCATTATTTCAATAGCTAAGAGGTTGAAGCAGCCCAAGGATCCATCAATAGGTAAAATGGATAGAGAAACTGTGGTACATTCACCTAATGAAGCATTAAGCAGTACTGAAGAACAATGAAGAACTTGTGAAACAATATACAAGGTGGTTGAGTCTAGAAGACATTATGCTGAGCCAAAAACTCTGTAACAAAACGACACAAAACTATATAAGACTAGTGTTCTAAGACATAGATGTCTTGGGGGAGGGACTGGCAGGAAAAAAAGAAAAGAGCAGATGGATAATGAAGTTTTTATAGGGATAGGTGAAAGAAAGGTTGATTGGAAAGGAATAGACCATTAGACATTATGTGCAATCAGCAACCTGAAATTGGACATGGTGGAAAATTTGTGTGAATTGTGTGTCAGATCAGACTCATACCTCACCCTGCAGTGGGGTTTTCAGAGGCTATAAATCGCACAAGAGGAGATTGTCCATCTTTCTCCTGTGGAGCAGCTGGCGGATTTGAACCTTGTGCCTCTGGAACGGCTCTTTACTCACTATGTCACTAGAGAATGAAAGGAATACTAATTTATTTGCAAATTTTCATTCACAATTGGAATAAAAAAGAAGTACATGTTTTATGTTGTTGGAACCTTGAAAATAAATTGACAGTAAAAAACCAGATTTACACAGAAAACCAAAGGGTTTAAATCAACCTATATAAACAGACATAAGTGAGGTAATATATCAAATATGACAAAATGAAGAACATTTTTTAAGATTATGAATTTTAGTAGATGGAATTTATGGCAACCATTAGACTAGCTACAGATTAAAAAAAAAACCCCAGTATTCTTATCTATGTTGTTGTTTCCTGTGGGTGGAGCTGAAGGAAGACTAGCAAAGCAGAATGTCATTCCAGAAGGCTAGACGCTCTCTCAGGCTAATAAAGCCGAGAAACTCCAGAACCTCTGCTTTTATTAGTGTTTAGAAACAAAGAAATACCATTCAAGTGACAGTCAAAATAAAGGAAAAAGAAAACAAACCCTTTCAAGGACCCAAGAGCTAATTAATAACTAAATAAAAAAGAAAGAAAAAAAAAGAAACAAAGAAATATTTCACAGAGAAATGGAAACTTGAAGGATTGATTACTTCATAGGGCCTGTATGGGCCAAGTACACAGATAGATAAAAGACATACATTCAAGCAAGAACTCTTTGTATTCATAAACTGTGCTTTCTTACATTTGCAACAACCTTATCAAGAGCAGAAACTTTTGCTTCTACTCTCAAAGGAATGAGTGTCCAAAGATGTATGAGAACTACTTGCAGTTCTCTTTATCAGAGCTGCTTATAATCTTCCTTCTGAAGATACATTTATCTGCAAGACACACAGCCACGTCCCAAGGACTCAGCCCCTTACTTTCTTTGCACCTTACATTTCCCCCCTTTTTATTAATACATTAAACAACTTATTAATAATCCTAATAGAAAATACAGTACTTACTGTTATTTCATACAGTTGGTAGCTTATCATTATAAACAGATTTTTTAAGATACAAACAGTAATAGGATTATAATTACCAGCACACTTAAGAGTAATTCTAAAACAAGGATGAACATATTTTATAAATATTAAGAAATATCATCAGAGACCTTTTAAAATACATAAGATATAATAATTTGTTGTGTATAAATAATTGGCCTCATCTCAATAATCAGAAAATAAGACATTAGTAGAAATCATCAAGGAACAACCTCTGTGCGCAGCACACAGATCACCCTCTCCTCCAGACAGCCAAGTTCTGCACAAAAATCCTCCCAGGACAACACAAAAAGGAGAAAGCAAGTCCATGCAGCACAGTTTCGTGAATACCTAATGTTTCTTATCATCTGCAACAAAGATTCCAGTAAATGTCTTTCCCATAGGAGCATTGGAGGGACTCCATCTTGAAGGGACCATGAGGGTGCTCCTCGTATAATAAACATGCCCAGAGAGTGTCCTGAGTCTGAGCAGGCCCCAAGCATGGCAGGTCATAATCACAGGTTTCATCATCCAATGTCCAAGTGCCATTTTTCTTGTGTCTGTGTAATCAGTTAATTGTTAATGTGCTCCTCAAAGCAAACAGCAGCCTAGAGCTTCACTTCCCAAAGCTTTAGCTGCTCTGCCTGTATGTAGAACTCTTGGATCGCCTTTGTAGTCAGAGGAAAGTGGTTCTCATCATTGTATGGACATGTCTGCCATCCCAGGGCTGTCAACAGCCTGACTTCTCCTTTAGGGTACATGAAAGGACTCCCTACCTTTTCTTTCTGAGTTTGGGTGAAGAATGATCACATCAGCTCCCAGAGGGGAGATCAGAATGATGTCAGTCACATTAGAGGAGACAGTCTTAACCCCACAGGTGTGGATGATAAGATGCTCCAAGGGAAGATGCAGCACTGCTCTGCTTCTCCAAGTGGCTGGCTATATGACAAGGTGGAAACTAGTAGACATAGAGTAAGGGAGCCTGGGTGAGCTCTCTGCTCCTCTAATCTTTCAGTCCTGGACTCTGGGATGAAGCATGTTACTTCGTATTACTGCACATGGTATTCTTAGATGGACAGACTTCTCTTTCTCCTTCTATGTCATCGCAGGAGATTCTCACACAAGACTTAGTCATCTGAATGGGAGGGCGACTAGCCCACCACACACTGAGGCCCTGACACTCCCCGTCTTACACAGAGGTTGTACTTTAATTTCATTTCAATTAAGTTTGTCTTTACAATAATCCCACATTAAACTCTATTCTTTTAACTCCTTAGACAGCTTATTATTAATTATAACAGAAAACACAGCAGCTTATTGTTGTTTCATTCGGTTGGCAGCTTGGTATTGCCGAGAGACTATACAGAGTACAAACAATAATATGATTATAATTAACAGCATACCAGAAGTAGTTCCAAACAAAGAGGAAACATATTTTGTAGGATTTAAAAAGACAGTACTGTCAGAAACTTTTTGAAATACATCTTGTCCTGTAATTAAACCCAATTTAGTTTTAAAAATAGCATGAATATGATTTTGTAACTCTAAAACAGGTTGTGATAAATTTTGATACCCAAATAACTGTTTTTTAACCATAACCCAAGGAAATAGACTTGTGTTATATCTTATAGGCGTTACAGAAAAAAAGAAGTTATATTCCAACCACATTTTAGTTGAATCTGTTTTGTAAACTTACAACTTGTTCCCCTAATAATGTCATTGCCCACTGCATATTAGCAAGTTCTGAATGGACTTTAGCATTCACCTGCTCTTAAGCAGACTACAAGGTTTTTAAATCACCATGTGAATCCCACACAGTTTTAACAGCCTGAACACTTTGAGAGAAAGAAAGTTCTATTTTAGTTGTGGCGGTTGCTACAACCACAACAATGACACCTCCAATAGTAACTATGAAAATACCCACAAATCTTTTTCCCTTTAACAATCTTTTTACCAGGGTATAGCTTAATAAGGAGTTGGAAGATACTTGCCACTTTGTCTAAACACCTGCTCTCATTTTAAAAATTTACATACCTTCTCTGGCTGTTCAGACCAAATGCTTCTATACAAATAGATATATAATACACAGTTTTGGTAACTTATTAATCCTGTTATATTTTTCTTATTAATAATGCTTTTTAATAATACATAACACAACTTTGGATATACTTTGTAATATTTGGTTTAGAATTTAATTTATAGTTATTGGAATGACTTGTCATCAAACCATTCCAAAATATCTAGTTCCTAATGATGATCCCAATTTCCAAGTGTCTCCTTGATGAGGATATCCTATCATATGTGGAGAAGGAGCAGCCATTCCTCCTCCATGCCATACAATACCATGTTTGCTATGCGTCTCTATAGTATTATTCTGTTCCATTTGAGATCTAACCCATGACCTTTTTCTCAAGTAGAACCAAAAGAGCTCCAATCAGTGACCCTTCCGTGGGAAGTATTAAAGAGAACTCAAGCACATTCAGCTCTACATTGAGCCCAATGTATCCAATCATTCACACATGCAAACACAGGAATTTGGCATGGAGGTAAATTTGGAACATTATCTTGGGTGAAACTACTATTGTTATACCCTTTTTGCTGTTAACATTAATAGATTTTCTTTTTTCTAAAGTATTATTTTAAATAATAAATAGCCAGGCTTCATTCAATAATTGCAGACAATGTTGCCCTTTTCCTAAGCAAATAGGAGTTCCAACAGCTCCAGTGGTATAACTATCCATACTTTTTCTTTTTTCTTGTGGCATTGCAGGTCTCCTAATATCATAAGGTCCTGGCAGCCAATCAGAATCATTTATATACACAGTAACATTAGGATCTCACTAACAGCTTTTAATAATGGGGTGGGGGTTAGGAATATAAGCACAAAATGTATCATTTTCTCCCTGCCCCCTCCCTGCCACCAAATATAGCTGAGCAGATACTATAGCAATTACAGCTAGAAACAAAGTGGATTAATTTAGAACTTGGCCATTTTGAGCCACTAGTTTTTTTTCTTTTTGTGTTAACTTCTTTAATTGGCTCCAAATAGGCGGATCTGTTCGATGGGTGTTTACAAAGAGTTGTCGAACTTGTGCTCGATGTAGATTTAATTCAGCAAATTCTGTATTAAAATTTGGCATGTTGAACTTTTTGTTGTTCTTCACTATGTTGAAGTTTAAGCCTTTTTTCAGGAGTCCAAATATTTTCTTTGTTTCTGCAGAGATATAAACAAAACTGCTTCCCAATTTTTAGTACGTGACCAGATTTCCAAGTATCAGTATTTTGATCCAAATAATGAATAGGTGGATCTAAATCAGGAGTTTTTCCTTTATTATGGGTCTGCCACTACAATTCTGCTGTTTATATCTTATCTGAATTAAGATTTAAAAAATTTAAAGTATATAAAGTAATAAATAATCCTCTTTCCTTTATTCCCCCTTTTTACTTATAAGACTTTATTATTACTATTATTATTAATTATAATTATAATTGCTTGTTTTGTACTATGTTCTGAAATACCAAAAACATATAATAACAAATGAAAATTTTACGTTTATAAGAGCAATAAGTAGATGAATTATCAGTTTTCATAGTGTTAGGCACTTCTGTAATTGCAAAACTCCAAACAAATGGGTCATAACTGATTCCGTCTTTGCAGAGGTCAAGGCAGTTGCCTAGGAGAAAAAGAGAAAATATTTACCGAATGATGTATATATTTTAATCTTCTAAAATGTTTGAAATTGAGTAACATCTATTTTCCAAATTTGATTAGGTTTAAGAGTTTTAGGATTAACTTCTATTGGTAGATGAATTTCTACGAACACATTGAAAACAATTTTGAACAATATATTTTATAAATATGATGCAAACTATTATATTGCTATGAAATTTAAAATACTGCTCATTGGCTTGTAGCAACTAATTGATCAATTTATTCACTGCCTTGAGTTAAAGATTCTGGTAGATGAGTACATGTATAAGTAGGGGTAATATATAAAGAATTGGCTTTTTTCCTAATAATACACTGTCATTATAAGAATAAAGTATTTAATTCAGAATCATCTTGTGGTAAAAAAGCAGTCTCAATATGTCTTATTGTATATTTTACATATTGAGAGTTAGTTATTAAGAGATACTTTAATATTAGTTCACAATGTTGTTGTTGTTAAGTGCCATCGAGTCTTAGGTGACTTACAGTGAACCTATGAACGAAAGTCCTGGATACCTGTATAACTTTCGTCCTTTCTCCAAGTTCATATGGTTTCCAGAGGCAAGCTGTGGAAGTGGATGCCACTCCTGCTTCCAAGCTTGTTTTAATCGGGGAGCTCCACCAAACACTGTCCACCATGGGTAACCATTCTCACATTTGACTCAGCAGTGTCACAGTGCTCGGCTTCACAGCAACCATGAGTTACCTCTGTACAGCAAGTGGTTAGTTAACAATAGTATTATATAATTCAGCCTTTTGTACCAAGTTATAGGAAGTTTGTACTACTTGTTGATAATTAGGTGAATAAGATTCAGCCTTGCTATTTTTACTAGCGTCAGTATAATATATATGTGCATTGGCTATAGGAGTTAACATTACTACTAGAAGGTAATCTGTACTGCATTAATTTTAAAAAACTAATTTTTTTATCTTTAAGGTAAGAATTAGAAAATTTGCCTACATAATCTGACACTACTATTTGCCAATTGGTATTAAATGATTATGTTTTGAATTACTATATAGGTTAATGGTAATATAATCATTTTTGGGTTATTACCACACAATCGACATAATCAAGTACATCCTTTACTAATTATTACATTTTTTTACATATTGTGTAAGTAGTTTGACACTTTTTATTCTGCAAAAAATACCTATTCTACATTATTTTGCTGTATTATTAACCCAGTAGGAGTATGTGGTATAGGGAAACAAGTACAGAAAGCTCTGTATTGTCTTTAGTTCTACTTCCCTGAGTTTCTTGTATTTGCTGTTCAATCCAGGCTAACTCCTTACTGGTAAGAGTTAAGTCCCTTTAACTGTTGATACCATTATAACCTACTAAGGTTTTAAATAGGTGAGTTCATTAATAAGTAGGAATGCTTGACAAAGGACAAATCAGGTTCATAACATTCCATAACTTTTGAAAATCATTGATGATTTTTTAAGGATTTTTTTAATCTTCACCTTTTGTGGGATTATAGCTTGACATGTCATTTCAATAATTCCCAGATAAACAAAGCTTTTAAATGAATTTTTCCTAAGAATTAATTTGACAGTATTTTCTGGACTTGGTTTAGAGATATTAGTTAGTATTTTATAAAGCTTTCAATTTTGATGTAATAGTAATGTTATTTAAAGCCGTACCTAATGTAGAACTTCTCGAAGTGACATGAAATAAATTTAAGACATGCTGTCGTTGTTTACAGCAGGATAACTTTTACTAACAGGATACTGCTGGCAATTTGTAATGTCTCCTGTAGAGCTTGAAACTGATGGGTCTTCTTTTGTGACTTCTAGACGTAATCATGTTGCTCTGTTCTTGGATATGTCTCTTTATTACAATGTACATTGTACCTATGCCTGGGAAAAACGGCTTTATTTTTAAACACTTGAGAAATTTTAACTTTTTGGATTTTACAAGTAGTCAATTGAGGGTATAACTTTTATTTTTTTACATTTACTCTAAGAACTGAGCTGTATTTTTTTTTCTCTTGTCGGCTTCCAAACCTCTAGGTCACTTATCTATGCAGCTGTGAAAGACTGGTTTGTGCCTGTCCCCCACATTCCGGATTTGTGAAGGACAAACACAACTTAAAACTGCCAGATGCAGTCTATTTAAAGTATTTTTGTTAATTCAAAGATTTTTTTCTTACAAAAATTTTTCAGCAGCAGTTTCCAAATTATTTATCTATTTTTATTTTCTTATGTTTTGCTCTTTTTTTTTTACTTTTTGGATTAAGAGTTTTCTTTTATGTTAGCTTTATTTCTGTATCTTTTTATTTTTCACTGAAACTATCAAATTGTATGAGCTCACAACTATTGCTACGTTAAACATAAGACAAAAAAACAACAAACACAAAGACAGCAACAGTAAACTTAGACAAAAAACAAAACAATTAGAACAAACATTTAGAGGTCTCTGTTTTGAGTTTTAGCATCTTTCTTTTTCTTATTCTAAACTATGTTTTAAATTGTAAATAATTTTCTGGAAGAGTAGTGTTTGAGTTAGAATTCAAGGTTGTGTCTTATCAAGGCTCTTTTAAAAGATGGCAAAGGCTATTTTTTTACTTCAGCTTTAATAATTTTTAATATAATATCACTTAATTCATGTTTATATACAGATTCAACTATTTCCTTTTGCAATTTTCTTGGATTATGAGTGCAGTCCCATAAGAACATTATCACTATGCCTAATTATAAAAGATCATTATTAATTCTATACAACTATAAATATTATTTATATTATGATAAAGCCTAAACTGGCAGAAAATCAATAGGAATCTGTTCTTTTTCAATGTGTTTTTTGCAAATTTCTCATAACATCTAGCCAAGTCTCTGAATTCAGCTTTGTACTACTTCCTGTTCTAAACCAGTAACAATGTTTCTGTGCATACTAAAACAACTGCAAAGATCTTTCTTCTACTTTCTCAGCAATCTACTAAATTTGCAAAAACTTTTCCTTTTCTCTTAACAAATCAGGATTTTTCTTCCTCTTTTTCTCAGTTACAGGAGGAGGAGGTACCACAGGAGATGTAAGTCTTCCTAAACTCCAGAGCGTCAACATGGCTGAGAGATAATTATTATCATCAGCCAACTAATATTTTTTATGCCCATACTGTTTCCTGGGACCTCACTGCAAATTGCACAATGACTAGGCATGTATGGGAATAGGGTCTCCTATATGATGTGCCCTCCTGAGGGCTCTCCTGACCTGTTTCCATACTTTCAGATTCAATTGAGTTTGGTCAGAGGGATGAAACCAATAATAATGTATTCTTATAATCTTGAATAGTTTTTTGAAAGACTTAGTGGCTAACTTTACCCCAGATTTCCCTAACAGTCCCTGTAACACAGCTATGTGCTGTTCTGTACATGGGAAGTGCCACCTATTTCTAGATTTCTTTTGTCTTCCTGGAAGATGCTGAAAGTTCCTTCTACCCCCTTTGACGGAGGCGCATTTGGTTCTGCCAGATACCCAGTCTTACCTCTCCAGCCCCACATTGGGCACCATATGTTGTTTCTTGTGGGCAGAGTGGAGGGAAGACTAGCAGAGCAGAATGTAATTCCAGAAGGCTAGAAGCTCGCTCAGGCTAATAGCACTGAGAAACTCCAGAACCTCTGTTTTTATTAGTGTTTAGAAACAAAGAAATAGTTCAGAGATATGGAAACTTTAAGGATAACTTCATAGGGCCTATATGGACCAAGTACACAGATAAAAGACATACATTCAAGCAAGACCTCTGTGTATTCATAAACTGTGCTTTCTTACATTTGCAACAACCTTATCAAGAGCAGGAACATTTGCTTCTACTCTCAAAGGAATGAGTGTCCAAAGATGTATGAGAACTGCTTGCAGTCCTCTTTCTCAGAGCATCTTATCAGAGCTGTTTACAATCTTCATTCTGAAGATACCTCTATCTGCAAGATACACAGCTAAGTCCCAAAGACTCAGCCCCTTCCTTTCTTTGCCCCTTACATAAATTAATACAGTTTAGTTAAATATTTACGTAATTAGACTAAAGTGTATCAACTTATTTCTTACACAAATAAACTCACCTGAATTCCTTTTTTCCTATGCTCTTTCCTGGTGTCCATTTCCCATTGTCCACTCACGTCCTCTTCTTTGTCTAACAATTCTCCTAGTCATTGTTCCTAACCATGACCCAACAGGACACAGGGAATCCCAGAGGTCCAAGACTGCAGGGTGGCTGTTTGCAAGAGGGAGGAGGCTGGAGTAACTGGCCTGCTGGATACATGCATGTGGGGCGGAAGACGGACAGTGTCCCAGATGTTCCAAGTATAAACAGTGAAGTACAAAAATGCTTTCAATGCCTCAGCAGACACAGATATGCACATTTGGGGGGAGGGGCAGTGCAGGGAAGAAAGAATGAAAGAAAAATGTAACCACAAGTCAAAATTGAGAAGATGGGGAGTGTCTTCGAGGCTTTGGTGTCTGCTTCTCATGGGGTTAGATGATTTTATGAAATATCATGAAATTGAGAAGATCCCAGCATTGGGAAATTGGGAGAAGTAACATTATGGATAGAAGAGCAAGGCTTGTTCTAGACACAATGGCTAGAGTGAAGGAGAAAGCAGAGAGAGGAAAAGAGAAGGGAAGAGAGATGAAAAGTCCAGCCTGGCACAGACCATTCTGACAAAAGATGGCAGCATTCACAGAGAAGAAATCAAAGACAAATGCATCTGGGACATTTATTGTAGCATTTTATACAATAGCAAAAAGATTGAAACAACTTAAGTCCCTATCAATGGATGAACAGTTAAGGAAACTACAGTACATTCATATACTGGAATATTACAAAATACTAAAGAAAGGCAATAACTTTGCAAACCACTGGGTAACATGGATGAATCTACAGCAAGTGATGCTGAGTGACCTAAGATCATGTGTGAAGGCCATTTTTGGTATAGGGTCATTATTATGAGTCTATTAGGGAATATTTACACACTGAATCACTCTCAGATGGCTATGAAGTTAGGCACCGAGAAAGAAGTAAAAAGCAATGGATAGTAGAAATTTGCTAATTGGGTGAAGGGAATGACAACTCAAAGAAGAAATACATCATATTTAATTACATTCATTAATTGCCATCAGTATTATAAAGCAAAGTGTGCAAGAATAATTGAAAAGCCACTATAATTTAAAAGAAAGCACAATCATTCAAGAAAAAAATATAAAGCAAAACAAAAACCTATACGAAAATTTGCTAAGACTTCACATGAGAGCTGGGAGAAATTAAACATATCACTTTCCCCCAGAGCTTAGTCTTTGAAGTCCCTTCTAACCTCCACTCCTGGTCCTTCCACCCAATCCCATCTGGCTTCTAGGGTTCTGACCTCCTGATTGGCTTTCTCAGCCCTTTAAATTGTCTACCTTGTGACCTCATTCCCTCAGCAAGCCTATCAGCACCTGGAAGAATCTTGGGGTTCCCATTGGTTACATGAATCATTGCAAGGGATCAGTGACCAGTAACCAGTAACCAGTGGTCTTCATACTGGACATACATTTTCTTTTCTTTAGCACCCAAACACCTGCTGATATCAGCTCTTCAACCCCTGTATCTAGAGTTGATGTTTCTTCTTCTTTGACCATGTCAGGTAAAAAAATTGTTTTAAAAGCTTTACATAAGATTTCTCTTTCCCTCCAAATTCAATAGTAAAGTCAACATAACATAGGATAGTGGGGGAAGTATTGAACTAGAAATCTGGAAACCTACTTTCAGTTTGGGATTTAACATTTATGAGCTATGTGACTTTGGACAAGTCACTGAATCTCCCTCAGAGTTAGCTTTCTCCTCTACTTCATTGGTCCCTTCTCTGGTCTCTTCATTGTCTGATGGTGACTTTCAAAGGGCACACACACGGAGAAAATCACACCAGAGAGTTCTTAGGAGCACTTTAACAGAAGTGGCAGGAAAGTTCACGAGATATAGATGAGTAGGAACACAAAATGAGGAAGAATATACAAACTGACCACACTGGTAATACGTCAAGTGGAAAAGGGTGATAATAGGCAGAGAGCAGAGTAATTCATCATATAAAATGTCATGTATAAGAATAATTACATGAAATAAAATGTATATGTACGAAACAATAAATATGAATGATTTTATAGAACACTAATAAAAAAATTTAAGAGATGTTCTAAAAGTTATATTCACATGTGTTGTGGGATTTCTTATTTTTTTTTTAATCTAAAGTGAAGCAGAGAGAATACAAGGGCAGATGGGGAACAGGGTCCAGGGATTCCACACTCAGGATGCTTAGAGATGGTTTTCATCAAGCACAGGCCAAGGGAACCCAAAAGGGGCAGAGAGTACAAGGGCAAAGGAAATGCAGAGACTGGTAGAGCTCTCAAGGAATAGAGGGATTAGAGACAGAACATCCATGAAAACCAAAAATTTTAAATCAGAAAAGAAAGAGCATAGAATGGGACCTACTTAAAGCTGGGCAACAAGAACCCGCCCCCTTTTTTTTAAAGTAAAAACTTAGATTAATGGTTGGATGGGAAACTAAAACTAAAATAGGTGAGCAATTTAAAAAAAAATTCTTATGTTTTATTTTCACTTTGGTTCAAATTTATTGATCCTTCTGGGTTTCATTCAATCATAGACTAGGCTAGCACATAACAGCAATTATTGAGATAATCACACCTAGTTGGGTTTTTAAACTTAGAACTTTGACACAGAATACAGATGACAGGGTTCAAGTAAGGATTTTGAAAATATTTCAAATATAATGTTTTTTAGAAACAAGAGGGAGCTCTGGTGGCTCAGTGGTAAGGAACTCGGCTGTGAATCAAAAGCCATGCAGTTTGAATACACCCTCTACTCTCTGAAAGAAAGGCGGGCAATCTCCTCCTGTGTGATTTATTGCCTCTGAAAATCCACTGAAGTGTTAGTTTTGTGTCAGTTCCAACTCTAACGGTACACAACAAGAATATAAATAAGTAATTAATAAAATTGATTTTAGGAGTTGAAGTCATAAATAAGAGTTTTCAGCATGTATATTTTATTACACTGATTAAAAACTCTTAAGATGTCTAGACTTTTCAGGTCATTTCTTATGATGCCTAACTTACATGAGAATGACTAATTCCTTGGTGTGAATATCAGGTTCCAAGGAAAGGCTCATTGTCATCCACTGTTTTTGGATTTAAGTTACCAAAAAGGAAGAAATGTCAAAAAGGAAGAAATGTCAAGCGCCATGTATCTAATCTGACATTTATTTAAAACCATTGTGTGGTGTTACTGGGGGAAGGGTCACTTTACATTAAAATGCTTATTTTGCTTATTTAATTATGGGATCTAGTTCTCGTGATTTATTTCCAGGTTTGGGAAATATGTTTTCCTGGATGTTGATGGAGATTAAAATCTAGGTATTTAGGAAGAATATAAAATCTTTACAACAACTTTGAGGGTTTCTTTTTGTTTACTGCTTATAATATTGACTGAAATATTAATTTATATTAGAATTACTATCTGTCTTTCCAGATCAGTGATACTCAGAGGAATGATTGAGAGTAAGATAGGAATTTGTTTACATTTTTTTCCCCTTTTCTCTTTGTACCAGTTTTGGTGAAATATATATCTCCATGAACATTGATTGTCTAGAAATTCCTATCTATTTCAATTTGATGGCTGTGATTTTGCTTATATGCTATTTCTTTCTATACTGGTTACATAGATTCACGATCATATTAAGACAACTTTTTGGTTAATACTACTCACATCATATTCTATATCTTTACATAGAACACAGTTATTAGTAAATTTATTCTCTGTTGCTGTTTCCAGTATACCCCACTTTTCCTTAATACCTACATCTTTTAGTCTTATAATGCTAAAAGCTTTCTATTACCAGTTTATTTACCTCCCTATACATTAATCATAAGAAATATATACCTTTGATTTATGTATCGATTATTGTCATTTTTACCATTGTTGTTGTCATTGCGACCATTGTTGTCACCATTTTAAAGAAACTTGTTCCTTATGAAGAGCATGCTTTGGGGAACTGTAAAGTGATACAACTCCAGTAGAATACAGCTGCAAGATTCCTCCCAAATATAAACATAATGTCACCATATGACCCAGCAATTGCACTTGCAGGCGTACACACCAAGAGCTGGATGCAAGGACTTAAACGGATACTTGTAGGGATACATGGATAGTCCCTGTCTCATTTGCCACAATAGCTCAAAGGAGAAACAAACCAAGAGTCCACCTCCATTTCTAGTTCAGAGCTGAGATTCTGGCCAAGGAGACAGGTTTTCTAGTTTCTGTAACTTGGTTATGCCACACACATCATGGGCGAGCTGGAACAAAGTTTTCAACTTTCTAGACAATCACTGTTCTTAACCCCTAAAATGAGGAAGAGGAGTCCTCTAAGTTCTAATATATTTCAATTCTAAGAAGCATTGGTAAGAATCAATATTTGTATCCAAGAGAAAGAAATGCCAAGGTGAAGG
>NW_006399891.1:2294082-2309362 GCF_000299155.1 Elephantulus edwardii | reverse complement strand
CACCACAGCTCAAAGGCATCAATTCTCCTTCTATCCTCCTTGGTCATTGTCCAACTCTCTGATGCATAACAAGTGATTGCAAAGACCATGGCCTGTATCAAATGCACCTTAGTCTCCAGGGAGACACCATAGCTTTTCAGTACTCTGGAGAAGTTCCTACCAGCAGACTTTCCCATGGCAATGTGCCTTTTAATTTTCTCGCTACTGGTGCCAAGAATGTTGACTGTGGAGCCAAGCAAACCAAAGCTGTGTATAATCTCAATCTCTTCACCATCCATCCTGATGCTGCCAATTGGTCCAGTGGTGAGAATCTTTCTAATGGAGATATTTCCAATCCCCGTCTTTATTAAGAAACCTGAAGTGTTCTTATGCCTTCAAAAGAATGAGAAGGAAACTCTATGCCAGTTGCTTGCTATATAAAATATTTTTATTCTTAACCTTATACTATTTCTATGACTTATAAGAACCCCAAGAAACAGAAAGACATGCAGACCCATGACATCAAGGGTCAGAACTAGAACAACAACCTTCAGGGGTCTGTTCTTGGTCCCTAGGAAGGACTGTACAGATGCTCGCTCATTGTAGAGAAGGGCACCTGACTGATTGGCTGTGGGTGGCTGTGGGGGGGGTGTAGGAGGACCACCCCACTTACCAAGGACTGACTGACTTCTTCCTTGATTCCTTTGTAGGGATGGAAAGTTCCGTGGGCATGGAGACTTCCTTGAGATGGCAACCTCCATGCCAGATATTTTGTCTGCCACAAACACTAGAAAGCCAAAAGTCCTGCAGCAGTAATATCCAGCTACTTGAAAGTCATCCACCAAATGAGCTTGGGGACACCCCAGTGATAGCTGCAGGTGAGAGTTCTAGTAACCTCCTTGCACTGCCTCCAGCTCCAAGCCTGGAACAAACCGAGGACAAGAATCCTGATGCAGGTAAAAACAAGCATTTCAAACCTCTGGATGCCTATCCAGTCCCAACGGAATGTGTGGAACTTCCATTAATCCCGTTAGAAATCTCTGATATCTTTGAGCTTCTGTCTTGTGTCGATCCTCTCCATCAAGAGGAACAGCCTGGTGCTGAAAACACTGAAGAAAGAAAGACCAGCTTCAGTGTTGAGGACCAAGGTGCATTTGAAAATGAGTTTGAGTGTGGCAGTAGTTTTGCAGCTATCACCACACTGGTAGATAATATGGATGTTCCTCAAGTTTTTATCTCCTTGGTAGACCTTGATCAAACCAAAGGCCTGGAGTCAATTAAAGCCGAAGACAGCAAAGGGATCAGTGTGGATGTGGGGCAGGAAAAGGCAAGCCTGATAAAGGCTTCCTGTGATCCAGGCAGGAAGAGAAAACACACAGTCTCTGAGTTTATCTCTGGTGCTCCAGAGGCCAAGATCCAGGTAAAGACCCCAGAGGGAGAAGTGGCTGTTTGCAATTCAGAGACCAGTGACAGAGCACGAGTCAAAAGAGCTAAGCATTCTACCAACAAATCTCATATACCTGCATCAGGCAGGATCAACAAAATGAATACAGAGGCCAAGGCCAAAAGGAGTCAAGAAAGCAATTTCAAGAAAGCTGGGGACAGTAAGCAGCCAGGGAACCAAGTTCTAGAATTGAAGCCCAGCATCCCCAAGAGCAAGAGGAAGAAAACTCAGCCTGAGCTTGGCCCGGAGACCTTTAAGAAGCCTCGCAGCAGCCTGGGCATGCACATGCTGGAGTCTGTGCAGGTCTTTCACGCTCTAGGGAAGAGGATTGATAACAGAGCCGGGCTTCTTTCCTCCAGGGCCCTGGGAAACACAAGTAACACCAAAGAGCCCCGGCCAGCCCCAGCTGTCAAACCATGGCTGCACATCCCACCTGAGGGGAAAGGGCTTGAGCAAACCCAAGTCAAAGCCCACAGTCCTGATGGCCATGTAGAGAATCATCCATCTCCACCCCAGGACGAGGGGCCACATCCTGGGAAGGTCAGGCTGGTACCTTTGCCTTTTCTCACCTTGGACAAGCGTCAAGTGAGGCCTGTGCCTCGCAGGCCACAGTCTCTGGTTACGCATTGCCCTTCTAGGCCTGGTTCCACCAACTCAGCTCAACCCATTACTGGCAATCCATCCCAGTCAGCTCCTGTTTCTTCATCTGTGGCGGGTCCTGCTGCACCAACTCGGACAATTTTCCCGAATGCAGCCCGACCAGCCGTGACCAACCCTGCTCGGCCCGGTGTCCTCCAGCCTGCTCCTCCAAAGCCGGCAGCCTGCACAGCAGCATCTGGTGCTGCTTCCCAGGGAGAGCCTGTGACCACCTTTGGGAGCAAGTGGCAGCCCCCACCCAAGCCTCAAACCCAATTGCTACTGGA
Source organism: Elephantulus edwardii (assembly GCF_000299155.1). NCBI lineage: Eukaryota > Metazoa > Chordata > Mammalia > Macroscelidea > Macroscelididae > Elephantulus > Elephantulus edwardii. Next base: position 2,307,016 of record NW_006399891.1, on the reverse strand, counting down.
AGATTTCAGCTTACAACCGATTCCGTGGAGGAAGCCCAACGTCCCTGAGCCTGTGATGTCCAAGCCCATCACCAAGGAGCAGAGGCCAGAGCGTGAGGCCATGAAGAGGCGAGCTCAACAGGAGCGGGAGGAGGCTGCCAAGTACACCTCATTGGGTAAAGTGCGGTTTTTCGCGCAGAGGGAGAAAGACATGGAGATTGCGCGATACTATGGTTATGCAGTCTGATTGGATCAGCAAGGATTCTCCCTGTTTCTTGGAACCAACTCTTTTGTCTGTATATACACACACACACATATAAATAAAAGTAAGTTTAGGTATTTAAAAATTAATAAAACCCAACGGCATTACTATGTGGTAAGTAAGAGCATTGTCTTTTCACCTGCCTTATTGTTTTCTGTATCTTTTCAAGAGTGTAGAAAGAAATAATGCATTAAATGAAGAGAAATTTAGATGGAATAATGGGGGAAGAGGAGTAGAACTGAGGAAGTAACAAAGGATTTAGACTAATGGGATGAAAGGACAAAAAGTGAGAGGTTTCATGAACTGAGATTAAAGTTAAGAAAATAAAATTTGGGTAGAACTGAAGATGACAGAGGATGGGGCAGAGTTAACCAGCAGAATTACACTAGTCTTTGGTGGAGACTTGTTCTGTTTCCTTGAACTCTCAGGTACTTTGGAACACAGGAGCAGTTCTCACACATTTTGTTCATGTTACCAGGACAGGCTATTCCCTGCAGGATGAGAGAGAGAGAAGGAGAAGACCCTCAGCCAGATGGACTGAGACAGTGACTCAGAATGACTGAGAGCATCAAAAGGCTCAGCAGTCTCAGAGACTGAGGTTGGCACATGACAGGACAGGGTTCAGGTCTGTTCACAGTCACTAGGAGTCATACTTGGTGGTATTTTACAATAAGAACTCTTAATTCGTGCCCTTTAGCCAGTCTCTTTCATTCACACCCACTAGGGTGATGAGGGCCAGGCTCAGAGCTCTCCTGGCCAGGATCTTCTACAGCAGTGAGGCCCATCTAGAAAGGCAGGGCCTGCATTCATTCAGCACCTCTGCTGCGAGCCTTTACACACGCCACTTCTATTAACCTTCCCAACACCTGCAGGGCCAGTGTCACTGCACTAAGTGACTGGTGAGATGCAACAATGGCCCCAATTCATTGAGGTCACTGTTCTCACAAGTCCAGTGTTCACAAGCCAATGGGGCTTTCTGAGCACAGCGTCAGGTCAAGGGTGAGCAAGAGAGGGGTACACAGGGGCCTAAATACTGTTCTGAAGGTTCAGCATTATCCTTTTTCACCACACGGTGGTCCACAGCTTTCCTGATGACCACTGACATTAACCGACAAGCTGGAGCAAAATCACCTCTGAACTTCAACTTCCCAGGGTGAGGGAGGTGGACACGCATGCGCACTGAGTCTGGCGAGAAGCGCAATGAGGGAACTGCGCATGCGTCCATGGGTCTCAAGTGCTCCCTGCAGGTCACTAGGAGCCGTTAGAGGAGTCGTTATAGGAGGTGGAGGGCCTGGAGGGAAGGGAGGAGGGGGTTGTGGGCTGCTGGCAGGGGAAAATTAGCAATTTATATGAAATGGTCTTCTAAAAATACCAGGAAAGTCACCATTTGACAATGTCTACTTCAGGTGCATTTAGTGCATTCACTAGGATTGTGCAGCCGTCTCCACTCTCCAAAACCATCAGTCAAAAATTCACCTGTATTCCGGGCCTATGGGTAAGAAGCTGTGCCGCGACCCCAAAGGCACGTGTTCAAATGCACCAGATGGTCTGATGGAGAAGTATGGACAATTCTGTGTGATTTATTGCCTCTGAAAGCCCATTGCAGGGTCAGCTGTGAGTGGGTTCCCACAGCCATTCCCATTGCCCCCCTCCCTCCACCTAGCCTCTGACAACCAATCATTGAGATTTCTGTCTCTATACAGTTTCATACTCTGCACACTTCATGTGAGTTTGATAATACACACTGTGACCATCACATCTGGCTTCTTTCACTTAGCACATTAGAGAGAGTTTTGGTGGCCTTGTTTTAAGAAGCTACACTCCAATACTCAAGGCAAACAGTTCAGATCCGTGTGCTGCTCCGCAGGAGAAGGATAGAAATCTTCTCCCTTGCTATTAACTTTGATACCCAAAGGTGGAAGGAAGACTCAGTAGCACCCTGCATACAATATGCAGATGATACAACCTAAATGAATGTAAAGAGAACTCAGTGCACTTATTGATGAAAACAAAACACTACAGCCTTCAGTATAGATAACACTTCAACAAAAATCAATAAAGAAAAACAAAAATCTTCACATGTAGACCAGTAAGAAGCATGATAATAAAAGGAGAAAATTTCAATCTTGTGAGGTGTTTGGCTAAGTTTAAGAAGTATTTATTACTGTGTTCCCTATGTTGTTGTTGTTGCTGTTATGTGCCATCTAGTCACTTGAGACTCTTAGCTACCCTATGCAAAACAGCTCTGAATATTGTTGTATCCTTAGTCAACCTTATTGTCTCTGACCTCATTACCTCAGTCACTGAGTCAATCCATCTCATCCTGGGTCTTCCTCTCGCACTGTTTTTGTGAGACTGAGTTAGTTCATTCACTCTCCCAAGCATGATGTTTTTTTCTGAAGATTGGTCACAGCTTGAAACATGCCAGAAATATGGAGCTTTAGAATCCTTGCCTCCAACGAGTAGCCTGGTTTCACCCACTGAAGGATGAACTATTTGTTCTCCTAACAGTCCATGGTATATTCAATATTCTTCTTCAGCACCTTAGTTCAAAGGCCTCCATTCTCCTTCTATCATCCCTAGTCATAGTTCAGCTTTCTGATGCATACCAAGTATCTGTGAAGACAATGACCTGGATCATGAGCACCTTTATCTCCAGACATTCATCATTCTTCTTTAGTACCCTGGAGAGGTCCTTGACAGCAGAATTTCCCAAAGCAATTCATCTTTTGATTTTCTGGCTTCTGGTACCAACAGTGTTGATTGTGGAACCAAGCAAACAGAAACTGTTAACAATCTCATTCTCTTCATTGTCTGTCATGATGTTGTCAATCGGCCCAGTGATGAGCATGTTTGTTTATTAATTTGTTTACAAAATTCCAATACATTGTTTTCCAGAACAGATTCTTCCAATATCCCTCACCTCTCCACCCGTCAAATTGTACAACTCCATGAGTAATCCTCGCTCTCCCTGCACGTCCTCGTCCCTCTGCTTCCATCCTCCTCCCACCCCACCCCTTGCATCCTTATACTTATTCTACAATGATGGTTTTATACAACATTCACCCAAAGGAATACTACACAGCACAAAGGAGCAATGATTTTGTAAATTATTACCTACTTTACTGGGGAACATTATGCTGAATGAACTAACTCAGTCTCACAAAGACAAATATTGTATAAAACCATTTTTGTTTTCTTGATGTTGAGCTTCCATCCATATTGAAGGCTACAGTCCTTGATGTTCTGTATCGAATGCCCCAGGCCCTCTTCCAGCTAAGCGAGCCAGGTGGTGTCATCTGCATAATGCAGGTTTTTGATGAATCTTCCTCCAATTCTAATGCCACATTCCTCCTCATAGAGCTCAGCCTCCCAGATGATCTTTTCCATGTATAGATTGAAAAGATATGGAGATAGGACACATCAGAGGCATTCGGCAATGTTGTTGTTGTTAGGCGCCATCCAATATGACTCATATGAACAAAAGATCTGAAACCAGTCCTGACTGTACCATCCTCACACTTCTTGACACATAAGAGCCCATTCCAGCAATTAGCTTGTCAATTCACCTAGTTGAGGATCTTCCTCTCTCCTTCGCCATCCCTCCACCCTTCCCAACATCATGTCCTTCTCCAAGGATTAGAAAGCATGTCTACAGATAATTTCTGTCATCACATTGAGTGCAGAGGGCTAAAGACACCTAATGGGTAGAGACCTAAGATGTTTCTCATTGTCTTACAAGTCACATGACAGGGTCCATAACAGAGAATTATCTGAACTAAATGTCAACAGGGACAAAAATTAATGCAGTATTATTGATAGACTCACAGTATCTTTAGAAGGACTTATGAAACTCTAATAAGTCATTGTATCTGGAGACAGGCAATGAGGATTTAGGGGAAAGGAATGGTGGAAACACATGAGAAATGTATATGTCTTTCAGAGCCTTGTGAATTATACATTGCACTGCTGTTGTTGCTATGTGACAGCAAGTGGACTATATTCATTTCTGTCCTATGAACAAATGATCAGCACTTTGTCCTTTCCTGTCCTCGTCTCACAATCCCTGACAAACTCAAGTTTGTTACACTCACTGTGTCAATTCATCTCATTGGGTTACTCTCTTTTCCTATCCCATCTATGTATCCCAGCATGATGTCCTTTTACAAGAACTAGTCTCTCCTGAAAGCATGACACAAATAGGTGAGATGGAGTTTGACTACATTTGTCTCTCAGGAGCATGAGTAGTTGATTGTCTGCTCCACAGCCAGCACCTCTCCTTGTTTGATCTGTTCATTAGTAAGCATCATGGTGCTGAGAAGATCCTGTCTTCAGGAAATTGGGGAGGAAGTAGCTTCCATGGATGTCAGAGCAAAGCTTGTTCCAGACACAATGCCTAGAATGAAGGGGAAAAGAGAGGGAGGGAAAGAGAATGGAAGAGGGGTGAAAAGTTCGACTCGGCCCAGACCACTCTGGCAAAAGATGGGAGGATTCAAGGAGAAGAAACTAAAGACAGAATGAATCTGGGATGTTCTCACTCTCCACAGGATGCAGTCAGTCCATGTTACCCTACTATTGAACAAAGGCATGAAAAGAACTCTATGATCTTTTTCTTCGGTCCTTTAAGCTCTGCCATCTCTGAATTCCACGAAAGCAATCAGTGTGCTTTCAGGACAAGTGTCATTGTTCAATCTACACGTCTCTATCCCTGTTAAGGAGATGATATGCTTTCCTACAGTCTAAAAAGGTCTATCCATGGAATCATACTCTTAAAATATTATTGCTGTTGTTATGTGCCATTGAGTCATTTGTGACTCATAGTGACCCTGTGTACAAGAGCCTTAAACCCTGCTCTATCCTGTGCCAACTTTACTGTCTCTGACACCACTGTCCCCATTGTCCCAATGACTGAATCAATCCATCTAATAAGAGTCTTCCTTTCCTGCGCTGTCCCTCAACCCTCCCAAGTCTGAGGTCCCTCTCTAAGGACTGGTCCCTCCTTGTAACATGTCCAAAATATGTCAGACAAAGCTTCAGAATCCTTGTCGTCTCCAAGGAGTAACCTGGGTTCACTCTCTCCAAGACAATCTTGTTTGTATGTTTGTATGGTATGTTCAGTACTCTTCTCCAACACCATGTATCAAAGGCTACGCTTCTTCTTCTGTTATCCCTAGTCATTGTTCAGCTCTCAGATACATAAAAAGTAATTACAAAGACTAGGGACTGAATTAGGTGCACTTTACTCTCCAAACAGACTTCATTGCTTTTTAGAACTTTGGAGAGATCCCTGACAGCAGAGTTCCCCAGTGCAATTCTTCTTTTGATTTTCTAACTGCTGATGCCAAGAGTGCTGATTGTAGAGGCGAGCAAGCTGTAATTGTTAACCTCAATCTCTTCTCTATCTATCATGGTTCTACCAGTTGGCCCAGGGGTAAGGATTTTTGTTTTCTTGATATTAATCTTCAGTCCATATTAATCTTCAGCAGAAATGCTTCAGGTCCTCTTCAGTTTTGGCAAGCAAGATTGTATTATCTGAATAATATAGATTGTTGATGAGTCTTCCTCCAGTTTTGATGTTACATTCCTTCTCATAAAGTCTAGCCTTTGATCTGTCCTGCATATAGATGAAAAAGGTATGGAGACAGGATACATCCCTGATGCACTCCTTTTCTGATTTTGAACCATGTGATGTTTCCTTGCTCTGTTCTGACAACTGCCTTCTGGTCCAAGTATAGGTTTTGCATGAGTACAATCTAGTATTCTGGAATTCCCATTCTTCTTAAGTTTAGCCACAATTTGTTGTGATCCACACAGTTGAGTGCCTCTGCATAGTTAAAAACATAGATAGATATTCTTCTGGTACTCTTTGCTTTTAGCCAAGATACATCTAACATTGGCAATAATATCTCTAGTGCCTTGGCCTCTTCTAAACCTGACTTGTATTTCTGTTAGTTTTCTGTTGACGTATACTGTTCCAGTCATTTTTAGATAATCATCAGCAAGATTTCCCTTGTGTGTGATATTAGTGATTTTCAAAATAATTTCCTAGATGAATTTAATATGAATCATGATTGCTTCACTGATGAGAATACACCTGATTTAAAAATTTACTTTTTTTTTTATACTTAATATGTATGCATGTCTGTTGGATGCCAATAAGTTAAAACTGACTCACAACTGACCAACCCTCCAGTGGGTTTTCAAAGGCAGTAAATGTAATGGTAGAAGACTGCCCATTCTCCCACAGAGCAGCTGGTGAATTTGAATCAAGTGCCTTTGGGACTGCAGTACAGCTACTTAGCACTAGGCCGTCAGAACTTTGATCTATTCTTCATATTGATTAAAAAGGTATGCAGACAGGATACATCCTGCATATATATATCTATATATATCTATATCTATATCTATATATATGTAATAAGAAAATAATAAAAAATAAATAAGTAATAAGGTAGTAAATAATTAAAAAAGTAAATCATGCAGTTATTTTATGTTGATAAATAATGTCAGCTTGACAATGATATTCATTTTATGAACAAAATTTAGCATTTACAGAACTATTTGCCAGTATTTTTGTGACTGATTATGTGACACTTTCAGTGATTTCTGCAGGAAAGTTACATATTTTGCAGTAGCTTTTCTTTTTTAAAGATCTTCAAAAACAGTTATACATTTCTGTCTAAATTGTAGAGCTATATGCTTCAGGTCAGACCCTGAAAATGTAATCTATTGTATTTGAAAGTAAGCTTCAACCTTGGGAATCTCATTAGCAAAAACAGCAATTTAGTGTTTTTAAACGCTGCTTGTCTTCCTCTCTCCTTGTCAGTGCTATTTAAAGGTAGTCGAAGCACACTTATCAATAAGATGCATGAGTCATATCAATAATTATGAGCACCAGCAGGACTTTTTTCAAAGATATGTAGCTTGCTTTCTGTTCTTTTAAACTAACAAAATGGAATCCTATATGCAACTGAAAGTTATCAGGGACTGTTTAGAAACAGTGGTGCCTGTTGTTTTTTGTCAATCCATATCACTATAGATGAGAAATCAAATGACGCAGGAGATGGGACATTTTATCACAACACATTTGAAGCATATATTAGTAGTAAGTCCACTGTCCTCAGGACATAATATCATTTTTTTAAACATGCCTACTATATTTATAAGCAACCTCTCAGCAAGCTCTGAGTTCTTCATGGTGGACAGTTTGTGCGGTTTTTTTTTTCTCTTCTTAACAAATCTATGATTCTACCACCTACCCCATTGCATTTAACACACAGCTTTAGCACTTGCATCATTTAGAAGCCAGAAGGCACGAAACAGGAAATGACGTCACCTTTCCCCTTTAAATCTATAAACTCAACCGCCTTGCCTCCTATCAAACCCCTCTTGTTTATATAATTAACCACTGCACTCTCATCTTCTGCTTCCTTCCTAGAGACTACACTTTATTTTTAAGTCCCCACTTCTGTATCTTCAAGGAACGCTGGTGACTGAAGGCTTGGCTGCTAACTGAATTATCAGTGATCGGAACCCACTGGCTACAGGAAAACGATGTGATGAAACGCTTCCGTAAAGATGACTGCGTGGGAACCCCTGGAGGGGGGCTGTACTACTCTACGATAAAGGATTTCCATGAGTTGAAATCCACTCTGCACCACACAACCACAACAGGAATGCTCAAAGAGTCTCTGGATGGTGCCAATGGTTCAGCTTGAAACTGAAAAGTGGGCAGAGCCCACCCAGAACCTGTGACTTTCAAAAGGTCACAGCTACAAAAAATCATAGGGAGCCTCATTCGGCTCTGACACAGATGAAGGTGTCAGGATTTGAGCTTGACTCAGCAAAGAGTTTGGTGTTTGGTTTTAGTCGTGCTCTAAGTACTAACGAGAAGATATATGTAAGTAAAGGACTTAGAACAGTAACTTGCATGTTGAAAGTGCTCAGAGACTGTAACATAATATTAATATCTCAACTCAATGATTTTATAAAACGAAGACTGAAAAATGTCCCAGGGTGCTTATTGCACACAAGGCCCACTTTTGCTTTCCTTTTGCACATCCTGTAATCTTCTTACTTTGTTGTTTTGAAGAAAGGTGTGTGTGTCTATAAAGTAATGCCACAGAAACAAAAGAGCTTAAAATGTAATGCAACAATATGCTGCAGAAGGTCAAGGACTGTAGTCTTCAATATGGATTGAAGCTCAACATCAAGAAAACAAAGATTCTCACCACTAGGATGATTGACAGCACCGTGATAGATGGAGAAGTGATTGAGGTTGTTAACACTTTCAACTTGCCTAGCTCCACAATTAACGCTCTTTACACCAGCAGTCAGGAAATCAAAATATGAATTATACTGGGAAAATACGCTGTCAGAGACCTTGTCAAAGTGCTGAAGATCAATGTCCGTCTAAAGACAAAGGTGTGCTTAATTCAGACTGGTTTTTGCAATTACTTGCTTTGCCTCAGAGACTAAGACAATGACTAGGAATGACAGAAGAAATGATGTCTTTGAGTTGTGGTGCTGGAGAAGAGTCCTGGATATACCACAGACTACCAAGAGAACAAACAGGTTTGTCCTGGAGAAGATGAAACCAGGTTGCTCCTTGGAGGCAAGAAGCTCCATCTCACATTCTTTGAGCATGTGGCTGGGAGGGACCAGTCCTTGGAGAACATCATGCTTGGAAGGGACAGTGCAGGAGAGGAAGATCCTGGATGAGAGGGATTTATATGGTAACTGGGACAGTGAGGGTAGTTGTGTCGGAGACAATGAGATTCGCTCAAGATAGGACAGAGCTCAGAGTGATTGTACATAGGGTTGCTATGAGTCTCAGGTGACCCAGTGGTACATAACAACAATAATAGCATCTATTCTTACAATTCTAAACTTTCTCAAAACAATATTAACTTGTTTCTTTAGTTTATTTAGTAATTAGAATAATTCTTAACAATCTAGATTAATCAATCCTTGTTGCTGTTGTTGTTTAGTGCCGTCAAGTGGTAGACGACTCTTAGCGACCCTCTGAACGAACAGCCTGAGCACTGTTCCTACATAGAGTTTCCGGAGGCAAGCCATCTCGGAAGTGGATGCCGCTCCTGCTTCCAGGCTTGTTTTAGTTGGGAAGTTCCAGCCAACACTGTCCACCATGGGTACCCATTACCACGATTGGCATATCACTGTCACAGGCTTCAGCATCACAGCAACCACGAGTTACCTCTGTACAGCAACACACAGACCAGTGCATAGCATGTTTGACAGGAAAACGATTTGAACCTGGCCGAGGGCCACAGATGAAAATCACCCACCTTCGGCTATTGCCTACTTGATAAGTAAGTGACTCTGATCCATTTGCACTTCTCCTGGTTTATAGCTTTAGTCATATTATACATGGGCTGCTTGCTTTATTTGTGCCCCCCTCCCCCGGAATCATATGTTCTCTTTTTTTCTTTGATAATGCACCATTCAATGATTTCTATATATAAAATTCAGTGACATTGGCCAATTTCTTAAAGTTGTGATTCTCATTCTTTTTCCAAGTTGTTCCTCTCCAATCAGCATTAACTCTCTGTCTCCTAAGTTTCATTCAAGCTGCTGTTGTTAGTTTGAGCCCATATTTTTTTGTTGTTCTTTTTCCTGTTACCACTCATAATGACCCTGTGGATTAAAGATTGGAACTTTTATCTTGCACCATCCTCTCAGCTTCCACCGTGGTCAAGCCCATGATGATAGTCACTGTGTCAACCTATCTCATTGAGGATCTTCCTTCCTTTTGTTGACCTTCTACTTTTCCAAGCATAATGTCTTATTCTAAGGTCTTGAGCCTCCAACTCTTTGCCTCTAAGAAGTACTTTGGTTGCACTTCCTCCAACACAGATTTGTTTGTTCTTTTGGTAGTCCGTGGAATATTCAATACTTGTCAACACCACAACTCAAAGGTATCAGTTCTTCTCGTTCAACTTTCACATGCATGTTGTTGTTGTTATGTGCTGTCGAGTCGTTTCCGACTCATAGCGACCCTATGCACAACAGCCCTAAACCCTGCTCTATCCTGCGCCAACCGCACCGCCTCTGACACACCCATCCCGATTACCCCAGTCACTGAATCAATCCACCTCATAGAGGGTCTTCCCCTCCTGCACTGTTCCTCCACCCTCCCAAGCATGATGTCCCTCTCCAAGGACCCGTCCCTCCTGGCAACATGTCCAAAGTATGTCAAACGAAGCCCCAGAATCCTTGCCTCCAAGAAGTAGCTTGGTTTAATCCTCTCCAAGATGAATCTGTTTGTTTTCCTGGCAGTCCATGGTACATTCAGTACCCTTCTCCAGCACCACAGCTCAAAAGCATCCACTCTCCTTCTGTCCTCCCTAGTCATTGTCCAACTCTCTGATGCATAACAAGCGATTGCAAATACCATGGCCTGTATCAGGCGCACCTTAGTCTCCATAGAGACACTGTTGCTTCTGAGTGCCTTTGAGAGGTCCCTCACAGCAGACTTTTCCATCGCGATGTGCTTTTTTATTTCCTGACTGCTGGTACCAAGAGTGTTGACTGTGGAGCCGAGCAAACTGAAGCTGTGAACACTCTCAATCTCTTCGTCATCCATCCTGACGCTGCCAATTGGTCCAGTGGCGAGAATCTTTGTCTTCTTGACATTGAGCCTCAGTCCATACTGAAGGCTGCAGTCCTTGACCCTTCGCAGCAAGTGCATGAGGTCCTCCTCAGTTTCAGCAAGCAGGGTTGTGTCATCTGCATAACGCAGATTGTTAATAGATCTTCCACCAATCCTGATGCCACAATTCTCCTCATAGAGTCCAGCTTCTCGGATAATCTGCTCTGCATACATGTTGAAAAGGCATGGAGACAGGATGCATCCCTGGCATACACCCTTCCCAATTTTGAACCATGCAGTGTTGCCCTGCTCTGTTCTGACTACTGCCTCTTGATCCAAGTACAGGTTTTGCATTAGCACAATTAAATGTTCTGGGATTCCCATTCTTCTCAGAGTCAGCCACAGTTTGTTATGATCCACACAGTCAAATGCCTTTGCATAATCAATGAAACACAGATAGACATTCTTCTGGTATTCTCTGCTTTCAGCCAAGATCCATCTAACATCAGCAACAATATCCCTAGTACCACGACCCCTGCATAGGTTACAATAATAATGAAAAAAAATTACCATGGCTTGGATGAGAAAATTATGTTTTCATGAGATTTGTCTTAAAGATAGAACATATTTTATGATAAAATGGCTTATAGTGTTTTTCATATTTCTCTTTATATGCATATGTATAACAGTTTCATTGGCAAAATTTTAAACCAGAAACAATCCAGATGTGAAAGACTAAATTGTAGTTGATCCACACCCTAGAATACTTACTATACAGTAACAAAAAGAAATAAATCATTGATACATATAAAACCCTAGACAAATTTTAAGGGAAAAAGCAAAAAGTCCAAAGTCCAATCCCAAAATATAATACTGTGTAATCCATCTCTATAAAATCTCCCTCAGTTGAGATGATTCTGACTCGTAGTGACCCCGTTGACAGAGTTGAACTTCCTTGTAGGTTTGCCAGACATTAATCTCTACAGAAGCAGACTGCCTCATGTTTCTCCTTAAGGGCAGTTGGTGGGTTTGAACTGGTGTCTTTCAGGTAGCTGCCCAGTTTACTTAATTTACTCAGACTATTTTTCATTCATATAATGCTCTCCAAATTGAGGCATTATAATTACAGAGAATAGGCTCTTGGCTAACAGGGACTAAGAATGAGACGTTGATAGATGTGGCTAGAAAAAGAACATGAAGAATCGTTGTGGTGAGGAAACAGGTTTATATCTTAATGATGGTGGTTGCGTAATCTGCTCCTATGACAAAACTAAACAGAACTAAGCTCACTGCCTCTGAAATTTCCTGTATTGTCTTTCAAGTCCTTCTTGTCAATTTGCTCTCATACTTTCTGTTGGCTTTGTTATGCATTGTTGTTTTATTGGGAAGCTCTGGTGGCCGAGTGGTAAGAAGCTGTGCTGAAATCCTAAAGGCACACTGTTTGAATCCACCGGCTGCTCTTTTGGAGAAGGATGAGTAATCTCCTCCCGTGCCATTTACTGACTCTGAAAATCCACAAAAGTCTCAGCTATGAGTCAGTTCTGACTCGATGATACCCAACAACAACCACCACCACACATGCGAGTTCTAATGGCCTAGTGAGGTGCAGCTGCATCTCACCAACCTGGAGACATACAGTTTAAAATCACCAGCTACTTCACAGGAGGAAGATGGACAGCTTTACCCCTCACCATTCACTACCATGTAAGACATATATAGTTAATTCGCAAAACAGTTGGATAACAGATTTTTTTAAATATTGTAGTAAATGTGAAGTGTTGAAATAATGACTACAGAGTAGTTGATGGTTGAGGAGTAGGTATGCAAGATGGTAGGTGTTGGGGAAACCTGGTTGAAAGTTACATGTAATCTCCCTGAACTTTCTTTTTCTGTGAATTATAAAAATTTTAAAGACACGACTCTGCTTGCTGAAACTGAGGAGGACCCGAAATGCTTGCTGCAGAGGGTCAAGGATTGCAGCCTTCAGTATGGATTGAGGCTCAGTGTCAAGAAGACAAAGATTCTCACCACTGGACCAATTGGTAGCATCAGGATGGATGGTGAAGAGATTGAGATTGTTC
>NW_006399891.1:2283516-2293682 GCF_000299155.1 Elephantulus edwardii | reverse complement strand
GGGAAGACCCTCTATGAGGTGGATTGATTCAGTGACTGGGGTAATCGGGATGGGTGTGTCAGGGGCAGTGCGATTGGCACAGGATAGAGCAGGATTTAGGGCTGTTGTACATAGGGTTGCTATGAGACATAAGTGACTTGGTGGCACATATAACAACACCACAAAAATCAGCTTAGTATGGCATAAATACTGATTCGAATAAAATGGATTGTAAGTCTCTGATTACCTATGAGGGGGAAAGGACATTTATTTTGGATGAAAATCTTTAGTATGCTTTTAAAAGAATATGATTAATAAGCAGTATGTACATGATCATAAAACCTGATCTTTTTACAACAATTATAAAAAGTGCTTATTGCAGTAGCAAATGTTTTCTTGATTAATTTTTTTTCCTCTACCGGGTCAATATTATAGCTACTGTGCAGCCAAACCCAGTAGAATTAAATGAATTCTTCCTTTTCTTACAATCCATTAATTTCCCAGGGAGCAATTGCATGGCATCAATAAAATGGATAAATTTTCTGGAAAAAAAAATCCATTAATTTCTCAAAACCATGCTACATTTTAGCTTTGTAATTGAAGCATAACTTTCTCGTACTTAACCTTTTTGACTTCTTGTTTGTTGCTATCGTACTTAACCTTTTTGACTTCTTGTTTGTTGCTAGGTGGTTCGTAACATATTGGACTGCTAACCTAAAGAAAGGGTCACTGTCTGAATTCACTAGCTGCTGTGAGGGAGAAATATGGCCAGTCTCCTCCTGTAGAAACACATCGACATGGCCATCTGATGGCAGGCCGCCAGTCTACACTGACTTGACAGCAGTGAGTGGGCAATTTTCCCCTTGAGTTTGTAATATTTTTTTCCCCTTACCACAGCAGAACAAGTACTGATGGCATGAGCTGTGACTTCAAGATTATCCACTCATTTTATTATTTCACTGAGGGTCCTCATCCTAGGACCTTCATTCAAAAGCCCCAAAGTGTATCCATTTCTGGCTTTCTGTCAAGTGCAGCTTTACATTTAATAAGAAGTTCCAATATTTCGAGAACTCGAACTTGGTTGATTTTTTTTTAATTCTAGGATTCGTAATTTCTCCTTGTTCTGTTCTTTGACACTGTAGTCTCGTTTTAAGGAGGCATCGTCTGAGATCTCACTGAAACAGAATTTAAATAGAATTTAGAGTTTTGATATTCTCCTCTGTTGCTTGGTTACTTATTTCCTGGAGGCACTGATGCCTTTTGCTCATCTCCTACATTAAAGAATACTTCCCACTGTCGAAAGTTGACTCATCATTTTGTTTCTCTATTTGACCTGTGGATGTGATAGTTGTTTTGTTTTGTACAGGTCTTTGCCACTTATCCAAAGTTTCATTTCTGCTACTTTGCTTTTGTGAAGACCCTACAACAGTACCTGGTTTTGTGAACCAAAATAAATCTGAAGAGGATTACTGCTTTTATGAAATAAAATGGAAGGTGAAACTGCTGTTACGTGCTTGTTTTACAGCCAGATGCTGCCAAACTCCATACCCAGGAACTAGACTCAGTATTAAGTCACTGAGCCTACAGCTTTGAACTGTGTCTGTGAACACTATATATTAGTGTTCTTTTAGGTTTTATTTGTTATTTGGTATGATTTGATAGGTATATTTCTTTGTTATAAAATCTAAAGAAAATTGTTTCTCCTTCATTTTATGCTATTTTGGCTTTCTAAAGCTTTCATCGGAGCACTTTCTTTTCAATAGTGAAGGAAACTTGTGAAATAGCGACTTCCCAGTATCGAAATGAGTATAGTGAAACCAAGCACTAATTTTATTACAATCTCAACAGAGACTTTTCTTGCATAAAACTAACTGCTTAAAGTAGCATTGGACCAAAGATCCTGAAAAGTCAGCAAGGATAACGGGGAAAAAAAAATCTAAGATCATATTAATTAATGTCAGGTGAGTAGAACAGTTGTGAGCGAGGGTGGCCACAGTTGTGCAAGGAAAAAAGAGAGGATGGAGGTGTTCCTAGGTCATGCTCCGAAGGCCATCCTCAGTGATTGGGGGATAGATGGGCGTGAGGGGAGTGATGAAAAGAACTCTGTCTAGGCTGTAGTGGTCAAAACCGCCTACACCCTTTTCCTTTTTCCTTGCCACCCTACTTCCTTTTGCCTCTGACAGCTACTGGTGGCAGCTACACCAAAATCCAGCATTACTCGTCAGAGAAGCCTTTTGATATCATGTTTTACTGCATGCAAAATACTATAAATTATAAATGAATCATTATTTTATGTGCCACAGAAAAAGGAAAAAATTATGCCAATTAAACCACTAATCATAATATATGCTCGGATTTTAGTGATGATAAAATGTGAAAAAGAAACTTTCAGAATCAATGGAATCTCTGTCTTCTCTGTTTGCCTTGGTTGTGCAGAGTTCAGATAACATGTTGTTGTTGTTATGTGTCATCGAGTCGCTTGTGACTCATAGTGACCCTATGTACAACAGTCCTAAACTCTGCTCTGTCCTGTGCCAATCAGACAGCCTCTGACACATCCATCCCGATTACCCCAGTCACTGAATCAATCCACCGCATAGAGGGTCTCCCCCTTGATGGGAAGCACCTGTATGTTGGCAAGACTTGTCAAATGATTATCTCAGTACGGTAATTAGGGTAACAGGGGTAGGTGTGTCAGAGACAGTGAAACTGGCTCAGGATAGGGCAGGGTTCAGAGCTATTGTGCATAGGGTCATTATAAGTAGTGGTGAGTTTGATGGGACATGACAACAAGAACAACAACAAGTTCTGCCAATTACAAGGTGTATAACATGTTCCGGCCAAGCCTACTCCTACTCATAGTGACACCAGAGGACAGAGTAGAACTGCCACCTAAGGCTAAGGCGGCATTCCTTATAAAGCAACTGACACAGTGTTCTTTCACAGAGTGACTATTGGGTTCAAACCACCAACTTTTTGATGAATAATGGAGTTTTAAGCCTAACCAACCAGAGTTCCCTTCAAGACATATGTTGTTGTTATGTACCCTTGGGTCACTTGCAATTCATAGCAACCTCATGCACAAGAATGCCGAACCTTGCCCTATCCTGAGCCAGTCTCAGGACTCTCTCCAATACACCTAGCCCCATTATCCCAGTTACTGTGTCAAGCCACCTCATCCGTAGTCTTTCTCTCTGGTATTTCCCCTCTACCCTTCAAAAATAATGTTCTTCTCCAAGGACTGGTCCCTCCTTGGATCAACATGCCCAAAGTATGTGAGATGAAGTTTCCAAATCCTCACCTCAAAGGAGCAAGTTGGTTTCACAATGTCCAGGCCAGACCTGTTTGTTCCCTAGGCAGTCCATGGAATGTTCAACACTCTTCTCCAGCACCACAACTTAAAGGCATCAATTCATCTTCTGTCTTGCTTAGTCATTGTGCAGCTCTCTGATGCATAGCAAGTAATTGCAAAGACCATGGCCTGGATCCAGAGCACCTTAGTCTCTGGACTAACAAATACATACTTGAGCTTCTCAGTGCAGAGGCTGTCTAAATGATGTTGCTGGAGTATCAATGCGGAGGTTGTCTGAATGATACTGTTGGAGTAAAACCTTCAGCAATCTTCACTTGCTGAAACGGTACAACTCTAATGAGAAGAAAGAGCTGCAAATACCTATAAAAAGCCAGAATGTAGAATGTATGAAGCATGAATCTAGGAAAATTAGAAGTTGTAAAAACTAAATCGGTCCCATTAAAGATCTACATTTTAAGCATAAAGGAGTGAAATTTCTTGTCATTGGTCACTTTGAATCAGACAATCATATGGTCTAGTATGGCAGGAATGACAAATTGAAAATGAATGGTGTAATATTCATCTTCAGAAAGAATATTTAAAGATCCCTTTTAAAGTCCAACACCATCAGTGATAGGAAAATATCCAGCACTGTTAACAAAACTATTATTCAAATTTATGTGCCAACCATTAATGCTAAAGGTGAAGAAACTGAAGATTTTTACAAAAAGTTGGGAACAGGGAAAAAAGATCAATAGCTCGAAAACACGGGCTCGGTGACAGAAATGAGGCTGGAGATAGAATGATAGAGTTCTGCATATTCAATGATTTATTCATTGCAAATACCTTTTATAAGAAACATAAACGCAGGCTATACACATGGATCTCACTTGATGGCATGCATAGGAATCAAATAGATTGCGTTTGTGGAAAGACTCGCTGGAGAAGCTCAGTATCAGAAGTGAAAACCAGGCCGGGTGCTGATTGTGGGACAGACCACCAACTACTCATATACAAGTTCAAGCTGAAGTTGAGGAACACTAAATCAAGTTCACGGGAACCAAAATTTGATCTTAAGTCTATCCCACTCGAATTTCAAAACCTTCTCAGGAACAGGTTTGAGGCCTTGAGCACCAATGAGCGTAGACCAAATGAGCTATGGGAGGATATCAAGAAAATTGTCCACGAAGAATGCAAAAGATCATTACAAAGGCTGAAAAAGAAGAAAAGACCAAGATGGATGCCAGATGAGACTCTGAATATTGCATTAGAGCACTGAGAAGCCAAAGCTAAAGGAAGAAACCAAGAAATCAAAGAGCTAAACAGAAAATTTCAAAAGGCAGCCCGGGACGACAAAGCAAGATACTATAATGAAATGTGCAGAGAGCTGGAGTCAGAAAATCAAAAGGGCTGGACTCACTCAGCATTTCTTAAGCTGAAGGAGCTGAAAAACAAATTCAAGCCACGGGTGGCAATACTTAAGGATACTTTGGGTAGAATGTTAAATGTTCCAGAAAGTATCAAGAGAAGATGGAAGGAATACACAGAGTCACTGTATCAGAAGGAATTGGCTGACACAGAAGAATTTCATAAAATGACATATGAGCAAGAGCCTGTGGTGATGAAGGAGGAAGTTCAAATTGCTCTGAAGGAATTGGAAAAAAACAAGGCTTCAAGAGTCGACAGCATACCAATTGACATATTTCAACAAACAGACACTGCCCTGGATGTGCTCACTAAGTTGTGCCAAGAAATCTGGAGGACAGGCTACTGGCTGACTGATTGGAAAAGATCGATACTTGTTCCCATTCCGAAGAAAGGTGACCCAACGGAGTGTGGAAATTATCGAACAATATCATTAACATGCAAGCAAGATTCTGCTGAAAATTATCCAAAAACATTTGGAACAATATGTCAACAGAGAACTGCCAGATGTGCAGGCTGGATTTAGAAGAGGTCATGGTACTAGGAATATTATAGCTAATGTTAGATGGATCTTGGCAGAAAGCAAAGAATACCAGAAGAATGTCTATCTGTTTTTCATTGACTATGCAAAGGCTTTTGACTGTGTGGGTCACAACAAGCTGTGGCTGACTCTGAGAAGAATGAGAATCCCAGAACATTTGATTGTACTAATGTGAAACCTATACTTGGACCAAGAGGCAGTCATCAGAACCGAGCAAGGAGACACTACATGGTTCAAAATCAAGAAGTGGGTCCATCAGGGATGTAGTCTGTCTCCATACCTTTTCAATCTGTATGCAGAACAGATCATCTGAGATGCTGGGCTATACAAGGAGGAATGTGGCATCAGGATTGGTGGAAGAGTCATCAGCAACCTGCATTATGCAGATGACACAACCCTGCTTGCTGAAACTGAGAAGGACCTGAAGCGCTTGCTGCAGAAGGCCAAGGACTGCAGCCTCCAATATGGATTGAAATGCAATATCAAGAAAACAAAGATTCTCGACTCTGGGCCAATTGGCAGCATCAGTATGGATGGTGAAGAGATTGGGATAGTTAACAGTTTTAGTTTGCTTGGTTCCACAGTCAACACTCTTGGTAACAGCAGCCAGTAAATCAAGAGACGTATTGCATTGGGAAAATCAGCTGTGAAGGACCTCTCAAGAGTACTGAAGAGCAACAACATCAGGTTGGAGACTAAGGTGCACCTGATCAGGGCTATAGTCTTCGCAATTAAGTGCTATGCATCAGAGAGTTGGACAGTGAATAGGGATGATAGAGAATTGATGCCTTAGAGCTGTGGTGCTGGAGAAGAGTATTGAATATACCATGGACTGTTAGGAGAACAAACAGGTTTGTTCTGGAGAAGGTGAAGCCAGAACGCTCCTTGGAGTCAAGGATTCTGAAGCTTCGTCTGACATACTTTGGGCATGTTGCAAGGAGGGACTGGTCCTTGGAGAGGAACATCATGATTGGCAGAGTAGAGGGGCGGCGAAGGAGAGGAAGACTTTCGATGAGATGGATTGATTCTGTGATTGGAGTGGTGGGAAAGAGTGTGTGTGAGACAGCTAGGTTGGCACAGGATAGAATGGCGTTTAGAGCTCTTCACAAAGGGTCGCTATGAGTCGCAGGCAACTTGATGGCACATAACAACAACAACAATACTGATCAGGCATGCTGCCAAGATTCATTAATGATTATTAATGATTAGAATGCAAAAGTTGGAAACAAAGGACTGGTAGTTGGAAAATATGGTCTTGGTAATAAAAACAAGACTGAAGATCCCATGATATAATTTTGTGCAGCCAACTCCTCATTCATTGCACATACATTGTAAATAGAAAACATAAATGGTGATTGTACATATGGACTATGTCAGGTGCTATACACAAGAATCAAGTCAACTAAATCTGTGGGAAGAGACAGAGGAGAAACTCAATATCATCAGTGAGAACAAGGCCAGGGGTTAACTGTGGAACAGATCATCGATTGTTCAGATGCAGTTTCAAATTGAAGCTGTAGAAAATGAAAACAAGTCTGTTGTTGACCTAAAGTATATAACCTGTATTTAGAGACTATCTCAAAAATAGCTTTGTTATGTTGAAAGTTACCAGATAAGCTGTGGGACAATATCAAAGATATCTGTCAAATAAGTGTAGGAAGCATGAAAATGGCCAAGTCAGACTTCTACTAACTCCACAAAGAGGGATCGCCCCCACCATCAACAAAACTAACAGTACAAAACTAACTCCTATAAGGTCAGACTGGTCTCCCATGCTCCTGCACCCACTTCAACTATTTCTAATACCAATATTACTGCTCTACTGGGGTGGCTTACATGGTGAAGAATCACACCATCAATCCAAAGGTTTGTGGTCCAAATTCACCAGCAGCTCTGTGGGAGAAAGATGGACAATCTTCTCCCATGTGATTTACTGCCTTTGAAAACCTGCTGAAGGGTCAGCTATGGGTTGATTCTGACTGAGTCATACACAACAACAACTGAGTCCAAAATCCACTGTAGAATTTACAAAACCATGCTTATAGTTATGGGGTTAATTAGGGAGAGGAACAGGCTATAGTTCAGTTTGGAAGCAGGATATAATCCTTTAGTTCAGACAATTTCTCAGGCAGGTGAGCCTTTAGCCTCATGGCTAAGATCACTATTATAAAGTTCCCTTAGTCTTGTCACTTACGGTGTGTTAGCTCAGTCCTTTAGTAAGTTGGGTTGAAGGCCTCTGGCTCTGGCTCTGTGGGGCAGTAGTCCCAAGTGAGTTCTGTCTCATGTTGGTCCCTGATTCTCTGCTGAGGCTGCTGTTGCTCTTGTGTGGATCCTCGTCTGGCTGGTGCAGGACTCTCTGGTCTTGAAGGACTTGTGCAAAGTCAGTCAGTGGCTTAAAAAGCTATTTTGTACAACAAACCCTTGACAACATATACATGAATAAAGTTGTTAGATGTTGAGTCGAGTACAATGCATAGAGACTCTATGAACAGCAGTTCTGAAACCTGTCCTATCCTGTACCATCTTCATACTTCCTTCCATTTCAGCCATCACTGTGTAAATAATAGGCTTTTGAAAATCCTATGAACACTAGAGGAACAAAGATGAATAGAATTACAATAATGAGGGAATCTATGGACAAAATATTTACTAACACAGGAAGCATCAAAAGAAGATGGAAGAAATAAGTAACAAAACTGTACCAAAAATAATTTGTCAACCTTCAATCACTTCAGGAGCATCATGTGGCCTGTAGTGAGAGGCAAATGACGTCACACCCTTCAGGGTCATCATCTCTACTTGCCCAGTTAAAACAAGATAGAATTTAGGTTTATAAATAGGAGAATTTAAGCATAGGTTATGTTTGCTCCCTATTTCAAGCTTGTCCTAAGACTTCCTGTTTATTTATGAATGAATCTGGTTGCCTCTTTGAGCAAATTACCAGTGGTAATAGGCCAATGAACCCAGAAAACGCAGTCATTTCTAGAAAACATCTCAGAGTAAAATTATCCTCTGTGAATTAACAATTCATCTTGGCCATCTGCATTGGTCAAAAATCATTGTGAAATTGATTGCATCTTATAGTTCTATTTATTTATGTGACTCTTAATCTAATCATGCTAATCCCTCATGGTATTTGCTGTATCTAATGTGGTGCTTAACTTGACGTAGGGTAGAAATAATATCTTTTTTTAAAAAAATATAAATATTCGATAAGGTAAATCAAAACCAATTTCTTCATCTAAATTGGTGAATAAAAAAATAAATCTCTTCTGAATAAGAAACAAATGTTAAAACATTTGAAGGTAAATAATTTTGGGAAAAAAACCCCAGCAATTTGTCTGTAAATTTTCATTATTTTTTCTCTTTGAGATGATCTTTGGACATCCTCTCTGTCATATGTGTATGCTGTCTTTGTGAGGATCAAATTAAATGGTGTGTATGACTGGGGCTTGTTAGCTCTCATATTTTAGATAACAATATGATTTTGTTAATGTTGTAAACGGAATTGTATCCCTCTATACCCTGATGAAGTCTTGCTAACAGAAAGTAAACTTTAAGACTTACTGAAGAGGCGAGCACTGGTGGCTTAATGGCAAGAAGCTGCACTGCAGCCCCAGAGGTGAACAGTTCGAATCCACCAGATGCTGTGCTGGAGAAGGAGGAACAATCTCCTCCTGTACCAGTCAGATCCTATTTGACAGTACACATGCAAAAAAATAATAAAATAAAAAAATTGAAAAAAAAGACTTACTGAAGAATATTAAAGATTACAACTTTCAGTATGGATTGCATCACAATAGCAAGAAAACAAAAATCCTCAGCACTGGACCAATAGGAACCATCATGATAGATGCAGAAAAGATTGGCGTTGTCAAAGATTTCATTTTACTTAAACCCACAATCAACTCCCATGGTAAAAGCACTCAAGAAATCAAGACATTAAAAAGAAATCAAGACCTGTTGCATTGAGAAAATCTACTGTGAAGGATCTCTTTAAAGTGCTAAAGAACAAAGACATCAGTTCAAAGGTTAAGGTGTGCGTGATACAAACAGAATTTTTCAGTTGCTTTCTGTGCATCAGAAAGTTAGACAATGAATAAAGAAGAATGAAGAATGTATTTCTTTAAATTGTGGTGATGGTGTAAAGTACTGAAAATAGTGTAGACTGCCAAAAGAACAAACAAGTCTATCTTGGAGAAAGTATAACCAAGATATCCCATAGAGGCAACAGGAATAGCAACAGAGAGGGAGATCCTCAGTGAAATAATTGATATAATGACTGTAGCAATGGGCTTGAACATGTGGGAGATAGAAGACAGGGCAAGTAAGGTGAAGTTCTGTTGTTCATAGAGTTGCCATACATGCTTTTTGTAATCCTACTTGGATATATGTATTTTGTTGTATTAATTAGAATAGGATCTAAATCTAATCACTTCTGTATTCTAAAAATAGAAGACTGGACACAGATTAAGTACTTGAGGTGGAAATTCAAAAGCAACATTTGAGAATAATTTACAATAAAAATAGAATAAAAAAGATAATCAGCAAGCACTAAGAGAGAGGTTCATAGAAGGAATCAACATGTCCAAGATTTTTATTTAGACTTCTAACCTCTTGAACAATAGATTTCCTTGTTCTAAAGTCACCCATGTGTGATGTTTCTGTTAGAGGTAATAGAATACTCTGACCTAAGAAGCTATTTTCTTCAGAAGTTAGGTGGCTTTCCCCATTCTACTATATCTTTTTCGTTTTCACTTTTGTCTTATTTATTCTTTTTCTTATCTAAAAGACTGTAAACTATTTATCAGCAAGGGCTTTAAATCCTTGAACCAAAGATTTCTAGACTTTGTAGTTTAGTGGTTTCCGGTATTTTGTTATTAGTTTCAAAATACACACACACACACACACACACACACACACACACAC
>NW_006399891.1:2276693-2283416 GCF_000299155.1 Elephantulus edwardii | reverse complement strand
TTAATTAAAAAAATGGAAAAATGAATCCCTTCATCTCAGAAGAAGATGAGTGCAAGTGACAAAGAAATTAATAAGCAAGGTAAATAAGAATTACATAGATGCTTTTGAACTTGCTTCTTGGTAGCATTTATCACTGATCTGTCAGAGTGTTGTGCTCTGCTGCTTTGCATGGAGATGAGATGTTCAAAACAACCCACAGATATTTTAATTACGAGTAGGGTCACCCTTGGTGTACATATTTCAGTGGAGCTTCCGGACAAAAACAAACTAGAAAAAGGATGGTGAGCTACCACCGAAATTTAGCCAGTGAAAAGCCCAAGAATCACAGCACACTGCTAAAGGACTTACCTCTATGTTGGAAGAGTCTCAGAGTATTTAACAGTAATAACAATGGCCTTAAACTGATTAGTGATCATGAAGATAGCACAAAACTAGGCAACAGTTTGTTCAGTTGTACAGGAAGTCATCAAGAGTAAAAGCCAACTCCATAGAAAATGCTCTGGTGACCTAGTGGCAAGAAGCTGCACTGCAATCCCAAAGGCGTGTGGTTCAAATCTACCAGATGCTCTGCTAGAGAAGGAGAGGCAATCTTCTCCTGTGCCTGTTGGATCTGATTCAATGGTACAAAACAGAAGGGGGGAAAGCCAACTCCATGACAACAGCAAATATTATCCTTGAAGCATTGAACGAAGCTTTGTCCAAATACACTCATTCACCTGTCCATGTGTGCTCTCTTCCATATTCATCCCCAATTTCAAAATAAGTAGTTCCAGTATGAGAGTGATGGCATGTGGCAGTGAGTGGTGTAGGAGTGGTTTTCTTTCCATTTTTCTAAAATATGTCGCTTTCCAGATCTCTTGGATAATTTTCAATAGTTGTTGTTATGTTATGTTGTTGTTGTTATAAGAATGCCTCATAGCAGCCCTATGAACAACAGATCTGAACCCTGTCCTAGCCTACGTCATCATCGTCTCTGACATATGTGAGTCCATTTCTTCAGTTTCTGTGTCTATCTATCTTGTTACGGGTCATCTTCTCTTTTGCTGATTCTCCACCATTCATTCCAAGCATTATGTTCCTTACCAAGGCATAACCGCTCCTAACACATATCCTTACCAAGTTGTGCCAAGAAATCTGGAGAACGACCACTTGGCCAACCAACTGGAAGAGATCCGTATTTGTTCCCATTCCAAAGACAGGTGACCCAACGCAGTGCAGAAATTATTGAACAATATCATTAATATCACATGCAAGCAAGATTCTACTGAAGATTATCCAAAAGTGACTGGAACAGCACATCAACAGAGAACTGCCAGATGGGCAGGCTGGGTTTGAAAGAGGCCGTAGTACTGGGGACATTATAGCCAATATTTGATGGATCTTGGCTAAAAGCAAAGAGGACCAGAGGAATGCTTATCTGTGTTTCATTGACTATGCAAAGGCACTTGACTGTGTAGATCACAACAAACTGTGGTTGACTCTGGGAAGAATGGGAATCCCAGGACATTTGATTGTGCTAATGTGAAACCTATACTTGGACCAGGAGGTACTTGTCAGAACAGAGCTAGGAAACACTACATGGTTCAAAATTGGGAAGAGTGTCCTATCTCCATACATTTTCAAACGATATGCAGAACAGATCATCCAGGAAGCTGGGCTTTATGAGTAAGAATGTGGCATATAGGTGACTCAACCCTGCTTGCTGAAACTGAGAAGGATTTAAAGCATTTGCTGCAGGGAAATATAGATTGAAATATAGATTGAAGCTCAACATTAAGAAAACAAAAGTTCTCACCACTGGCTGATTGATGGCTTACTGATTGATGGTGAAGTTATTAAGATTGTTAACACCTTCAGTTTGCTTGGCTCCACAATCAGCAATCTTGGTACCAGCAGCCAGGAAATCAAAAGATGAATTGGATTAGGAAAGTCTGCTGTCAAGGAACTTTCCAAAATACTGAAGATCAATTATGTCAGTCTGGAAATTAGTTTGCACCTTTTCTAGGCCATAGTCTTTACAATTACTTGTTTTGTGTCAGAAAGCTGGACAATGACTACAGATGATAGAAGAAGAATTGATGCCTTTGATTAGTGGTGCTAGAGTAAAGTATTGCATATATCATGGACTGCTAGAAGAATAAACAGGTTCATCCAAGAGTTGGTGAAATTAGGCTGCTCCTTAGAGGCAAGGATTCTGAAACTTCATCTGACATACTTTAAGCATGTTGCAAAGAGGGACCAGTCCTTGGAGAAGGAAATCATGCTTGGAAGAGTGGAAGGACAGAGCAAGAGAGGAAGACAGTTGATGAGATGGATTGATTCAGTCACTGGGTTAATAAGGGTAGATGTGTCAGAGACAGTAAGTTTGACAAATGATAGAGCAAGGTTCAGAGCTGTTGTACACAGAGTTTTTATGAGTTGCAAATGACTTGATGGCACATCACAACAAAAGTACACATCCAAAGTACATGAGACAAAGCTTTACCTTCCTTGTCTCTAAGGAGCACTCTGATCATTCTTTCTCCAAGACATATCTGTTCTTTTGGCAGTCCATAGAATATTCAATACTCTTTTCCAACACCACAACTCAAAGACATTGATTCTTCTACCATCCTTATACATTCTCCATGGCTTGAACTGAGACCACTTTAGCCTTAAAATTGACATCATTGCTCCTTAGTAATCTCCTGATTGTGAGTACCAAGGGAGATTTTGTGGATGAAATAATTGATAATTTCAAACTTTTCTTTATTCATCATGATGTTGCCTATTGTCTCAATGTTGTTGTGATGCTGCTGATAGCTATCAAGTTGAGCATGACTCATAGAGACCCTATGAAAGGCCTGAAATCTTTCTATAACTGTGGGCATTTATCAAAATTCATAGAATTTCCAGAGGTATGTTCTTTAGGAAGTGAATGCTACTCCTGCTTAATAGTGAGGATTTTCATTTTCTTGATGTCGAGGTATGACTCATAAAGAAGTCTGTAGTTCCTGATCTTCTGCAGCAAATGCCTCAAGTCCTTCTTGCTTTCAGCAAACAAGATTGTGTCATCTACATAACGCAGGTTTTGGATGAGTCTTCAATCCTGATGCCACTTTCTTTGCTAAATCTAACTTCTTAAGTGATTTAGTCAGCATACAGATTGAACAGATAGGGATAAAAGAAACGGCCCTCTTATACACCTTTTTTTTTAATTTTAAACCATGCAGTGTTCCTTTGCTCTATTTGGACAATAATTAGAAAGCAAATATTGGGGGGTTTGTTTGGTTGTTTTCTTTTTCTCCCCCCCCCCCGTGTTTGCCAAATGTTAGACATTTTATGTCCTCTGTCTGGTTAATCTTGAGAAGAATAGGAATCCCAGAACACTGATTGTGCTTATGAGAAACTTATCTTGGACCTGGAGGCAGTCATCAGAACAGAGAAAGCAAACACTGCATGGTTCAAAGTCAGAAAGGGAATGCATCAGGGATGCTCCTGTCTCCATACCTTTTCAATCTATATGCAGAACAGATCGTTAGGGTGCCTGGGATTTATGAGGAGGAATGTGGCCTTAGGACTGGAGGAACAATCTCCTCAGCAACCTATGTTATGCAGATGACCCAACCTTGCTTGCTGAAACTGAAGCACTTGCTGGAGAAGGTCAAGGACTGTAGTTTTCAAAATCAATTGAAGCTCCACATCAAGAAGACTAAGGTCAATAGGTGGCGCCATGATAGATGAAGAAATCGAGGTTGTTAACAATTATATCCTGTTCAGCTTCATAATCAACACTCTTGGCACCAGTAGTCAGGAAGTCAAAAGACAAATTGCATTAGGTAAATCTGCTGTCTAGAGTACTGAGAAACAGCACACCTTAGAGACTAAGGTGTACCTGATCCAGGTCATGGTCTTCACATTTACATGCTATGCATCAGAGAGCTGGATAATGTAAGGATGATAGAAGAATTGATGAGTTGTGGTGCTAGAGAAGAGTCTTGAAATGCCATGGGCCACTAAGAAAACAAATAGGTCTGACTTGGAGAAAGTGAAGCCAAGTTTCTCTTTGGAGGCTAGGATTTTGAAGCTCCATCTCACATACTTTGGGCATGTGGCTAGGAGGGACCAATCCTTGGAGATGGAAATCATGCTCAGAAGCGTGGAGTGACAGCACAGGCGAGGAAGACACCAGATGAGATGGATTGATACAGTGACTAAGAAATGGGAATAGGTGTGCCAGTGTAAGTGAGATTGACTCAGGACAGGGCAGGCTTCAGAGCAATTGTACAGGTGACTCTATGACACATAATGACAACAGCAACAACAACAACAACAACAAAATCCTCATAACAAAAATAGACAACAGGTATTACTATTTGCCTTTAGATGCTGAAAACAATAATTTTACAATGTTGGTGTAAATGAGAATGGATTAATTATTTGCTTTAAGATTTCCATGGCTCCTTAAAGGAACTCTTTACCAGCTTCCAAGCCAGCTCAAAATCTTCACAGTTGTCCTGTGAGACGGACTGGCAGCCAGCATCTTTATGTAGGCAGGTCTTGAGTCTGATTCCGTTTTTCTGCCTGGTACTAGTTTATTTTTAGAAAGCAATGCATTGTAATAAAAGGAAAGTCAAGAACAAGAATACAATCAAAACAATACAAATACGGATTTCATATTGGGTGGGTTTTTTTCCTGGATTTTCTTTTAAGGTATCTGAAGCATGTCTTTACTTGGCAATGAAAGAATAAAATGATTCCACATTTAGCTTTCTTTTGATTAAAAAATTATTACGGTTTTCAACAGAATATGTTGGCAACTTATCTTCCTGAGTGTTTCTGTCAAGGGCTAACCCAGGCACAGCGATGTTCCCACTAAATCTACTGCACTCCTGGTATGTTAGCCCTGTCCAGACCGAGTTCATTTTTCACTCTCCTCTCCAACCTTAACTCAGGATCATTGGGTGCCCTCCACCACATCCATAATGTTCAGAACTCCTCTGGTTCCAGTTCACTTTAGGACTTGCTTCGTGTCAGAAATTTTAACCAGAAATTTTTCCTCTGTGATCACCTGACTTCATTCTACATGTAAAGACCCACACAAGGCAATGCTTTCTACATCCTTTGCTCACTTGATGTGATGTTCCACATCATTCTTACAGCTTCACAAACGTTGTCTTTTCAAACCTGCCCATTGCCATCAAGTTGAATTTGAATTCTTTGTGACCATGGGTAGTAACTCAGTATTTAAACCTTTACACCAGCCAGGTATCCCTTTGTCGTGAGATAGATGAGCATTAATCTCTATGGATGAGAATTCTGACACTCTAGAAATAACACTTCCATGAATATATCTGAATGTTATTTCAGGTGCCTTACCTATATAGGGAGCAACATGTCAGATATCATGTTATCTAGGGAGTTCTGGAGGCATAGCTTATATGTGTGACATTTCAGGTGCCTTGGCTAATGAAAGAGATCTGGTGGTGTAGTCCCTAGAAGTAGAGCTTCTAAGATGGTTCGGATTCAGTAGTTGTTCCCCCAGAGAAAGATGAGCAATCTCCTCCTGTGTGACTTACAGCCTCAGAAACTCAATGGTAGACCAACTATGTGTTGCTTTTGACTTGATAGCCAATGAAATAGAGTTAACATCTCATGAGGCTGTACAGAAATACCAGAAATGCATGCCTTTCACAAACAAATTTATTTTCTTACAATTTAGAATGCAAGAAGATGGAATCCATTGTACCCATTCTAGGAGAAAGTTTCAACTTCTGTCAGTCGAGGAGGAAAGTTCTTGTCTCTTCAGTATCTCTTCTTGGTTCTTTGGCGATTGCCCATGTCTTGGCCTCTATCTTACATCATCTCTGAGTCTCTGACTTGCTTTTTTTATCTCTTTGTATCTAGAAAGAGATTGGCTTAATACAACCATAACTAATCTTTCCTCAGTATCATAACAATGACAATCTAGTCCCAAATGAGACCATAGGCATAAAGTTTAGAATTTACAACACATATGTTTTGGGAACACAATTCAAATCATAATATCAGGGCACCAGAAATTCTTGAACACAGAATAGTGTGTGTCAAAGTCATGTACTTTCTTCATTCCTATTCAATATGTATGCTGAGCAAGTAATATGGGAAGCTGGACGATATGAATAAGAAGGTGGCATCAGGATTGGAGGAAGACTCATCAGACATCTACATTGTGGAGGACACAAACTAGTCCAAGGAAATGATCGAAATGGTCAATTATTTTATGTGGATTCACAAGCAACATCCAAGAGAGCAGCAGCTGAGAAATCAAAAGAAATTTGCATCAGGAAAATCTGATGGCAAGAATTTCTGTAAAGTAAAAAGAGAAACGACGTCAGTTTGAAGACTAAGGTATGCCTGACTAAAGTGATGGCATTTCTTTACTTCAAAAAAACATTTTTGTACTGCTTTTCATTCAAAGTTCATAAAGTTTATGCAGCAATGAATGAATGGGAAATCCAAAGTCTCTGTAAACATTAATTAAAAATAATAATAAAAAAATTAAAATAATTTGAAAAAGTAAAAGCAAAAACCAAAGTTCATAAAGTTCATATACATTGTTTTCACACTGGACCTTTCCTCTTTCCTTTACCAATTCCTCCCTCTACCCAAATTGCTGTCTGTCAGATACTCCTCTAAATCTGAACATTCAGATTAAGACAGACTAGGAAGAAGGATTGGCCACCCACTTCTGAAATAGCAGGC
>NW_006399891.1:2259322-2274083 GCF_000299155.1 Elephantulus edwardii | reverse complement strand
GGTGCGGTTGGCGCAGGATAGAGCAGGGTTTAGGGCTGTTGTGCATAGGGTCGCTATGAGTCGGAAACGACTCGACGGCACATAACAACAACAACAACCCAAGCGATGGTATTTTCAATTGCTTCCTATGAGGCTGAAAGTTGAAAAATGAAGAATCAATGCTTTTGGCTCGTGGGACTGGTGAAGAGTATTGAACACAGTGAAAAGAATGAACACATCTACCTTGGGGGAAGTACAGCCACAGAGCTCTTACAAGCAAGGGTGGTGAAACTGCTTTACATAATTTGGACACATTCTTGGAAAATGATGTTGTTCTGAGAAAGGTCAGTGAAAGAGGAAGACACTCACTGAAATGAATTGACACAGTGATTACAATAGGTTTGAGTTTACAGGAAAATTGTGAGGACGATGATGACCTAGGACAGTACAAGGTTTAACTCTGTTGGTCACAGGGTTGTTACGAATCATAGTGGACTCAATGGCACCTAAAAATAATCTATCACAGTAGAGGGGTCCCTGGATAGGACAATTACAATTACAATCACCACTGTACTGCTAACCAAATGGTTATCAGTTCTGAATTCATCTAGAAGCACTTTCAAAGCAAGCCCTGGTTAATTGCTTCTGAAAGGTCACACTTTAAAACTACTTTGGAATGAAGTCTCATCTGTGATATATGAGGCCTGCATGAATCAGATCAATTTGACAGTAACTGTTTTAGTTGTTATTTAAAGTTTTTAAAAAAATTCTTTTACATTGATTTTCATATAAAATTTGTATACGTTGTGTTTCACACATTCCTTCATTCACATTGTGTTTCATATGATCATTCTCATATATTGTGTTTTATAAAATCAATCATCATTGATCTACACCCACCATTACCTCATCTTTTCAGGTCCCCACTGGACCTAATTCCTTCACCGTCTCCCTTTGCCCACCAAATTCTGAGACCCTATGATTTCCTCTTGCCTACCCTCAGACCCCTAACTCCTTCCCCTTCTTGCTAAGTATTCTATTTTTACAATAATGGTGTTGTGCAGTAATTATCCTTATAAAACTGAGTTTATTCACTCCTGTAATGCTCTCCAGCCTCTCCCATATTACGTGGTGTTTTTCTAAATTGTTGCTCCTGAGTGCTTCATATTCCATTGTGTGAATGTATCACAATTTCTCAATCCATTTGTTTGTTGATCGAAATTTGAGCTGTTTCAATTTTCTTGCAATTATGAATAATGCTGCTATGAATATCATTGCACAAATCTCTGTTTGTATCTCAGTTCTAATTTCCTTGAGGTATATTTCACTCAGCAGTGGACTAGCTGAGTCATATGGAATTTCCAAACTGCCTTCCACCAACAGCATATGAGAGTTCCAATCTTTCTACATTCTCTCCAACATGTAAGCAACCGGTTTTTTGGTATCGTTGTTTGTTTGGTTTCATTTTTTAAATTCCCAAGGGATTCTATGTGAAAACAAAAATGCTCAGAAATTATTTGCCAAGAGTTTTTAAGTGCTAAAAAGACCAATTGCTAGTGAAAGTTAAATGAGAAATTAAATGCTAATCAGATGATTTCTTGGTAAGCATGCAAGCAGAGCAAGGGAGGTAGAAGAAAGAGTTGAAGGTTTAAAGGTCTCAGCTTATAGCTGGACCTGGGATGAGATTTCACTGTTGCTAGATGGAATAATCAACCCACAGCTGACCCTCAAGAGGGTTTTCAGAAGCAGTTAATCACACAGGAGGAGATCGCCCATCCTTCTCCCACGGAGCAGCTGGTGGCCTCTAATCACGTGTCTCTGAGAATGGCTACTTGCCACTAGGCCTCCAGAGCTCCCTAGATGGAATTAGGTTTTTATTCTTGAAGCAGAGAATTTATTCCTATAGAAGTGTCCTGCTCTGTTTAGTGACTTGTATCTGCTGGATATTGTTTGAGCATTTGGAATGTTTCTCCTGGTTTCTATTACAATTGTCAGAGTTCATATTTATTACTGCCAAAGCCATTCTCAGAGACAGATGTAGGGTGAGAAACATGATTTTATCATAGTCCAATATATGGGGAACAGACAACATGCAGTTCCCAACTCGAGCTCTCCATCTGGAGGCCGAGGGCAGGTTTTTGTAAGGAAAGGACTCCTATGGCATCTTTATTTTCCTGGGTTCATCTAGACGATGGTGCAGTTCTAGCCATGCTGACAAATTTTCACTGTCACCCTGAGGATCACTGGCTTCCTCCTGTGTATTACTATGAGGCCCTCATTGCTCTTGGTCTGTCTTCTGCCAAACAAGTGAAGATTAATATTGCAATTAACATTTAACCATAAATCACAAAACAAAGCAGGAAAAGGTTTCAACTTGTAATGCAGCAAAGCAAAAAAACTTTTTGCCCATTCCATTAACCTTATATTATTATTGTTATTATTATGTTCTTCATCCAGTACTAATGCACTGAGGAGGCAGTAAGGAAAAATTAGTAAAATAACGAAAAACCACAGCACATATTCTGACACAAGACTCATATCAGAAAGCAATCACATTTTTTTAAACAAAAGTCCTGGTGCTGATGTTCCTTGTTATGTGCTGTAAAATCATAACTAACTGATAGCTGACCCTCTTCTGGATTTTCAGAGGCAGTTAATCGCACGGGAGATCCCCCATCCTTCTTCGATGGAGCAACTAGTAAATCAAGTCAGCAAATAAAGGTGACAAATTAAAACAAAAAGATAGAAAAGGAAGAGGAGAAAGTCCCATCCTAAATAAATAACTCTCAGGGTTGCTTTTTTGATCCTTCAGTGCAAGGAAACACTGCATGTTTCAAAATCAGGAAAGGAGTATTCAGGGATATATTTTGTCTTCCTACCTTTTCAATCTATATGCAGAACAGTTAATTCAGGAGGCTGAACTTTATAAGGAGGAATATGGCATCAGGTTTGGAGGAAGATTAATCAACAACCTACATATATAGATGACACAACCTTGCTCACCAAAAATTAAGAGGACTGGACATGTTTGCTGCAGAGGGTCAAGGACTGCAGTCTCCAATATTGATTGAAGCTCAATGTTGAGAAAAGAAAGATTCTCACTACTGAGACAATTGGCAATATCATGATAGATGGAGATGAGATTGAGATTGTTAAAAACTTCCACTTGCTTGGTTCCATAATCAATACCCTTGGTATCAGGGTGGTCAGGAAATCAGAAGATGAATTGCATTGAGTTAATCTGCTGTCAGGTCTGGAGAACATTATGCTGAGTGAAATATCCCAGTCACAAAAGGACAAATATTACATGATGCCACTGTTGTAGAATGGGACTGTCCTTGGGGTTGGGGAGAGACTGAGTAAGATGGGTTCAATAATGTATACTGCACTGAAACAGAGGAGGGAGAGAACCGTTTAAAAGAGAGATATAACTGGGTATTTCTGTCATCACAGGAGACTAGAGCGAGGGCTACATGGTGGAGGGGACCTGGGGGAGGGTTTGTAAAACAATGAAAGAATCTTTTCTTTTACTTTTCCATAATTTTTGGACTCATGTACTTATAACTTGTTAGTCAAATTTGTGTCTTCTAGGTTGCAACACCCCCATGATACATCTTCAAGGATATGAACATGTACAGCCAAGCACAATCAATAAGAGTGCATCTAAATTCCAAAATCAATCTCCATAAGAGTCTATGTGTTTCCTACTGCCAAAGGGGCCCTTTAGAGTAGTGAGAGAAGATCTTCACCCTGAAACCCACAGCATCCCTTTTCAGCAGGAAGTAGCTAAGAGAATACGCCATCCCCTTTTCCTTATGACTCAGGGTGAAGTCTCTCTCAGGGAGGAGTGATAGGGAATGGCAAAGGACACACTGACAAAGAAGATTAATCAGAACTGGCTTTGACAAGCACTGTGGCATTTGGACAAGAACAAACTGGGAGGAGGGTAGAGAGAATAGTGCAACAGTGAATGAGTGGAAGCCCAAAATCTCTGTAAATGTTTATGAAAATTAATAAAATATAATTTAAAAAAAATAAAAAAAAATTTTTAAAAAAATCTGCTGTCAGGGACTTCTCAAAGTGCTGAAGACAATGACTAAAGATAATAGAAGACGAATCAATGCCTTTGAGTTAGCGTGCCGAAGAAGAGTAATAAGTATACTGTGGGCTGCCAAGAAAACAAACAAGTCTGTCATGGAAATGGTGAAATCGAGTTGCTCCTTGGTGGCAAGGTCCTTGAAGCTCCATCTCACATACTTTGGGCATGTTTCCAGGAGAGACCAGTCTTTGGAGAATGGCATCATGTTTGGAAGGATGGATAGATAATGCAGGAGCGGAAGATACCGTATGAGATGGATTGACACAGTCGCTGGGATAATGGGAGTAGGTGTGTAGAATGGGTCAGGATAGAGCACGGTTCAGAGCTATGGTGCCTAGGGTTGCTATGAGTTGCAAGTGACTCTACAGCCCATAACAAAAACAACAAATATTACTTAGTGGGTAATTTCTATAATCACAAGTTACAAGATAATAAATGAGAACTCCTAGAAAACGTAAACCTTTCTACTACTCACAGTTCAGCAGAATGACTAAACAGTAGCTTGGTGGTCTATGTCAAAATTTTGTCTCTCATACTTTGGACATGATGCTAGTAGAGGTTCTTTGTTAGAAAGGATTATCATGCTTGAAAAGGAGGAGAATCAGTGAAAGAGGAAGACTCAACGAGATGGATTGATATGGTGACTACAGCAATGGGCTCAAACATATCACAGATAGTGGGGATGGCACAGGACAGAAAAAGATTCAGGTTTGTTCTTCATAAGGTCGCTATGAATGTACTCAACCACGCCTATCAACACAACAATGCTTGACACACAGAAAACAATCACTAAGAACTTTAGAAACTATCTACTCTGAGTCTTAGGGAGTCTTCATATCTTCCCCAAACCCTCAGTGCTAGTTACTTTCCAGCTGCTGTGCACTAAATAAAGACAGGGAAGAAAGTGTTTTAAGGGGGAATATCTCACATCATGAGAATACTATATTAGTAGGAAGTTAGTTGATCTAAGTGGTGATCTGACTGAAAAATCATAGGGTTAAAAAACATACAATGCCTAGCTCCAGTTCATTCTACCATTTTCTTAGATGAGGTAGGTGGCAGTTCTCATGCCACACATTTTTCTTTTCCATTTTGCTTAGAATTTGGTCAACCTCTACAACTACATTTTTGTTGTTTCGTGCCATCGAGTCAAAACCAATTAATAGCTGACCATTGAACATGTTTTCAGAGGCTATAAATTGTATGGAAGGAGATGGCCTATCTTTTTCCCATGGTGGTTCATGTCATATTCAAGACTCTTCTCCAACATCCAGACCACAGTCTTCACAATTACTTGCTATGTATCCAATAGCTGAACAATGACCAAAGATGATCAAAGAAGAATATATGCCTTTGAGTTGTGATGCTGGAGAAGAGTATTGAACATACCGTGGATTGCCAAGAGAACAAATAGGTCTGTCCTGGAAAGGATGAAACCACGTTAGTGGCCACTTGGAGGCAAGGATTTTGAAGTTCCATCTCAGACTTTGGATAGTTTGGCAGGAGGGGCCAGTCCCTGGGGAATGACATCATGCTTGGAAAGGTGGAGGGACAGCTCAGGAGGTGAAG
Organism: Elephantulus edwardii; assembly: GCF_000299155.1. Lineage (NCBI taxonomy): Eukaryota > Metazoa > Chordata > Mammalia > Macroscelidea > Macroscelididae > Elephantulus > Elephantulus edwardii. Next base: position 2,268,436 of record NW_006399891.1, on the reverse strand, counting down.
CCCCTGGATGAGATGGATTGATATAATAACTGGGGTTATGAGTATGGATGTGTCAGAAGCAGTGAGATTGGCTCAGAATAGAGCACTATTCAGAGCTATTGTGCATACGGTCACTATGAGTCATAGGCGACTAGACAGCACATAATAAAACAACATTGCTGCCACTATCAAGCATATAGAAAATATTGCCACTGGCGATGACTCTTAGTTTTCTAGTGCTGCCGTGACAGAAATACAAATGGGATGGTCTCAAGAAACAGAGACTTATTTTTTCACAGTGTAGGCTGCTAGAAATACAAATTCAGGTTGCCAAATCTAGGGGAGAACTTTCAGTCCTGTCCACGGTGGAGGAAATTCTATGTCTCCTCATCGTCTGCTTCCTGGTCCTTTGGAAGCCACCACGTGTCTTGGCACCTCTTTTACAACCTTTGTGGTTCTCTTACTTGCTTTTTATTTAATCTCAAAGAATATTGTCTGAAAATATACCCTACACTGATCTTGTTTCATTATCATAAAATGTCTATCAACTCCCAAATGGGACTATAATTACTGATATAGAGGTTAGGATTTTGTAACATATATACTGGGGAGAGGAGGAATGGCACAATTTAATCCCTATCAATGAAGATAAACCTTGAAGATTCTAGTTAATGGAAAACTTAAGAGTGTGGGGATGTGTAGACAATGATCATTAAGTTCCAATCAGCATTTATTGAACATCTGTCCTGAGATATTCTCTAGGCATAAGATATTCTCTAGGCATAATACAGAAAGGGCAAAGGTAAGCAGCACATGGTTTCTACCCTCGGAAGCCACAGTCCAAAAGAGGAGACAGGCAATTAAGCAATTACAATCCTATATATTATTGCATTCAGCAATCTGAGCATATATGAAGTCCACTGATAATATGGGGACTAAAGAACACAGTTGTCCTGGGAGTGTTTAATGGAGACTTTACAAAGTGATATTTGAACAGAATTTTGAGGTAAGAAAAGGACAGCACATAGAAAGAAGGTTCTTTCTTGGTCATCACATTTACCATTATATGATGCAGGCTGCTGCTGCTAACATTGTCCTGGTGTTGGAGTGGATAAAACATGGGACTGCTAACTGAAAGGTTGACAGTTCAAACCCACTAGGACTCTCCAAGTGAGAAAGAATAAGCAGTCTTCTCCAGTACACATTTATAAGGAGCTCTGATGGCAAAAAACCCGAACAGACATATTTTGGATAAAGTGCAATCAGAAGGCTCCTTGAAGGCAAGGATGACAAAGCTTCATCACACATACTTTGGACATGTTGTAGGAGAGACTATTCCTTGAAGAAAGACATCATGCTTGGAAAGGCGGAGGGTCAGTAAAAAGGAGGAAAACTCTTAATGAGATAGATTGGCACAGTGACTGAAGCAGTTGGACTTGAGGGTGTCAGAGATGATGAGGATGGCACAGGATAGGATAGGATTCAGATTAATTGTTCATAGGATTGTTATTTGATGCAATGACACTTAACAACAATAGATTATGTGTACTTGTGATTTGTGGCCCCATTTGCCTTCCTACCTCTGTTCAGCTTTAATGTCTATTTACATATTCAGTCTTAATTTATTGTTACTCCTAATATTGCAGTGTTTACTTTTTTTGCCTTTAACTCTCTGCACCTCCCCAGTGACTTCCTTGTCTTGGCTATATTAGGCTGACCTCTCCTGTTCCAAAGTTTCTGGGCACACAAGCACGTTCATTCCTTAAGTATGATCTGTGGCTGTTTTTATGCTACAACAGCAAAACTGAGTCATTTTGGCAGAGATAGTATGGTCCCCAAAGCTGTGTATTCTTAAAGACATAGCTACTTAACCCCTCTGTGCTTCAATTTCCTTATGAGTAATACAATAACGAGTTTAAAGGCTGAGATATATTTCTGTAATGATTCCATGAAATAATGTACATTTGACTAAAACTATTTTGAGCCATCCTGAAGTCACACAGAATGAGAATTTAATTCCCTGGTTGTCAGAAGATTAGTATTTAACTGTTTGTTTGTCCTCTATTGTGACAGAGAAAGCAAGACCAAGAGAAGTGAAAGACCATTTAGTCCCAAACTGAGATTGTCTCTTTAACTTGATTTAAAAAAAAAAAAATTAAAATGGAAACTAACTAAAATGGAAAAATTTAATTGAAACTCTTTTACTGTGTTTTTATTTGTAACTCTGTGTTGTTTTTTACACTGTTTCTTAGCTAAAAGGGCTTGTGAACCAGACAAAGGCATCTCATGTTCTGTCAGTGGTTCACATACTATGTTTTCATTCTGTTTGTCTTGAAGAATAGTGGGAGGATTCATCTGGTAAGAAGAAAAAAAAAATATTAGGGCAATAAGCACAATTTTCTATTTTCAAGTACTTTTAGGACTATAGATGGAAGATATTATGGATTTATTCTTTCACACAGAAGATCATCAAACTAGGACAAATCAGGTGACATTTTGAAATGCAACTCTGACTCAACAAAAATTACAATATTAGAACTAAAGGTAACAAAGTAAGTCACTTTTGTTCAAAGAACTGGGTTTGTGGCTTCTGAATGTTGGCACCAGATGACCACGATGCGAACATCACCTGGATGGTTTTGGAAGCAGATCGCCAGGTCTTTCTCCCTGGTCCTCCTCAGTCCGGCAGCTCCCCTGAGGCCCGCTCAGCATCACCGCCCCACACAGCAGTACTGACAGCTGATCCACATGACGCACACTGTTCTGGGATCAGACCTCCCATTCGGAATGTGAAAATACTACCTGCACTTCTTCCTAGACCAACCCTCCAAGATGATATAAAAGAAATGAGTTTGGGGGGTTAGGGGAGGGAAGGGAGGGATTGTATGACAATGAAAAACTTTTTCTTTTACTTTCTAAAGAGAAGAGTGAACTATGGGGAGGCAGGGAGGTTGGGCAGGGAGAAAAGTGCAACAATGGATGAATGAATGGAAGTCTCTGTAAACTTTCATTAAAATTAATAAAAAAAATTTACTTTGAGAGTTTAGAAGAGATTTAAGACTTAATTTATGGCCTTTGAAAGCAGGAGTGGCATCCACTTCCAAAGCTTGCCTCCAGAAACTCTATGAACTTGGAGAAAAGATGAAAGTTTTGCATTCAAGACTTTCATTCATACAGTAGCTATGGAACAACAATTTACAGCCTAGCAGTAAGAAGCTGCATTGCAGTCCCTAAGGCACATAGTTTGAGGCCAGCAGCTGCTTCACCAGAGAAGAGTGGGCAATTTCCTACTGTGTGATGAACTGTCTCTGAAAACCTGCTGGAGGGTCAGCTATGTGTTGCTTCTGACTCTATGGTACACAACAACAACAACAACTTAAGACTACTAAGAGTAAGCGATAAATTAAGATTCTTTTCACTCTCTCATTTCCTTTGACAGTCTGTGATACTTCTGTAGGTAAAAGATCTCTGAACATTCACAATCCTGCTGTTGAGGCCCTCAGCATCATTGACATTTTAGTAGTGATAATGGGGGCTGGTTTCCTTTGCACATTTAGCAGTATCCCTGGACTTTACCTACGAGATGTCAGTATCCCTCACCACTACCCCCCTCATTGTAACAAATAAAAATGTCTACAGATATTGCCAGTTTTCCTTTGGGAAATATATCATGTGTCACAGCCCTAGGCCACTTCTCTCTGTGCATGCTTAGCTACTCTTGTGAGACAGGAATCAATACGTTTCTCAAATATTTAGCTCTCATGGGAACAGTAAACATTGCACTAAGCTTACATAACAAACATTTTTTGAGTGCCTGCTACCTGTCAAGTTCTATGTTAAACACTATGAAGACATCAGTAACAGATAAAGACCTAGTTCTCACAAAAGTGAGTAGAAGGAGGGAGGGAGCAGTAGTTCCCTGTGATCCTATAGGTTTTCACCAAATATCATAGTCAAGAACTATGTCTTTTTAAAATATTTTTCTTTTTATCTGGGGAATGTGGTTGTTCTTAAGTGTGGTTCAGGTGAGTCCAACTCACAGTGACCCTATGAACCACCGATTTGAACCTGTCCTAGTCTGTGTCATCTTTATAATCTCTGACACACTAGAGTCTATTGATGCAGTCACTGTGTGAATCTTCCTGGTTGAGGGTCCTTCTCTCTTTTGTCATACCCCCACCTTTTGAATCATGATGTTCCTTTCAGAAGAATAACCTTTCCTAGAAACATGAGAGATGAAGCTTCACTACCCTTGCCTCCAAGGAGCACTCTGAGAGCATCTACTTCAAGACATATTTGCTTGTTCTTTTGAGAGTCCATGAGATATTCAATACTCTTCTCCAGCACCTCAAACTAAAGACATCCACTCTTCTTCTGCCATCCTTAGTCATTGACCAGATCTCAGATGCACTGCAAGTGCTTGAAAAGACTATGGCCTAAATCAGATGCAACTTAGTCCTCAAACTGGCATCATTGACCCTTAATAATTTTGAAAGGTCCCTGACTACAGATTCTTCCGAGTGCAATAAGTCTCCTGATCTCCTCACTGCTAGGACCAAGTGTATGTGGATCTAAGTAAGATGACGTTGTTGACAGTCTGAATCTTTTTTCTATTTATCATGGTGTTGCCTATAGTGGCAAGGATTTTTGTTTTCTTGACTTTGAAATGCAATCCATTTTGAAGGCTGCAGTCTTTGGTCTTCTGTAGCAAAAGCTTCAAGTCCTCCTCACTTTCATCAAACAAGGTTGTGTTATCTGCATAACGGAGGTTAATGATGAGTCTTCCTCCAATGCTGATGACACATTCCTCTTCGTAGAGTTCAGCATCTCAAATATTCTACTGAGCATACAGATTGAATAGGTATAGAGAAATAATACAACCCTGACGCACATCTTTCTTAATTTTAAATCATGCAGTTTTCCCTTGTTCAGTTTGCACAACAGCCTCTTAGTCTAGTCGGTGCTCAATAAAAGATGGCTAAATCAATTAGAAGACAGGAGACTGGATAAAGATGAGGAGCGGTCACTATCCAAACACTAAACAATAATGACCAAAAATGGACTATAGTGTCTTTCACCTTTTTCCTTTCAAGAGGGGAAATCCCTCCCTTTGGCCACATAATTCTGACTAAATCCATCACCACTATTTTACCCTTGGGGGGAAAAAAAGAAAAAACCCATATTTACTTGACTTTTGAAGGGGCAGAATTTACAGGTTTTTTTTGAAAGGTCTTCTGAAACACTAATATCATCTGCATATTTCCTTGAGTTTCATGATATTTGTTTTTATGGGTGTAGTGTCTTATTTTAATGCTGTAGGAAAACACAAACATATCTTTCGGGTATGGTTTGCTAGCCTTCTACGCTCTTTTGACATTAAGGTTAGAAAACAGACCAAACCTACTACTGTCAAGTATAGCTCATGGCTGCCCTGCACTGGAGTTTTGAGTCTGCAGATTGTTTCAGGAGATGGCAGTGGATTCAGTTGCCTAGTATGTTACCCACTAAGCCACCAGGATTTCTCACACTAAGGTTCAGAGAGTGAACAGCTGATCACCAGAACCAATCAATACCGCTTTCTGCCGTGATCCATTTGAACCAGACCTAGATCTATGTATTTATGTCTGAAATGTAAGGAGAGGAAGAGAAGTCTGTAAATAAAACAAAAAGAATAGTTCCGCAATGTACTTTATTTTTTTTTAAGTTTTTTTCCTTATAATGCTTAATGTGAGCTCAGAGAATGTATCATAATAATTTTTATTTTCTACTCACCACAGAGCATGCTTTATTTCTTAGAACAAGCACATAAAGAATGAAAGCAAAGAATGTATGTTACAATGTAAAATTACTTCATTTATGCCATGAGTTCTGTCACACTCTGCCAATACATTTGCCAGTTGTGTGTCTAATTATATAAATGCTTATCCTTCCAGTTAGTCCAGTTAATAACTTTGCATAAAGAAACCTTTACCCATCACACCCTAATTGGCATCAGACGCTTTTACTGCCTAGCACACATTTACTTTCTGAACCTCATTCCAATTTGTCTCAAGAGCTACGCTCTTCCCACTGCAAGCTCTGTGCTTCATGTCTGCGCATGCTTGATTGAGGAGTAGAAGCTTATGGTTCATGTTGTCAGGCTACAAAGGTTGCTTCAGGAATGACACGTGGATCAATTAGAACAAACCTGTTGGTCTTGTTCTATAGCTTTCTGGAAAGAAAGCATCAGGGATTTTCTTTCCACCTGGACTTAAATTTGAGAGTTGAAAAAGTCTAGAGCTATTGCAGCCACCTTTTAACCATGAGGCAGGACATGGCAGAAAATGTGGCAAATAGTGATAGATAACACTGGTGTTCTGTGGACAATGATTGAACCTGCAGGCAATCTGATCTAGTGACCAGTGTGACTGTGGGTTATATATGGTCTTGTGAAGCAGTGAATTTCTTTTTAGCCTACAGAATTTGAGTTTCTGAAACTTTCAACTTTTGTTCTAATTCATTCCCCAACTCTAAATGGCATATATTTCATTTTGCAACATATGGTAGTATTATTTACACGATAGTAATTTTAATCTAGGGTGGGAAAAATAACAAGTTATTGTCATTACAGTTAGGCGCTGTTAAATCAGCTCCACCTCATATTTAACCCAACAGACAGCAGAATGAAATCCTATAGTTGTAGTCACTGTGCCAATCTGGGTCACTGAGGGATTTCCTCTCTGTCATTGACCATCTAGTTTTCTATGAATGATGTCCTTCTCCAGAAACTGAGGCAAAGTCTCACCATCTTTGCTTCTAAGGAGAACCGTGGCTGCAATTCTTGCAAGACACATGCTTGTTCTTTAGGCGGCCATGACACATTCAATACTCTTCCCCCTTACTACAATTCAAAGATGTCGATTCTTTTGTCCTCCTTATTCATTGTCTAATTTTCAGGTATATTTGAAGTTATTGAAAATACTACACCTTAGACCATACATGCCTTAGTTTTTAAAGTGACATACTAGTGGATTCTTTTATACGAGATGGCACAAGAAATTTGGAAACACGAATCCAACCTTAAAAAAGCTGTAAAGAACATTTGTTTCTCACTTAGCTATTCCTTCTACCACCACAGGAGACGTCTGCCACAGACAAGAAAACAATAGAAAAGGAACATTTCTTTTTTTTTTTAATTTTATTTCATTATTTTGTGTGTGTACTGTCAAATTGGATCTGACTGGTACAGGAGGAGATTGTCCCTCCTTCTCCAGCAGAGCATTTGGTGGATTTGAACCACACACCTCTGGGATTGCAGGAAAAGGAACATTTCTTAAAAATATTTTTGAAGGGAGACATGTCCATTTAGCATAGAAGAACAATAAACAGAGAACTCCTTATCATGCTGGAGCCCTTAGGACAAGAAGGACAGCACAAGATAGGTCAGGATTTAGATCTGTTGTTCTTTAAGGTCACTATGAGTTATATTTGATTTGAAGGCACCTAACAACAACCACCACTACCACCTTTGTTCAGGTGTCAGTCGTCTGATAAGTAGGTAGCAGTTTACATGTTGCTGTTGTGATTATTAGGTGTCTTCTAGTCCACTACAATTCAAAGCAAGCCTATAAACAACAAATCTGAACCTCATAGCAACCCTATGAACAACAAATCCAAACCTTGCTCTCTCCTGTGCCATCCTCATGATCTCTGATATACTTGATTCAGTCTTTTAAGGATCTTCTTCTCTTTCTCTGACCCTCCACCTTTCCCAGAATGATGTCTTTTTTCAAAGATTGGTCCATCCTTACAGCATGCCCCATGTTTGTGAGATGAAGTTTCACCATCCTTGCTTCTGATGAGGAAACGTATTGTGCAACAAGCAAGAAAGCAATAGGAATGATCATTTCTTAAACAGTATTTTAAAAGAGAGATGTGACCTTTTAGTGTAGAAGGAAATGGAAGGAAGACTTTATAAACACTTTGAGGAAGACTTCCTTATTAAGTTGGGATCCTTTAACTGATGTGGTTTGTGTCTTCACCCTGGATTCCACCAAGGGACATTACTCCCTGTTGATGACTCAACAACTAACCATAAAAACATCCTCTTAGAGGCCAGCTGTGTTTGTCTACTGATTTGCATAATCTATCCTTCTCTGAAGATCTTCCTGAAAGTGTGGATTAAATATGAGATCTTCTCCACACCTTTAACCTAGACTATAAATACCTTTCCATACCTCTTTCCCTAATAAGATGGATTTGGGAAGCCAGTACTCCCTGTCTCATGTAAAATAAAATAAAAATAAAAGTTACCATATAAGAGAAAACTTCTCCTTTTTTCCCGTTTCAATTCTTGCCTCAGAGATTGGTTTTTCCAGCAAGCAGGCAGCTGAATCACATTTCTCTGCAAATAGTTGCACTTCCTCCAAGATAGAATTGTTTATTCTTTTGTAGACCATTCAGCACTCTTCTAAAATACTAGAATTCCTAGGTCTTCTTTTATAATTTTTACACATTGTTCAATTTTGAGATGCACAGGAAGTAACTGAAAAGACCAGGGTTTGGATCAAGCATACCTTAATCTTTAAAACCCTAGATCCTTGCTCTTTAGTACTTTGGAGAGGTCGTTGACAGCAGATTTCCTTACACACATATTTTGATTTCTTGACTTGTTATCCTGAGTTGATTGCCAATCCAATTAAAATGAAGTTACTGACAATGTGAAACCTATACTTGGACCAGGAGGCAGTCGTTAGAACAGAGCAAAGGAACACTGCATGGTTCAAAACTGGAAAGGGCGCATGCCAAGGATGCATCCTATCTCCATACCTTTTCAACCTGTATGCAGAACAGATTATCCAGGAGGCTGGGCTCTATGAGGAAAAATGTGGGGTCAAGATTGGTGGACGATCAATCAACAATCTGCGTTATACACATGACACAACCCTGCTTGCCGAAACTGAGGAGGACCTGAAGCGCCTGCTGCAGAGGGTCAAGGACTACAGCCTCCAATATGGATTGAGGCTCAATGTCAAGAAGATAAAGATTCTCACCACTGGGCCAATTGGTAGCATCAGGATGGATGGTGAAGAGATTGAGATTGTTCACAGCTTCAGTTTGCTTGGCTCCACAGTCAACACTCTTGGCACCAGCAGC
>NW_006399891.1:2248304-2259181 GCF_000299155.1 Elephantulus edwardii | reverse complement strand
ACTCGATGGCACATAACAACAACAACAACAACTATTATTTCTGCTTTAAATTTCACTGTTCCAATACATTTATAAGGCTAAAGGCTCATGGTTTACATGTCCATTTTTCAACTAATTCTTATAATTCCCCATGTTGGTTTTCTAGTCTCCTTTATTGCTCCTTGGAGGCAAGGATTTTGAAGCTCTGTCTCACATACTTTGGGCATCCTTGGAGAAGGACATCATGCTTGGGAGGGTGGAGGGACAGCGCAGGAGGGGAAGGCCCTCTAGGAGGTGGATTGATTCAGTGACAGGGATAATGGGGATGGGAGTGTCAGAGACAGTGCGATTGGCACAGGACAGAGCAGAGTTTAGGGCTGTTGTACATAGGGTCACTATGAGTGGCAAGCGACTCGATGGCACATAACAACAACAACAACAACATCATGATGTTGGCTGGCGTTCGTCTCGATGGTGGTTTCGTCTTGATGGCAGTCAGTCAAGGGAAGTTTCTGAAGTCTTTTTTGTGGTGTGTTACTATTCTTTCTCCCCCCTCAAAAGTGGGTGGCCCTTGGGCCTTAGACTAAGCCTCAGAGCCCTGCTCAAGGGTGTGTATTTAAAATCTTGTAAGGCCCTCAGGCCATATTTATTAATTTTAGAAAATATTCTTTAAAAGACACAACAATCATTTGTCTTATTTGCTGTACTAAACACCGTGGAGTTGCTGTGATGCTGAACACTATCCCATACTCTATCAAATACCATAAAGGTTAGTCATTATGTACAGTTCCAGATTGATTCATGTGGGAAATAGGAGTGGCATCCACTTCCTAAATTAGGCACCTATAGACTCTACAAACTCTCTTATAAATGTACAGAAATGATGTTAATTATAGAACAGAGTTCAGGTCTTTTGTGCAAAGCTTACTCTGAGTCATATTTGACTCGACAATTAACCACTGCTAAATGAGACAAGTGCTATTATATCTGGAGGAACATTCTTCCACTTGTACATCACTCTTTGACAATGTGCTATACGAGGTAATCTAGGTTTGCTATGATGCTGAACCTTGTGCCATGGGGATATTAAATACCATAATGGTTTCCCACTGTGGACACTGTTTGGTGGAGCTTCCAGTTGTAAAATAGATTGGGAAGCAGGAATGGCATCTATTTCCTAAACCACATGATAGATATTGAAAGGCATTAGGTCTTTTATTCATAAAGTCACTATGAATCGACCTCAACTATACAACAATCAACAACAACATGATGTTACCTATTTGTCCAGTGGGGAGAGGGGACTTTTGTTTTCTTGATGTTGAAATATAATCTATATTGAAGGCTGTAATCTTAGGGAGCTTGGTGGCCCAGAGGCAAGAAGTTGCACTGTCGACTTGAAGGCACTTGGTTCAAATCCACCAGTTGCTTGTCAGGAAAAATGGACAATCGCCTCTTGTGTGGTTTACAGACTCTGAAAGCCTGATAGTCAGTTATGAGTCAGCAGTACATAACAAGAACAACAACACTCTGATTTGCAATAACTGTTTCAAATTCTCTTTATCTTCAACAAGCAAAATGTATTATTTACATAATGCAGGTTGTTGTGAATCTTCCTTCAGTGCAATTTACATAGATCTCCCTGTACCTGGCTGACATAAATCTAATTCAAACCCCAACTGAGCTTCCCAGTTTTGAAGCTTTCTTTGCTTCGTGGACATTTAGAAATGAAAATCTATGGCTTATCTCAAAATTTTTCCATATTTAATTGATGTTCTACAATGTAAATAGGGCTTTTAGTTTCTTTTTAGAATATTTTATCTTTTTGATATTTTAATTTTTGCAGACAATTGCAAAGACAATAAATAGTTTGACAGACAAGAAAGCAATAAGAAATAAACATCTTTGCATGATATTTTAAAATAAAGAAGTTATGTCTTTATTTCATCAGATTGGAGGCCTTTGTCCTGTTAGCCTGGAAGGACAATTTTGAGGAAGACCTTAATCAAACTGAAATTTTTTTCAGATGACTGCAGTTGTCTCCCTATCCTACAACCTATACCTGGAAGTCACTCCTTTTCTGTCAACATAAAAATAAGACCTCTTGGACCTCTCCAAAATCCTAAAGAACAATGATGTCAGTTTAAAGACTAAAATATGCTTGATTCAAGCCAGGGTCTTTCCAATCACCTGATATACATTGAAAGCTGAAGACAGTGAATAAGAATGACAAAAGAAAAATTGATGCCTTTGAGTTGTGGTGTTGGTGAAGAGTGCTGCATATCCCACAGACTGCCAACCCTGTCCCCCCAAAGCCCCCAAAAAATCAAACAGTTATGTCTTGGAAATAGTGCAAATAAAATGGTGAAATCTTCATCTCACAAACTGGGGGCGTGTTGCTAAGAGAGGATATTCCTAGGAAAAAGACATCATGCCTGGAAAGGTGGTGGGACAGTGAAAGAGGGGAAGACAGTGTCCTCTTCTCTGTTCTAGCAACTGATTCTTGGTCTGTGTATAGATTTTTAGTGAGCATAATTAAGTGTTCTGGAAAGGGTAAGAAATTTTGCTGCTAACCAAAAGGTACAAAGTTCAAATACACCAGCTTGTCTGCAGGAGAAAGATGGAAACTCTCCTCCTGTGCTATTTATTGCCTCTGAAAAACTGCAGAAGATCACTATCGGTAGGTTCTGACTTGATGGTACACAACGACATTCTCAACATTAGCCATAATGTATTATGATCCTAATAGCCAAATGCTTTTGTGTAACCAATAAAGCACAAGTAAGCATCTTTCTGATTTTCTCTGCTTTTAACCAAGATCCATCTGACACCAGCAATGATATCCCTCATTACACGGCCTCTTTTTATTGCAGCCTAAATTTTTTACTACTCACCATATTGTGCAATAATTCCACACTCTGTTGAATCATTTTTTTTTGGGGGGGGGGATGAGAACAAATACAGATTTCTTCCAGTCCAGTTGGTCAAGTAAGCTGTTTTCCAAATTTCTTGGCATAGACTGGTGAGCACGTCCAGGGCTGTATCTTTTGTGGAAATGTGTTAATTGGTATTTCGTCTGTTCCTAAGGCCTTATTTTTTTGCCAATGCCTTCAATACAATGTAGGCTTCTCCCTTTAGTAGTACTGACCCTTGATCATACCTGCGCTGCTGGCAATGGTTCAGTGTCAACCAATTCTTTTTGACATAATGACTGTGTATTCCTTGAATCTTCTTTTGATGCTTCGTGTTAGGATCAGAATTAGGCATAGTCAGAAAGGATTGTAGAGAGATGGGGCAGAGGCATTATTGAGACAAATAACAGCGAAACAGAGGAGGCAGAAGTTCTTGTCCGGTATAATGTAAGAAACATCAAAATCAAGAAATAGCATTAGATATAGTGCCTTAACCCTGTCGTGTGTACTAAAAGGGGCCCTTTCCCCCAAGCAGCCTAATTAGTGTTTTAGGCTCATGAATGATGCCAAGAACAGTGCCCTGGAATTATCCACTTAATCATGCAGGTGCATGAGGTAACAGGAATCATCCAATAAGAGACATCAGAGACATCACCTCATTGGCCCAGACTCAAGCCTGGAAATATGCTAAAATACAAAGCCAGCCAGCTATATCCATGTAACCAACACCTTCCTCCATTCCTTCATTTCCAGAGATCAACTTGTTTCTGAGGGTCTCTCTCTTTCTGGCATGTATCTTTACTAGTAAATCTATGTTTGCTTTCACCTCTACTCCAGTCTCCTCACCTTTCAACCATGTGCTCTAACAAGGGCTTGGCTCATGCTGGGATTCTTTCAAGCAGGACAGAACCAGGCTGAAATCAGATTTTGTCCACAACTGATGTGCAATTGTCTTCCACCCAGTTCAGTTCTTTGTTTGTGCCAGGGCAGCTGAACCAGGGCTTTCACTGCACATTTATGCTTCCTGCATCATTGGATATTTTGTTCGTGCAATTCTTGAGTATTGCAACTCAAGGCTTGAATTTGCTTTTCAGTTCTTTCAGCTGGAAAAGTGCTGTTCATGCAAGTTCTTCCCTTTTGGTTTTCTAACTCCAGCTCTTTGTGTATGTTGAAATATTTTACTTTGTCTTCTTGAGCTGCCCTTTGAAATCTTCTGTTCATTTCTTTTGCTTCACCATTTCTTCCCTTAGTTTTGGCCTTTCCACATTCTAGTCTTCTAACACTGATTTTGGTTTTCCCCTTTTCTTCTGTCTTTATAATAATCTTTTGCTTTCTTCATGCATATGTCCTGACTTTACCCCACAACTCATCTAGTCTTCATTCATTGACATTCAATGCATCACATTTATTCCTGAGGTGATTTTTCAATTCAGTTGAGAAAGACTCAAGGTTGTTTCTCACGGACTCAATTTTCTTCACTTTCAATTTGAACTTGCATATATATGCATTTGATGGTCTGTTTTACGGTCAGCTTCTGGTTCTTGTTTTGACTGCTGATATTGAACTTCTCAATGGGCTCCTTCCACAGATGTAATCAATTTGATTCAGGTAAAGTCACTTGGTCAGGTGAGATCCATGTGTATAGCTATCATTTAATTTTTTTAAAAAAAGTATTTGCAATAAATAAAACATTGATTGTACAAAATTATATGCTATAATCTACAGTTTCATTTCTGTCACCCAGGCCATTTTTCTTTTTTTCCCAACTTTCACATTCTAGTCACCAATTATTATTAATGCATCTTGATTGCATGTTAGATAAATTTCAGACTATAATAGTTGGTAAAAATCCCCAATGTTATTTATCTTTGGCTTTAAAAATGGATGTATATATCTGAATAATAGTTCTTTTAACAAAACTTTCACATATGCACAAGGAGAGTATCCTATTTCTTACAGCAATCTATTTCAGGATTGCTGTTTTAGCCAAAAAGTTGACTTTTTTTAGCCATTGTGTTAAGCCCTCTCTGGTCTCTAGTTATTTTAACAGCAGACACATGACCTTGCAAATTATCAACAGCTGCGGGATTCAAATAAGAAAGAGAGAACATGACACCATTATTCTTCAGGTTGTCATTCCCCACATAGTAGATATTATACAATTTTCTTATTCAAAATGGCAATACTAGTTCATCTCAACTCACTAATGACTAAGATTTAGATCTTTATATAGTCCATGTTATTTTTATCAACTTCTAGTTTTCCTAGATCTGTGCTTCTTACATTCTATGTTCCAATTTATATGGATGTTCGTAGCTGTTTCTCCTCATTTTGACCTTTCCACATCAGCAAATGAAAGTCCTTTATTGAGTGAACGATTACTCTATCCTCCTCATTAAGACTGACTATTTTGTGTGAGGCGAACCTGAACCACCACTTTGCTATGGAAACTAGGCAGGCTCCACTTTGTCGAGGCCGCTCCTCTCTAGTTGTATCTTGAGTGCTTTCTCCCCTGAGAGGCTCATCTTCTGGCATGAGATTCAATAATGTTCCTTTTTTTTTTTTTAAAGGGTGTTTGAAGGCTTGTTATTTCAGAAGTGGGTGAATTGGCCTACTTCTTAGTCTATCCTAGTCAGAAAACTCTGCTGAAACTTACCCACCATGGTGACCTGTTAATATTTGAAATCTCAGTGGTGTAACTGAGCATCACAACAAGAAGTAAGTGACCACAGTACATCATATTGGCAGAGGAGTGGCGAGGAAAGCTCTTGTTGTTAGGTGCTGTTGAGTACGACTCATCATGATCTTAATGATAATAGAAATGAACTCTGTCCTATCCTGTGCCATCCTCATAGTCTCTCTCACATTCAAGCTCATTACTGACATCACTAAGTCAATACACATGGTTGAGGACCTGCCTCACCTTTACTTCCCTCTCCAATGAATACTCTCTCCAAGCATCATGCTAGTAGTAGAAAAGTGTGGATCTACACCAGTATTACTGAACACAAGTCAACTGCCAAGAAGACAAACGGAATGCAATATCTGAAGCACTTTGTTTCAGATCTGGGAGAACAGACAGAATTCTCTTAAAGCCTCCCTTTCCACCTAAGGATGAGCATTGGTTTTCATACCTGGATTAGGTGTTGACATATTGCTGCTGCTAGTTCAAAGCTACAGGATTTTTAGGCTTAGAAAGAACAGTTTACATACGGTTATTTGTGATATAGTTTATATATGACTGAGAAAAACAGTTTCAAAAAGTAAATCCTAATTTAAGAAAGATTCATTTCCCTTCCTGGTAAACAGACAGTTTAAAGTACTTTACCTAGCACTTAACAACAACAACAACAACAACAGCATAGAGAGATTAGTTGGCCTGGTGCACAGAAAGTGATGCTACCGAGGTAAAGGTAGGTGACTCTAATCCGTGGCCCTCAGGCCTGTTTTTAATTGGTTTTGGTCAAACAATCTTCTAGGTCTTATAGCCCTGGTCTGTCCACTTGCTGTACAGAGGTAACTCTGTAACACTGATGTGTCAAATGTGAGAATGGTTACCCATGGTGGACAGTGTTTGGTGGGGCTCTCCGATTAAAACAAACTTGGAAGCAGGAGTGGCATCTACTTCCAAAATAGCTTGCTTCCAGAAACCCTATGAACCTGGATAAAGGATGAAAGTTTTATAAGTGTCCAGGTCTTTTATTCATAGGGTCACTATGAGTTGCCTAGAACTCGATGGCACTTAACAACAATAACAACAACAACAATCATCATGCTTGCTCAAAGTTTGCTGGACAAAATTTTATCATCTCTGCCTTCAAGGAGTACTCTGCGTGTACTTTCTCCAAAACTTATCTGCTGCAAGGGGAGCTCTGGTGGCCTAGTGGCAAGGAGCTGCAACTACAATCCCAGAGGTGCACGGTTCAAATCCACCAGATGCTCTGCCGGGGAAGGAGGGAAAATCTCCTCCTGTACCAGTCAGATCTGATTTGATGGTACACTCACACAAAAATAATAAAATAAAATAAAAAACCAAGAGAAAAAAACCCTTATCTGCTCTTTTGGCAATTTATGAACTATTGAGCATTCTTCTCTAGCACCACAGTTCAAAGGCATCGATTTTTCTGTCATTCTTTTTCACTGTCCAGCTCTCAGCAACACACCAAGTGATTGAAAAGATCAAGGCTTGAATCAGGAGTACCTTAGTTCAAAAAAGAGGAAAGCTCTTAGCAAAATGACTAAGGGTTGTCAGGAGGAAATACTTGGGAGTACCCAGCCATGTTTCTGGGTCTTAGGATGATGAAGGATCACCTGGGCTGCCTATATTAGGTGAATGCTGGCCTTCATGATCTGAACTAGCGCAGGTGAAAATAATTTGATTCAGCACATCAAACAGAAAAGGAAAATGGAAAAGAAGTCTGTGATTCAGAGCAAACTTAGCAGTAATTCAGTTATCTTTTAAAGCAGTTGAGTTTTCCCTCCCATTTATTGAAAAAGTCCTCCACATAAGATCAGAAACTCTTACCGACAAAGGTAGTGACTTTCAACTTTAGCTTGCAGGGTGATGTGGGAAGTGACCATTAACAAAGGATTTCATCTTGATAAGGAGACCTTTCTCAAAATTGTCCTTCTGGACTGTGGATAAAGGACTCTTGGCTGATAAGGGAGCTGTGGTGGCATAGTGGTAAAGAGCTGCACTGCCAACCCAAAGACACACAACTACATTGCAAACTCAAAGGCCAGGTCTCTCTGGAGGGTAGAACCATCAGCAGCACTTTGGCAGAAGGATGTGCACCCTCCTCCTGTGTTACTGCCTCTGAAAACCAGCTAGAGGCTCAGTTCTGAGTCAGTTTGGACCTGAAGGTACATAACAATAACAAGCCTGATAAGGAGATCTCTTTCAATTGTCTTTCTCCATTGAAAAGAATGCTTCTCTTTAAAAAAAAATACTGTTAAAGAAATGTTAGTTTTCTATTGCTTTCTTACCTACTGCAATATGACTACTATCACTATAAAAAGGGAAGAAGAAAGGTAGACAGCACACAGTGGGGGAAAGAAATGGCTGTGAAACATATGACTCTAGCTATTCTGTGTGCCTGGGAGCTTCCAGAAGTCAGGGGAACTAAGAAAGGATCTTTCTCTAGAGCCTTCTGAGAGACTATCACTCGCTTACTCATTGCCTTACAATGAGTAGGAACAGACTCAGAGCTGCCCATACAGTGAATTTCTAGGGCTGTAAATCAAGAGGGAGGAGATAGCGTATCCTGCTTCCAAAGAGCTACTGATGGAATCCACCCTCCAGAGAGGCATGGCCTTTGGGTGGGTTAACCGTGCAATTCCTTACAGTACAGATTATGCTACCAGAGGTCACTTCAGAGAGAACACGCTCTGATACCTTGAACTTGTATTACCAGCTCCAGAAGTGTTGGACAATAAATCTGATTTCTTATAAACCAGCCAGGGAGGTCTGGTGGCCTAGTGGCAAGAAGCTGCCCTGCAATACTGAAGGCACGTGGTTTGAGGCCACCGGCTGTTCAGTGGGAAAAGGATGGGCAATCACCTCCTGTGAGATTAACTGCTTCTGAACCCCTCTCCCCTGAGAGTTAGCTATGGGCCTGTTCTTGGCAAACAACACAACTGAAGCCAGTTTTTTGTGATGTTCTAGGGAATAAATGTAGGTGATACACCATTCACCAATTGTGCTGTGAGTATGTTAGAGGAACATTTGAAAGCTATTGATTTCTACTTCTAGAAGTAATCCAGAGAAAGACTAATTCCAAAATTTGTGGTAAAAAACTGGTCAAATTCCAATTTGGCAAAACAATTTAAATTGTGTAGTTGTCATATCTATAGTGTTTATTGTAATAATCCTCTTTTCAATGTTGTTATTGTTGTTAGGTGCTATTGAGTTGAGTTTGACCCATAACGATCCTATGAATGACAGATCTGAATTTTATGCTGTGCCATCCTTACACTTCCTCACACATTTAGAGCCCATTGCAGCAGTCACTGTGTTAATCCAGCTGGTCAAGGATCTTCCTCTCCTTCACTGACCTTTCACCTTTCGGAGCATCATGTTCCTCTCCTTGGAATCTCCCCTCCTACCAACATGCTTGAAGTATGTGAGAAAAAGCCTCATGATCTTTGCCTGCAGAGAGCACTCTGGCAGCACCTTCTCCAAGACATATTTGTTTGGGATTTGTTTTTTGTTTTTTTGACAGTCCAAGGGATGTTCAGTGTTCTTCTCCAATACCACAGCTCAAAGGCATTAAGTCTTTTGTCATTCTTATTCATTGTCCAGCTCTCAGATGAAAAACAATTGGAAAGACCATGGCCTAAATCAGATGCACCTTAGTCCTCTATCTGACAACTTTGCTCCTCAATAATGTGGAGAGATCCCTAACTGCAGACTTTCCCAGTGCAATTTGTCCCCATTACAGTAGAGATGCATAATAAATGATTGTTGAATGAACAAGTAAATAGATATGTAGAGATTACAACTATATTCTCATAAAAGTCCACTAACCAAGAATCTCTCTCTATTGCCAGTAAATGGTGTGATGAAATACCGACAGAAACTGTTACTGCTGCACAGGCCAAGTAATCTGGGGGTGAGGGCAAAGGTGTTCTTTTGATGGGTGTGCAAGCCTGTGGTCTCACTTAAGAACTGGAGAATCAAGATTATTATGGTGTGCTATGCATCAAGGCTTCCCACTCAGAACATGGTTTTAAAAGGAATGTATTTATCCCATCTCAGATTTTTGGTGTGCCTTTTTTTTTCTTCCCAAAAGCATAACGAGCTTGTCAGAGTTTCCATGGTGAACTTAGAGCACCATGGAAACTGATAGATTTAGCTACACGAAAAGAATAAATAAAATAGGCAGGCATTTATTTCCCTGTGCAGTGACAACTTCTAGATTGGAAAGGAAAAGTGGTTCCTCATTTAACCCACCTGCCCTTCTTTCTCTGTGCCTCATGAGAATGTGAGCTGTTCTCACCGGATCCTTCTACTGTCCTATGCACATAGGGTCATTATTCCCCAGCACATCCATTATTTTCACTTTGATTTCACTCTGGGGTTTGTGTGTGCGTCACAAGCAGTTGCTGGAAATCATGTGAAATGCAACTACAAACCCACAACGTAGTGACCAGATGAGTCACGGCAAGACTACACATACCATTCTTCCAGGTTGACAGTGATAAGTGGATGTGGACAGATGCTGGATTCAAGCCCCAGGCCCATCCCTACTGATGAGGAATAATCTCCCTGAACCTCAGCTTCTCCATCTGCCACGTGGTTGAAGTGTACTCCACTTTCTAGCTTTGTTGTGACACTCAAAATGAGATTACAGAAGAGAAGCCTTTGCACCTTTGAAAATTCGTGCGTCAAAGTGAATTATCTAGCTGCAGGTGTAATTATACTAATAGCGTTAGATGCTATTGAGTTCTTTTTGTTGAGTGACACCCACTCAACTCCGACTCAGTATACAGCAATGCAATGGACTGAAACGCTGCCCAATCCTCTGGTATGTTCACAATCTACAGCATGTTTAAGCCCGTTGTTGCTGTCACTGTGTCAATGCGTCTTGCCAAGAGTCTTCCTCAGTGAATTACCCTCCGTGAAACTTTTCAGAAGTAGATCACCTTGCCTGGCTTTTCGGATGCCTCTGCATCAATTCACTTAACAACATTTCAGCTCCTAGCTGAGTCCTTTACTACTTATGCCACCCAAGGACTCCTAAGTACTCCAATTACACTGCTACAAACCAAACCACGCCCACTGCTGCCCCGCCAATCCTGACTCAGGTGACCCTCCACTGGGTTTCTGAGGCTGCAAATCCTTAAAGCAAGAGATTGCCTATCTTTTTTTCCTGGTTCTCATCTATCTTTCATTGCTGATCCTCTACTGGGTTTCTGGGGCTCTAAATAAAATGAGCTGTGCTGGAGAGGAATATTGAATATACCATGGACTGCTGGGAGAACAAA
>NW_006399891.1:2210740-2247149 GCF_000299155.1 Elephantulus edwardii | reverse complement strand
TACACCCTTCCCAATTTTGAACCATGCATAGAGCAGGGTTTCAGGCTCTTGTACATATGATCACTATGAGTCGCAGGTGACTTGATGGCACATAACAACAACAACAACAGCAACAAATCAAATGGGAAGCAATTGGCCATCTTTCCCTTGTGGAGTCACTGGGGGATTCACATCACCTGAAAGGCCCACCCTTTGGTTTAACAGCATAGACCCCTGCAGACCAGGCCACCAGAGCTGCCCTACCTTTTTGGTTGTCTGATACATTAGGTATTATGTCACCAGGACTCCTGATGAAACTATAATTGCTACGTGAACTCTAGTTGGAACTGGCTCATAGCTGCTCCTCCAACATGTTCTCAGAGACTGTAAATTGCATGGGAGGAGACTGTGCCTCTTTTAGCTGGTAGATTTGAACTTTCTGCCACTGGGTTGACAGAACAATGCCTTCCGACTAGATGAAGGGGCCAAAATGTCAAATTGGATAAAGTTGTGTTCCAATTCTTTGCTTTAGGCAAGTACAGATTTAGGGTATACTTGTTAGTTCTCGTTTAGTGACTCCGACTGCTCTAGTGGTATGAAGCTGTGCTGAAGTGCTGAAGACACGCAGTTCAAACCCAGTTGCTCCATGGGAGAAGGATGGGCAATCTCCTACAGTGCGATTTACTGGCTCTGAAAACCCACTGGAGGATCAGCTATGGATCAGTTCTGACTCAATAGTACACAACAACAGCGACAATGGTAACAGAATGATGCATTGTCCAGTACTGTGCCATCTTGTTGTTGTTATGTGTTATTGAGTCCTCTGTGACTCATAGTGACCTTATGTACTTTAGCTTTAAATACTGCTCTATCCTGAGCCAACTTCATTGTCTCTGACAGATGTAACCCCATTTTTCCAGTCACTAAGTCAGTCTATCTCATCTAGGGTCTTCCTCTCTTGCACTGTCCCTGCACCCTTCAAGCATGATGCCCTCTCCAAGGACTGGTCCCTCCTGGCCACATGCCCAAAGTATGTGAGAGCCTCGAAATCTTGCCTCCAAGAAGCAACCTGGTTTCATTACCTCCAGGTCGAACTTGTTTGTTCTTCTAGAAGTCCATGGTATATTCAACACTCTTCTCTAGCATCACAGCTCAAAAGCATCAGTTCTCCTTCTATCATCCCTAGTCATTGTCTGGCTCTCTGATGCATAGCAAGTAATTGCAAAGACCATGACCTGAATCAGGCGCACCTTAGTCTCTAGATTGACATAGTTGCTCTTCAGTACTCTAGAGAGGTCCCTGACAGCAGACTTTCCCAATGCATTTCGTCTTTTGATTTCCTGACTACTGGTGCCAAGAGTGTGGTAAAGAATTGAGCTACCCCTGAAAAAGTATATAGTTCAAATCCACCAGCTGTGTGAAAGAAATGGACAATCAACTCCTTAGCAATGTACTGCCTCTGAAAATCTGTTGAAGGGTGAGCTGTGGGTCAGTTCCAATTCTTAGGTACACATGCCATCCTGTTAATCACTAGTAAGTATGAATCCCTTTCTGTGGCTTTCACATAGTGCCTTCCCAGTGTAGGAACCCATCTTCTAGCATTAGATGAGACAATACGGTATCATGATTAAAACGATATCCTTGCAATTTCAGAATTGACATGTTTCAACAAACAGATGTAGCCCTAGACAGGCTCACTATTCTACACCAAGAAATTTGGACAGCAGCTACCTGGTTAACTAGCTAGAAGATTTCATATTTGTTCCCATTAGAAAAATGGCAATCCAACAGAATTTCGAAATTATTGAACAATATCATTAATAAAACATGCAAGCAAAAACAATCTTGCTGAAAATTATTTAAAAATGCCTAGGATAGTACATCGACAGAGAAGCACAAGAAATTAAAGCTGGATTCGGAATAGGCTGTGGAATGAGTGATGCCATTGTTGATGTCAGATGAATCTTGGCTGAAAGCAAACAATACCAGAAAGGTGTTTACTTTCTTACTTTGTGTTTTATTGTGTTACTTTGTGTTTTATTGACTATGCAAAAACATTCCACTATGTGAATCACAACAGATTTTGGTTAACATGGAGAAGAATGGAAATCCCAGACATTTAATTGTGCCCATGAGAAACCCAGATAAAGAAACTGTTGTCAGAACAGAACAAGGGAACACTGCATGGCTTAAAATCAGAAAAGGTGCCTGTCAAGGTTGTATCCTTTGTCCATGCCTAGTCAGTCTGTATATTGAATAAACCACTGCATTTGAGAAGTTGGACTATATGAAGAAGAATGTGGCATCAGGACTGCTATACAACCTGCATTATGCAGATGACACCTTGCAGAAAGTGAAGACTTGAAGGTTTTACTGCATAAGATCAAAGACTGCAACTTTAAATATGGACTGCATCTCAGCATCAAGGAAAAAAAAAAGAATCTTCACCACTGGACCAATACGTAACATCATGATGTAGAAGTGTTTGAAGTCAACAAATCCATACTACTTGAATCCACAATCAACACCCATGATAGCGGCTTTCAAATAAAATAAAATTTCAAAAAAATCAAAAGATGTGTGGCATTGGGGAAATGTGCTGTCAAGGACCTCTTCAAACCGCTAAAGAGTAATGATATTAACGATATCAGTTTAAAGACTAAGGTTCACCTGGTTCAAGTCATGATATTTTCAATTGCTTCCCATGCATCGGAAAGTTGGACAATGAATATGGATAACAGAAAGAGAATTGATACCTTTGAGTTGTCATGTTGGAGAAGAGTAGTGAATATCCCATGAATGGCCAAAAGAGCAAACAAATATGACTTGGAGGAACTACATCCAGTGGCAAGGATTTTGACATTTTGTCTCACATACTCTAAGCACATTGTCAGGCGGGGCCATCTCTTGGAAAAAAGAAATCATGCTGGAAAAGGTGGAGGGTCAGAGAAAGAAAAGAAGACCTTCAACAAATGGATTGACATCTACTGTAACAACGGGCTGGAACATGGCAGAGACTGTGGGATGGTTCAGAATAGGGCAAGGTTCATATTTGCTGTTCAGAAGGTTGCTATGGAATTTACCCAACAGCACCAACAATAACAATTTTCAGAAGCAGATGATCAGAAACTTTTTTCCTAATGGGTATTTGTCAGGACGCTGTGATGAAACCTATTGTATCTGCTGGTATTTGAAATGCTAGTTGCAAAATCCCAAGGTCACAGCAATGTGAAAGCATTGATGGCAAAATGAACAGACTGGTGGCAGGCTACGCTTAGCATTTGGGGAGTTTTGCAACCACTTGACTTTGTCAAAGTAGA
Organism: Elephantulus edwardii; assembly: GCF_000299155.1. NCBI lineage: Eukaryota > Metazoa > Chordata > Mammalia > Macroscelidea > Macroscelididae > Elephantulus > Elephantulus edwardii. The sequence continues at coordinate 2,243,850 of NW_006399891.1, read as the reverse complement.
GAGAAATGTGGTCAGAAGATTTTTAACTTGCTTGTATGTTTGAAAATGGTCCTAATAAAATGTAAAAAGAAATGAAACAAAATTCTTTCTTATACTGTGGTCTTAGCCCCAGACATTATTATGAGTAGCTTGCTACAGCCTCTAATATTTCCATTTCTAACATACAGCCTTCTCCTGAAATCTGGCATCTGTGTAACAAGCCTGATGAGCATGTCCTATTGTCCAGGGACTTGTGGGTTTGTACAACTCTGTGGTGAGGGCATGGGAGCTCTGTTGGCATTGTCTAAAGTAAACCAAAGGTGACTCATCTCTGTGGTTTGAATCCACCAGAAGCTCCCATGAAGGGTTATTATGCATTTGAATCCACTCAGTCACAGTGTTTCTGAGTGACAAGGACATGATCCTCAGCAGCACACAATCTTTAGGTGCAATATACCAGTTAATGGAGCAATTCTAGCACTCCAGGAATTTGGAGAAGGAACACTTAACACCTGAGAGGGAAGAAATGTCCAGATCTTGGAGCAGAGTGAAAGGGAGAGGGTTATTAAGCTGAAAGGGGAGTGGGTGTTGGAATAGGCAATAGAATGTAAGGCAAATCCATAGGTGTAAAGAAAATTCATGAGGGAACTCTGGTGGTCTAGTGGATAGAGAGTTTCGATGTCAACCCCAGAGACAAGAGGAAAAAGATGGGCAATCTTGTCCTGCGTGATTTGTAGTTGCTGTATGTTAGTGGTTCAAGGACGACTCATAGCAACTCTTTGGAAAAGGAAATCAACTCTATCTTAGCTTGCACCTCCTCATCATGACTGACATACATGGACCTATTGCTGCAGTCACGGTGTCTATCCATCTGATTGACAGGCTTCCTCAGTATGAGTTCTTTTCCAAGAAACACACTCTTTTATCAAATACGCCCAAAGTATGTGAGAAGTTTGGCTATCCTTAGCTCTAAGGAACACTCTGGGCGGACCTTTCCCAAGGCATATCTGTTTGTTCTTTTGCCAGTCCAGGCAATATTCAATATTCTTCTCCTACACCACAATTCAGAGGCATCTATTCTTTTCCTCTGTTATCTCTATTCATTTTCCAGCTCTCATACTCATAGCAAGTGATTGAAAAGACCATGGTTTGAATCAGGCACCTTAGTTTTTAAACTGACATCATTGCTACTCCATACTTAGGGGAAGTCCTTGACAGCAGACTTTCCCAAAGCAATACATCCTTTGATTTTTAGACTGCTAGTGTCAAGGGTGTTGACTGAGGATCCAAGGAAAATGAAGTCATTGACAATTTCAATCTTTTCTCCATCAATCATGTTGTTGATTGGCCCACTGGTAAGGATTTGTGTTTTCTTAATGATGGGGTATAACCCATATTTCTCCTCACTTTCAGTGAGCAAGATTATGCAATTTGCATATTGCAAGTTGTTGCTGAATCTTCATCCTATCTTGATGCAACATTTTTCTTCATATAGAGTCCACCTTCTCAAATTATTTACTCACCGTACAGATTGATTAGGTATAGACAATAGAGCCCTGACACACACCATTCTTGATTTTAAACCATACAGTATTCGCCCATTCTGTTCGGAAAACAGCTTCTTGATCTAGGTGTTGTATGAGCATGATTAAATGTTCTGGGAGTCCCATTCATCTCAATGTTAACTATAGTTCATTATGATCTACATGGTCAAATGCCCTTGCCTCATCAATAAAACACAAATAGATATTCTTCTGGTATGCTATGCTTTCTGCTATATTTGCAATGATATCTCTGGTGCCATGACCGCTTCTAAACTCAGCTTAAACTTCTGACAGTTCTCTGTCAATACATTGTTCTAGCTGGTTTTGGATGATCTTCACCGATATTTTACTTGCATGTGATATTGTTTTATAATTTCCACATTTTGTTGGATCATCTTTCTTGGGAATGGGAACAAATAAATATCTCTTCCAGTCAATTGGCCAGGTAGTTGTCTTCTAAATTTGTTGACACTGTCTGATGAACATGGCAAGGACTGCAACTGTTAGCCTAAACATGTGAACTGGTATTCCATTGACTCCTGGGACCTTTTGCCAATGCCTTCAATGCAGCTTAAATGTCTTTTTTTTCATTACCATTGAGTCTTGATCATATGCTATTTCCTGAAATATTTCAGTATTAACCAACTCTTTTTGACACAGTGGTTCTATATAGTCCTTATTCATTATATAAACAGAGGAGGAAGAAAAGAGCAAAATGGATGTCAGAAGAGACTCTAACATTTTACTAGAGCATCAAGAAACCAAAGGAAAGAAAAGATGCAGAAATTGAAGAGATGAGCAGAAGATTTTAAAGGGTAGTTCCAGAAGACAAAGGAAATTATTATAACCAAATGTGCAAAGAACTGGAGTTAGAGAGTAAAAAGGGAAGAATTTGCTCATTATTTCTCAAGAGAATGAAATGCACTGAAAAACTCCAGTGGAAAGGTCCGAACTCACTAAGAAGTCTAGAAACAACACTAGCTGAATGTGGACCAAATGTACTTTATTTGAAATGCACACTTTGCTGAAAGTGGGCTGAGCCTCTTTCATCAGTGTTGAGCGAAGAGAAGAGTAGATGTTCATCCTTTCTGTCTTGGCTGGTTCGGTTCGGGCATGGCAGTTTCAAGGGCCTGTGGTTCTTTCCCATTTTTCCAGAGCACCTTGTTTTAACTATCAGCTACTTTCTGAGGTGAGTCATAACACCGCATCTGGGGTTAAGCATAGTATAGGATTATGTACTATTTCCTGGAACACCCAGAGGTATTCAGGTAGGGTAAGAAGGTCAGCAACATGGAATCACTTTGGTTTCTATCAACATAATACATACCTCAAGTTGCAATACTGAGGGATGCTATCGACAAAATCTAGGATGATCCAGGAAGCATCAAAAGAGGATGGAAGAAATATACAGAATCACTGAACTTATGTGATTCACAGCCTCTGAAAACCCACTGGAGGGTCAGCTGTGAGTTGGTACCTACTTGATGGCCATGAGTCACTCAGAGTCAAAACTAATCCTGAGCATTTGGGAAACTGGAAGGAGAAGTTTCCTTAGAAACAGTCAGAGCTGCCTTGCCCAGGTAAGAAGGAAGTGATATGTGGGGTGGCACACTGAAAATGCCACTCCAGATGCAAATCTAAACCATTAGATGTGCTTTTGAGAAGCGGTGCTGGTGAAAGTTAAGAGTAGTCATTACTAAAAAACAAACAAAAAGTGTAGTTATTCCTGATGGGGATTAATGATACCGGAGCAGAGCAGATCAAGTGCCTTGAGCAATCATCTCCCAGGATCTCTTTTGTCCCAGTGAATTTAAGTACGATCCATGGAAAGATTTAAAAAATTTAAAAAAAAAGGAAAAAGAAAATTGCTATTTCAGCAAGGCTTTCAAGGTCTAATTAATACAAACTATCAAATACTCATCACTGGGAAAACACTGTCTTCTTAACCAGAACTGGCTTGCAATGTGCTTGAGTTATGTTTTAAAGGTGAATATAAAGGTTCTGCAGTTCTTTCTTGCTCCAAACTTAAGTTTCTGTGGGAACACTGTCCTGAAGATTAGAAGAACAGACTCAGTATTTTAGGATGGCCACTGGAGTAAAGGAGCTTAGAGTTCAGCAAGTGGAGAACCTGGGAGAAGACAGAATGTGATGAGGGAGCCCCGACTTCTTCACATGTGGCAGAGCTGGGCTGCTGGCGATACAGTCCCCAGGAATTCTCAATCCTGAGGCCAACTGCTTATAACACAGCTGGAATGGAAGTAGGAATGTGCAATGCTTAAAAAAAAACCAAAACCCTAACCCTTACACCAAGAGGGCTAAGGTCATGCCATCTTGGCAGGCCCTATCTATTCCTTTTGCTTAAGAAGGTCAACTTTATTGAAACCTACTGTCTTGGAAAAAGTGCAGCCAGAATGCTTCTTAGTAGAAAGAACGACATGACTTAGTCTCATGTACTTTGAGCATGTTATCAAGAGGGGCCACTCCCCAGAGAAAGACATGGATCTCTGATAATGCAGAGAGGGTAGGCAAAAGAGAGGAGTAACTTCCATGATATTGATTGGCACAGTGGTCCCTACAATGAATTCAGACACTGCATCAGTTATGAGGATGATGCAGGATTGAGCAATGTTTCTTTTGTCTGTAAGGCCATTGTGAGTCAGTGCTAAGCTGAGGCGAATCAACAATGATTACTCATTTCATAAAGCTCATTGAACCATTAATAACCACAACACAAAATTGTCTAGTTTTGTTGGGAATCGTATCCTACTTCTCTGACATCAAATGTGTTGATCAATCTCAATCAATTAATTCTATTTCTTTTCTGACACTAGATGCACGCGTTAGTACTTCCTCCTCTGACCCTAACCATCCAGAGTTAAGAGACATCGTCCTCCAGAAAGTCAAGTCAAACCAGGACTTCTGATGTTGGCTCCAAGCTTGAGAGTCTTCACAAAACCATCAGTTCTGGTTTGCTGGTGTTTGCTCTGGGCCGATGATTCACTAGAATAATACACAGAGCTTAGGAAAGTATTGCACTACTCAGTTTTCTTACAGAGAAGACTGGTAAAGTCTGGAATAATCTCTGATTTGGAGTTTCCATGTCTCAACAGGGAAACACACTACCCTCCCACATTCACTGCTGCAGATCACAGAACAGGAAGGCCACAGAGCTTCTGTATTCAGAAACATTTTGGGGACCTTTGTGTGTATACATAAGGAGTTCTTGTGGCCTAATGGGTCAGAAGTTTTGCATTAGGCCAAGATCAGGCAGTTGGAATCTACCAGCTGCTCCAAGCTCTAATAATTGGCTGAACAAAAGTGAATCCATCTTTGAACGAACATGAATGGGCCCTTTTTCTAAATAAAGGGTAGAAATTTCTGTAACCTTTCTTTTGTGAGATTTGTGTGTATATGGTCCTTGGCTCAGAGAATATTTCTGGTTATTGTGGGTGTTAGGATGACAAGGGGAGTGTGTGGTCTGCAGGACCATGAGGAGGTGACAGGGGAAGTGGTAAAGTCATATCATAGTGACTTCAGCTTTAAAGCCTCTTGGTTCTGCGGCCTTTTAATGATACACATCTGTCTCAGCTGCCTGGAACATGTGACTTACAGAGTTCAAAGCAAGAAAGTTCCTGGCAACAGGGAGGAACTAACTGGTCACTTGACCTGGCAGATGAAAGATCAAGAACGAGGAAGAGAATTTAGCCAAGCCAGGCCTGAGACATAATGTAGCAATTAAGAGCAAGTGGCTCAGTCATATCGATGAAGCTTTCAATCTCTATGCAGAAGCCAAAAGATTTATTTACACCTGCTCACAAAAGAACCATTAATTTCTTTATTCAATAAGTACATATGGCCCACTAGACCCTGTTCTAGGCATCAGACAAGTCTTATGCTTTTATGGTGTTTACATTATTCGTGTCTGTGTGTGGGAGGCGAAGATTTGGGGGTGGAGGCGAGGCAGATAATAAACAAGAAATAAGGAAGACAGCCTTCAGATGCTGATAAATGTTATAGCAAAAATGAGTTCTGGAATAGAAAATGCAGGGAATGGGTGTCGAAGCTGGAATTTGAGACAAACAAGTGATGAGAAGTAGAAGTTTGGTGAAGACTGAGGTGAGAGTGTTAGGGCCATGAGAAGAAAGCAACCAATGAAACGGGGTCATTAAATAAAGGACCCTGTGCCATAGTGTAGGAAGGGAAAGCTGAGTTACAAGCAACCTCAGCCATGACTCAAAGCAAACTTCATTTACACAAAGTAGAGCCCATAACTGCCAGAATCCCCACGTCTTGTCCATGTTGTTATGTACCATCAAGTCACCAGCGACCCATAGTGACCCTGTGTACAGCAGCTCTGAAGCCTGCCCTGTCCTCAGTCAGTCTCACTGACTCGGACACACCTACCCCATTGCCCCGGTTACTGTGCAAATCCATCTCATCCCAGGTCTTCCTCTCCTGTGCTGTCCCTCCACCCTTCTAAGCAAGATGTCCTTTCCCAAATACCTGTCCCTCCTGGCCACATGCCCAAAGTATGTGAAATGGAGCTTCAAAATCTTAGCCTCCAAGGAGAAACTTGGTTTCACCCTCTCCAAGACAGACCTATTTGCTTTCTTGGCACTCCCTGATATGTTCAAAACTCCTCTCTAGCACCACAACTCTAAGGCATTGATTCTTCTTCTGTCATCCTTAGTCATTATCCAGCTCTCAGATGCGAAGAAAGTAATTGCAAAGACTATGGCCCTGCTCGGTTCACTTTTGGTTGCTGTGAGGCTGAACACCGTGACACTGAGGTGTCAAATGCGTTAATGATTGGCTACCCAATGAGGACAGAGAGTGGGGTGGAGCTCCCCAATTAAAACAAGCTTGGAAGGAGGAGTGGCATCCACTTCCATAATAGCTTGCCTCTGGAAATCCTATGAACCTGGAGAGAGGATGAAAGGCACCCAAGCGTCGAGGACTCTCCTTCATAGGGTCGCTATGCCTGCGACTCGACGGCACTTAACAACAACAACAACAACAACATGGCCCTGCTCAGGCGCACCTTAGTCTCTAGACTGACATTGCTGCTTCTCAGAGCTCTGGAGAGGTCCCTGATATGCCTTGATTTCTAACCAGGTCACGTCACTGTCATTCATCAGTCCTTGATTCTTGGGCTTGGATTTCTCTCCTGTACAACTAGAAGTAAATCAGAGATGTATTTATTTTCTACAAGAGAAATTTCATCGTGACCAGACCCACAGGTCGAAATGCAGACCCTGGTGAAGATCTGTAAGACAAGCTTCTGCCGGGTTAGGAAGACCTAAGTGTTGTGCAGCCTGGGGTAACCGAAAATGAAACTGGTCTACAAGTTAGGCAACCCGAATAGACCTTTCACCGGATCTTGAACTTGTTGCAAGTTCAGATCCTGTTTTGCTACAGGTGCAGGAAGCCCAAGGTTTGGCCACAAATGTCACAAGAAGTTGAAAGGCCAGAGAACGCAAACAGACACACCTCTGAGCTTGCCAATTAGGGAACAGGAGAGGGCTGGAAAAGAGAGGCAAAAACAAATTCCGAGTCGACGTCAACGTACAGGGCTAGAACCTTGGGCTTTTCAAGTGCCTGTCTTCTTTACTTCCTCTGGGTGGGTGACGGAGGCAGGGCGAGCTAAAAGAGCAGCAACGTGAGCAGTGATTTTTGGAAATTTAAAGAGTTAACACATCAAAAACTAAGGCGGAGAGGAGAGAAAGACCGCACCCTAAGGGGGCGCAGAGCCAACTCCAGGGAGAGGAATCCTATTGGCATTTAGGAGGCAGGGAGCCAGCCCCTGGGCGCGGCCTGCAGGGGGCAGGCGATTGCCGGGAGGCAGGGCAGGACCTACGGTGAGGGTTTCGCAGCATCCCATCCACAGCCGCGTCTTGCTGCGCCTCCGCCAGGTGCGCCCTCCTCGCCGGCCGACCCAGCGCGCGCTACACTCCCAGCCCACATGTGCGCTTCCAGGATGCCGCCCTTGGCGCACATCTTCCGGGGGACATTTGTCCACTCCACCTGGACCAATCCCATGGAGGTGCTGCGAGATCACCTCCTCGGAGTGAGCGACAGTGGCAAAGTAAGTGGGTGAGGCTTCCTGCGCGCGGGGCGGCGGGCAGTGGGCGCACACAGGGTGCGCGCTGCGCCGGGAGCTCGCCCAGAGGAGCTCGCCTGCGGCCCCGGAGTTGAACTTGAGCTTTGGGCGTTCCTGGAACGCGAGGAGAACTCTGGTTCTGGTTCGTGGCTTGGCTCTCAGGTGTTCTCGGAAGCTGGGAGCAATTTAACACTCACAGCTGCGACTGGATCGACAGCTGTCCGAGCTGCCCAGAATAGGGGAGCGAGGTTGTGCTTCCCACATCTTAAGAGATCGATGATAAAACCAGTTGCTTGCTTCATTCATGTTTCCTTTCCTAGAGTCTGGCACAGTGCCTAGCGCAGGGTTGGTGGTTTGTAAATTTGGGTGAATTTATTGTGAAGGAAATAACAGTGGAGGGAGTCATTATCAAAGCCTTTTAGAAAAAGCCAACAAATAATCCACCTCATCTTTCAATAGTAGTAAGGATTCAGGGTCAACCACTTGTAATAAATACTAGAAAAGATAGTCCAAAAACCATTCTGTCTCCCCCTTCACATTCTCCTGTCCCCTCCTCTACCCGTCGGTTTGTCTGTCTCTTGAGTACACACCATAGCCATTTTCACCAAAGCAAGGAGTTCCCTGTTAAGGTTCCAAATGCCTTCTATGAGGGGATCATTTGCACATCCTTTTCCACAAAATCAAGATTTCTTCAGATAACTTGATGTCGAATATTTACTGTTCCATACACACAGATGGTGATTTTACCTGCCCTAGCCTGGCCTCTGAAGCATTTTTAGAAGAAAGAAACAATAATATGGAGATGGAAAAATGTATTGAAATAATAATAACAATATGGAGATGGGATATTGCTGAGCTGTTTCTGACAGTTTGACACGGGAAATTGCACAATACTGTATGTGATTTGTCAGGTTGAAGATTTCACTTCCTGACTAAAGATGCCAACAGTGACAGTTTTGAATCGTGACTTATGTTTGGTGGAGGGGTAACTAAAATGTAGGAGCCCTGGTTGCAAAGTAGTTGAAATGTTCAGGTGCTAACATAACATGGAGATCTGAGGTTTGAACTCACCAACTCTTTCCTGGGAGGAGGATGTAGTAGTCAGTTTTCTTTCAGATCTGCAGCCTGGGAAATCTTGTGGAGCAATTCTGCTCTGTCCCACAGGGTCACTCTGAATTGATAGAGGCCAGTACATTTGGTTTGGTTCTTTGTTAACTAAACCTTGCTGAGTACATGTGTGTTTATGTGCTTTTAAAAGATTCTATTTGTGCATATTAGGAAACCTGCAGTTGTGTTTCCAAGGTGATAAAACTCTTGGTGCTTTCCGAAATGGGGAGATGCCAATTAACCCGGAAATTGATGAACAGAGGAGTTTGGGGGTGGATTCCTAAGCTTATGCCAAATCTCAGAAAGCAGGGAAACAGACTGCTAACCCAGTGAGTGATGAGAGGTAGGTGTTAGCTTACCTGGAGCTGACACTGAGGTCCATTCCCTAATGCAGCACAGCCCTTCAGCCACATTTGACAGGAAAGAGTTTTTTTCTGGAGATGTGCATTTATGGGAGTTTTCCTTAGCTTTTAAAATCTGGTTCTCTAGAACTATTGCTTACATAGAATTCAAAGAAAGAAAAGTGTGTGTGTGTGTGTGTGTGTGTGTGTGTGTGTGTGAGGCCTAGATAATGACCATTGCATTGCAACAGATGAAGTTAAGAACAGTCTAAAAGGAATATGTGATTAGGCATTCCATGTACAACAACAGCCCAGAGTAAGAGATATATCATTGCAAAGAGGACTGAGGGGAGTGGGGAGGCAGGTAACTGTGCAACAATGAATGAATATTAAAAAACAAAACACCCCAAAACCACCCCTGTGAACTGGGGGAGGGCCAAGGGAGGGAGAGGGGGTAAAATATGCAACAATGAGTGAATGAAAATCCAACTTCTCTGTAAATGTTCATTAAAATAACAAGTAAAATAAAATTTTATTTTAAAATAGTATATACTAAGTGAAACACATAGTTCAACAAAGTCAGAGGACTTATTAAAGCAAGGATAATAAGGGTTGGGGAAATTCCTTCTTCTAATTTACTTCTTATCTTGGGCCTACAGGACAAGGACAGGCCAGATTACACCAGTCCTGGTGATGTGTGAGGGCCAGATGGTGCATCTGCCAAAATATTTTTCTTCATATGGTAGGGTAGTAGTTAACACTAGTAATAACTCTAAAGGAAACAAGTACGAATAAGAAAAACAAGAGAAAATGCAGGCATTAAGTAGAGATGGGGGTATATTTAAAGACGGAATTACCTTTCTTCAGGTACCTTCAAAGATGCATTCACATTTGCTCAGCCTGTTATCAGAGTTGTCAACTCTTGGGCTCCCCCAACCCCCACCCCTAATCCTTTTCCCACGTCTAGAATGAGGATGGCACAAAACTGGCCAGTGTTTTGTTTGTGCTGTGAAGGGTCATGTTGAGTCTGACCAGATTCGAGTGCACCTAGCAACTAACACCGTCTAGAATTTTAATGGGGAGAGTCACAGGTGCGCAAGTGAGTGGGAAACTGACTTTATCCCAGGGAGAAAAGTGAAGAAAGGAAGTTATTTCTCCAAAAAAATTTACCTTTTCTGAAAGTTCAACTTTTGCTGTAGAAGAATAGCAATGTCTTGAACATGCAATTCAGTTGTTGAGTCAAGATCTCTATTCCTAAATAGGGAGCAATCTGAGGTAATAAATTTAGAAAACATGCCATTCTCCCACAGATGAAATTAACTGGAAATTGAATACAAAGGTGAAGTAATTACATACCTTAGATTTACAGTGTGACACTCCCTAATTGGTGAATTAGTAGGTGAACATAATATTCTCTCTACTGACCTTGTGGAGTAAGGAGCTGCGCTGACAACCCAAAGGCAGGTGGTTCAAATCCACCAGCTACTCTGAGGGAGAAAGATAGGCAATCTCCTGTACAATTTACAGCCCCTGAAAATCTGCTTGAGGGTCAGCTGTGCTGACTTAATGGCACTTATTAACAACTTGTTGAAAGACGATTGACTCCTGACTGTGTGTAAAGGGAGGGCTTGTTACACCTATTTAGATACTTGATTGCCTTTATTTGAAATAGGAAATTTCTCATTTTTGAGTCTAACATTGTAAAGTCCAGTGTTTATAAAGGAAAACAGTTTTTAATAGGTGATAAATAGAACAATACACAGGGTTACATTTTTCTTGAGCTCCTAAAGCTGTTCTCAAACCTTGACACGCTGGGCAGAAGAGGCACTTGCTAAGATGTAATGGCCCATGACCACAACAACAGCAGCACGTTGTGTCGTGGAATTGGTTGTGTGTGGTTTACGGGCCCTTTTCTCCATTTCAAGTCTAGCCCTGGGGAAGCCTTTCAGAGAGGTGGGACACGACTGCTCTCCCTCCACCTTCTGTACCTCATCATTCATTCCAGGTAGCTTCGTTTTGTCTCAAAGAATGGTAATGACTCCTGTTGTTACTGTGAGGTGTCATCAAGTCGAGTACAACTCATAGCTACCCAATGAACTAAAGATCTGAACCCTGTTCTATCTTATGCCATCCTCAAGAGCCCACTGTGGCAGTCACCACATCAGTCTACCTGGTGAGGGTCTTCCTCTCCTTCACCAACCCTCCACCCTTCCCAGCACCATGTCCTTCTGTGAGGAATAGCTCCTCCTAGCAACATGCCCAAAGTATGTGAGGTGAAGCCTCATCATTCTTGTCTCCAAAGACAACTTTGGCTGCACCCTCTCTAAGACATAGTTGTTTGTTCTTTTGGCCATCCATGGGATGTTCAGTGTTCTTCTCAACATCACAGCTCAAAGGCATCAATTCTTCTTCTGTCATCCTTATTCATGGTCCAGTTTTCAGATGCATAACAAGTGATCACAAAGACTATGGCCTGAATCAGACTCACTTTAGTCCTCAAACTGACATCACTACTCCTCAATAATTAGGAGAGGTCCCTAACTGCAGATTTTTTCAGTGCAATGCCTCTCCTTATTTCCTGACTGCTAGTTAAGGGTGATAATTGTGGATCCAAGCAAGATGAAGTTGTTGACAGTTTCAATCTCTCCTCCATCCATCATGATGTTGCCCATTAATCCAGTTGTAAGAATCTTTGTTTCCTTGGCATTGAGATACAATTCATACTGAAGGCTGCATTCTTTGATCTTCTGAAACAAGTGCTTCAAGTCCTCCTTACTTTTATTTAGTAAGTGAGGTAAGTGATAGGATAAGATACACACACACACACACACACACACACACACACAAGACCCTGTAACATGACTATTATTTAAATATATGCTCCTATATCCAGAGCTAAAGAAGAAGACATGGAGATTTTATTATTATTATTTTTTTTACGAAATCTTGCAGTCAGAAATTGACAGAACATGCAATCAAGATGCATTAGTTATAATTGGCGACTGGAATTCAAAAGTAGGAAATGGTGAAGAAGGGATAGTGTTTGGAAAATATGGTTAGAAATGAGGCTGGAAAGAGGATGATTGAATTTTGTATTTACAATGATTTATTCATTGCAAATACCTTTTTTTAAAAGACACAAATGATGACTTTACACATGGATCTCACTTAATGGGCTGCATAGGAATCAGATTGACTACATTTGTGTGAGAAATCACTGGAGCGGGTCAATATCGGCAGTCAAAACTACGCCAGGGGCAGATTGTGGGTCAAATTAATCAATTACTCATATGCAAGTTCATATTGAGGCTGAAGAAAATGAAAACAAGTCTACAGGAAATAAGATATGATCTTGAATCGATTCTATCTAAATTTCAAGATCATCTTGGGAATAGGTTTGAGACACGGAACACCAGTGATCGAAGATCAGATAAGTCGTGGGATGATATCATCCATGAAGAAAGCAAAAGGTCATAAAAAAACCCAAAAAACAAAGGAGAAAGAAAAAAATAAAAATGGATGTCAGAAGAGACTAAAAATTGCATTAGTGCACTGAGAAGCCAAGTGGTAATGACCGAGCACTTTTAACTCACCAAAGTTTATTAAAATTTGTGTTACTAGAAAGAGATATTCTTTGGTCAACTTTATTACCATTGCACATTTTTAATTCCAAGGTGGTTTATCTACTTAATTGACATCTAGCCACTTTAAAAAAGAAATAGATTATGTATTATTGATTTGAAAATATTTGTGAGGTACTGTATTTCACATATGAATAAAGTACTTGATGTTTCTCATAGATTAAAAGGGCCAGGTTAAATGTAAAGATTCACGTAGATACCTTGTGGTCTTGAATGCACAGTTACCCAGACACAAGAGGAAGAGAGAACTCACTCTGGAGTTAGTGCCTTGAGGTGGCATTGGCTGGTGGTAAGTGATTAACATGCTTGACCTCTAACCAAAAGGTCAGAGGTTCACACCTGCCCACAAGAACCTCAGAAGAAAGGCCTGGTGACCAAGATCCAAACCCAGTGAGCAAAAACACTATGCAGCCTAATCCGTGACGCAGATGGGATTGCCTTGCATCAAGGTAAGCTGGGCCACTGATTTTCTCTTCCCTGTGGCTCAGCTTTCAGCTGAACAATTAGAAAGATTGCGAAGTGAAGAAAGAGTCCTCCAGTGTGTAACATATTGGGTTGCTAACGGAAAGGTCAGCAGTTTAAAACCACTAGCTGCTCCTTAGAGAAAGATGGACATTTTCCTCCTGTAAGGATTTACAGAACAGATCCTCAGAACAGAGCAGGGAAACACTGCATGGTTCAAAATCAGGAATGGAGTGCGTCAGGCCTGCATCCTGTCCCCATAACTTTTCAATCTATATGATTTAATTTCCTTATAAAAAATCAGTTGACTACAGTATATGAACAGATACTTCACCAAAGAAGACATTCAGATGGCAAACAAACTCATGAAGAAATGTTAAAAATCGCTAGCTCTAAGAGAGATGCATATCAAAACAACTATGAGATATTTCACCCTAGTAAGAATGGGAAAATTTAACAGAGTGGCAAACAACAATTGCTGGTGAGGTTGTGGAGAAACTGGAACCCTTTATTCACTGTTGGGAGTGTAAAATGGCGCAGCCACTATGGAAGGCAGTGTGGTGTTTTCTCAAAAAGTAGAAAAGAGAAATACCATTTGACCCAGCAATTCCACTACTGGAAATATACCCTAAAGAAATCAGAACTGCCACCCAAGTAGGTATATGCTCACCCATGTTTATATAATCTGTGTTGTTCACAATAGCAAAGAGATGAAAAAAAATTCAAATTGTTTCAACAAACGAATGCATAGAGAAGCTGTGGTATAGTCACAATGGAATACTATGCAGCACTGAAAAACAAGGGACTAATGAAATATTATACAGAATGAGTGACCCTGGAAGACATTTTGCTGGGTGAAATACCTCAGTCATAAAAAGACAAATACTGCCTAATGCCACTGTTATAAAACAGGACAGATATGGGGATTTGGGGGAAACTAAGAAAAGAGAGGGTAAATTATGTACATTGCACGGAAACAGATGAGGAATAGAATTGCTTGAAAGGAATATATAAATAGGTATTATTTGCATGACAACAGTCCAGAATAAGAGCTGCATAGTAAAGTGGACTTGGGACGGGGCAGGGATTGTACAACAATGAAAGAATTTTTTTCAAAGAGAAAAGAGAACTGGAGGGGGCAGGAAAGAAAATGTACAACAGTCAATGAATGGAAAACAAAACAATTACAGTTCCATAATCAACACTTAACACCAGTAGTCAGGAGATCAAAAGACAAATTGCATTGGGAAAATCTGCTGTCAGGGACCTCTCTAGAGTACTGAGAAGCAACGACGTCAGTCTAAAGGTGTGCCTTCACGATTACTTGCTATGTATCAGAGAGCTGGACAATAACTAAGAATGACAGAAGAAGAATCAATTCCTTCGAATTGTGGTGTTGAAGAGTCATGAACATACATACTATGGACTTCCAAGAAAGCAAATAGGTCTGTCTTGGACAGGGTGAAACCAAGTTTTTCCTTGGAAGCTAGGATTTTGAAGCTCTGTCTCACATATGACATCATGCTTGGAAGGGTGGAGGGACACCATAGAAGAGGAAAACCCCAGATGAGATGGATTGATATAGTAACTAGGGCAATGGGGGTAGGTGTGTCAGAGTCAGTGAGACTGGCTCAGGATAGGACAGGCTTCAGAACTGTGGTATACGGGAGGTGACTTGAGGGTACATAATAACAATGACAAGGATTTACCTCAGAAAACTGATAGAGGGTTGCTAAGAGTTAGAACCAATTTGATGGCAGTTGATAAGGAGAACAACAGTCCTTAAAATAACCAATTATATAAGATCAAAAAGACAGCTTTGACAAGGGCAAAGCCCAGAGGGAAGGGGAAAAGTAGGGTAAAAGGATTCGTGGAAATGAGAATTACAGGGAGGAGATGGAAGGATGCAATTATCTTGTGGGTATTTGTAATTAATGTTGTAAAACAAAATGTGCATGAAACAAAATATGTATGAATGGTTGGATGGAAAACCAATTTTTTTTTGTAAACTTTAACTCCAAAAACAATTTAAAAATTAATAATTTAATTTTTACACATACCATGTTCATTGTTCTTTCAGTCTCTCTGCCATCAGCAAAACCCTAATTCTTGGTCACTGCAGCATTTTTTGTATTTCCTCATGGTGGCCCTTAGATAATCCACGTGGTATAGGACGAAGCCATGGCCGGGGTGGACGGTGCACAGAGGAGAGAGGTGGCTGAACTGCAGCCTCACCACTTTACCACACATGTGATGGAGCCACCAGAACAGAAGGCTGTATCTGAGGAGAAAGAGTTGCCACTTTGCAGATGGCATTGGCTCTCTTACTGTCCAGTTTCTCGATTACTCTTCACAAAGCTCCTAGAAAGTAGATTGTTTCCTACTTATAGATGAGAAAGTCAGGACTCAAAAAAATCATGCATGTAAAACATGATGGGAGTTCAAGGGGGGGGAAGGGTGGAAGCAGAGGGGTGAAGATGAGTAGGGGTGAAACCACAGGGTTGCACAGTTTGGTGGGTGGGTGGGAGGGAAGGAAATAGGAAGGATCCAGGTGAAAAGACAGGGTAATGATAGGCAAGGTCCAATAGTGATTACTTTTGTAAAACACAATGCATGAGAATGATAGTATGGAATGCAATGTGAATGAAAAATAGTGTGAAACACAAAGTAAATGAGCTTTGTAAGCAAACCAATTTTTAAAATGTGAAAAAAAACCCCATGTAGCAGAAATTAAAAATCATGCAACGGGAGGTGGCGGTGGGGCTGGGTTCAGAATAAAGATCTGACCGATGCCACAGGTCCTGTTCTTGTTCTGTAGTGTACATAGAACAAAGGCAGGCTGATAGTGAGCCTTCTGATCAGCTCATCACTAGATACCATGCTGAAGAAAACGAGTAAACTCTGCCCTGCCCCCATGAAGTTAATACTTCTGTGATTTGTTCATAGCAGCTCCCTGTGATCTGTCAGGGAGCTCTCTGGTGGCCTGGGTGTGTGGTGCGTAGGTGTGGTGCTCTAGGATGTTGTGCAGCTCACCCAATGGCCACATCAGCCCCAGAAATCCCATGGAAGCTTGTTATGGTTTGCAGGGAGCTTGAGGACTTTTAAAAGTGCTGTAGTTTAGAGGAAGTGATTGGAGAGGGAGTGTTATAGCGCAGTGATTAAGATAACCGCTCCTAGGAACGCATCTCTTACCTCTTGGTAGTTGCTGAGTCAATTCCAGCTCCTGGCAGCCCAATGAATCGCAAAATAAACCTCAGCTCCAAAGGGTTTTCTTGGCTGAAATCTTGGTAGAATGGATCACCAGGCCCTTCTTGGAGGGCGCTGCTGGGTGGGTTTGAATCACCAGCCTTCTGGTGTGGAGTTGAGTGCTGACCATTTGCTATCCACACTCCTCACACCCACACTCCTCACACCCACGCTCCTCACACCCACGCTCCTCACACTCACACTCCTCACACTCACACTCATCACACCCACACTCCTCACACCCACACTCCTCACACTCACACTCCTCACACTCACGCTCCTCACACTCACACTCCTCACACTCACACTCATCACACCCACACTCCTCACACTCACACTCATCACACCCACACTCCTCACACCCACGCTCCTCACACCCACACTCCTCACACCCACACTCCTCACACTCACACTCCTCACACTCACACTCCTCACACTCACACTCCTCACACTCACGCTTCTCACACTCACGCTCCTCACACCCACGCTCCTCACACCCACACTCCTCACACCCACACTCCTCACACCCACACTCCTCACACTCACGCTCCTTGCTGTGAGTCAGAACGGTTAATGTGTAAAAGTTAGAATTCTGAGACACACTTAAAATAAGATCTTATAAAAATGTAATTAATGAAAAGAGTAATACACCTTTTAGTTAATTAAATGATTAATTAAGGGACATTATTGTTGTTGTTGTTGTTATGTGCCGTCGAGTCGTTTGCGACTCATAGCGACCCTATGCACAACAGCCCTAAACCCTGCTCTATCCTGTGCCAATCGCACCGCCTCTAACCCACCCATCCCGAGTACCCCAGTCATTGAATCAATCCATCTCATAGAGGGTCTTCCCCTCCTGCGCTGTCCCTCCACCCTCCCAAGCATGATGTCCCTCTCCAAGGACCTGTCTCTCCTTGCAACGTGTCCAAAGTATGTCAGATGAACCCCCAGAATCCTTGCCTCCAAGGAGTAGCCTGGTTTAACCCTCTCTAGGATGAATCTGTTTGTTTTCTTGTCTGTCCATGGTACATTCAATATTCTTTTCTCCAGCACCACAGCTCAAAGGCATCAATTCTCCTTCTATCCTCCCTAGTCATTGTCCAACTCTCTTTTGCAAGTGATTGCAAAGACCATGGCCTGTATCAGGCAGACCTTTGTCTCCAAAGAGACACCGTTGCTCTTGAGTACTTTAGAGAGGTCCCTAACAGCAGACTTTCCCATCGCAATACGTTTTTTGATTTCCTGGCTACTGGTGCCAAGAGTGTTGACTGTGGAGCCGAGCAAACTGAAGCTGTGAACAATCTCAATCACTTTGCCATCCATCCTGATGCTACCGATTGGTCCAGTGGTGAGAATCTTTGTCTTCTTGACATTGAGCCTCAGTCCATATTGAAGGCTGCAGTCCTTGACCCTCTGCAGTAAGTGCATGAGGTCCTCCTCAGTTTCAGCAAGCAGGGTTGTGTCATATGCATAACGCAGATTGTTGATAGATCTTCCACCACTCCTAACTCCACGCGTCTCCTCATAGAGTCCAGCGTCTCGGATAATCTGCTCTGCATACAGGTTGAAAAGGTATGGAGATAGGACACATCCCTGGCATACACCCTTCCTAATTTTGAACCATTCAGTGTTGCCCTGCTCTGTTCTGACGACGGCCTCTTGGTCCAAGTATAGGTTTCACATTAGCATGATTAAATGTTCTGGGATTTCCATTCTTCTCAGAGTCAGCCACAGTTTGTTATGATCCATGCAGTGACATTATTAAGCAAATGTTAATTTAAATACTAGAACCTGATGATTTTTTTTCCTCTTTTTCTTTTTTAGAACCTGATTTTTAAGAAGTAAATTTCACATACAAACCATTCTCTTATATCACATTTAATTCTTGGGATGGTTTGATTCAGGATGATAAACTCATTGACACAAAGCGCTTTGATGACAACATTAATTACATTTACAATAATACAAACCTTTGTTGAGCACTTGCTAGACCCTGTGCCCAATGTTTCTGCATATATCATGTCAGTAATCAGAGAGCTAGACAATAAATAAGGATCACAGAAGAAGAATTGATGCTTTTGAGTTATGGTGCTGGATAAAGAGCACTGACTGTCCCATGGACTGCCAAAAAACCAAGCAAATGTATCTTGAAAAAAGTGCAGCCAGAGTGCTCCTTGCAGGCAAAGATGGCAAAGTTGCTTTCATACTTCAGACATGTGATTAGATAAGATTGTTCCTTGGAAAGCTATATTTCATGTTTGGAAAGGTGGAGGGTCAAGAGTCCCCAATGAGATGGAATGACCCAGTGACTTTGACAATGGGCTGTTCTGTGTCAGAGATGATGAGGATGGCACAGAATAGGGCAGGGTTCAGATCTGTTGTTCACAGGGTCACAATAAATAGTACTTGACTCCATGGCACTTACCAACAACAATGAGGCTAAAAACTCTGATCTTTATTTAATAGATTAAAAAAACAATTGAGTACATGGAAATTGAGATATTTATTTCTCTTAAAGCCATAATAGGAACCCTGGTAGCATAACAGTTGAGTACTCAGCTGTTAACCAGAAGGTTGGTAGTTCAAGCACATCTGGTAATCTACTTCCATAAAGACTACAACTTAGTAAACTGTGTGGGGTCTTTCTACTGTGTTACCCACTGTGAGTTGGAGTGGGCATGATGGTATATAAGAACAACACCATCATGTTAACTCTTTGCTTTGGGATCTTATTCAAATAGCTGCAATACAGATAGTGTTCCCACTTACATAGTTAATATGACTTCAATTCCCAAGATTAAAGATAAAGAGAATGCATTTCTTCTGATCGTTTTCTACGATTGAGTGACATTAAACATTGTCTCCTGAAAGATACTGCTGCATGCAAATCATTGTTTCCTGTCTTCCAAAAGATGCCATCCTTTTTCTAAGATATTAAACTCGAAAGGATAATTTACTTGAACTTCTGATTGAGATCTGCTTTTCAAAACCATTTTGACTGTTGGAGTTGGTGTCTTCTGTTATCCCCGTGCCCCCTCCCCAACCACATGCTATTATGTGAAACTAATTCATTCTAAATACCTTGATGGCATCTTTTCCTATAATTGCCCTACTCAGGTTGGGCATCACCATCAGGCCTGTGTCTGTGGTCACAAATACTGGTCTCAACCTGCTTTTGACTTCTAACACTTATTTAGACAGTATGAACCTCCCTCAGTAAACCACACCTTTTCAACTCAATGTGTTATTCTTATTTTTTGACAAGCTAGTGATGCATGAAGCGCTTTCCCATTCTTTTTTAATCTCTAAAAATGAGTAAGGTAAATGTAATTTAAAGTGAGTTTTTCCAGGCTTGCATGAAATGGTCTGAAGCCAAACCCACAAGCTACTGTCGAGTCTGCCGTGACTCATGGAGCCTATGTGAGAGGAGAACTGTGCTCCCCAAGGTGAGGAGAGCTGTGCTCCCCAGGATGTTTGTAGTGTGTTACTGTTCTTTTCTATCTCTCAAAAGAGCGTGGCCTTTGAGCCTTAGACTAAGGGTAAAGGCCTGCTCGAGGGTGTGGCTTTAAAATCAATAATGAGGCCTGGGTTTGTGGGCTGGCCTGGGGCCTGGGGCCTTGGAGTCTCCCTCCACTCTAGGAGCTGGATGGCTAGCTAGCATCTTGATGGTAGTCTCGTCTTGATGGCAGTTATGTAAGGGAAGTTTCTGGGGTCATGTTTGTTGTGCCTTACTGTTATTTTCCCCCCTCAAAAGTAGGTGGCCCTTGGGCCTTAGACTAAGGGTGGAGGCCTGCTCAGCGATGTGGATTTAAAATCTTGTAGGGCCAAATTTGCTAATTTTAGAATGAATATTCTTTAAAGGAATCAATCATTTGTCTATTTGCTGTACTGAATAACTTGGAGTTGCTGTGATGCTGAACACTGTTCCACAGTCTTGTCAAATACCATAATGGTTACCCATTATGTACAATGTCTGGATGAGCTTCCAGATTGATTCATGTTGGGAAGCAAGAGTGGCATCCACTTCCTAAACTAGAAACTCTACAAACTCTCTTATAAATGTGCAGAAATGATGTTAATTATACAACAGAGTTCAGGTCATTTGTGCAAAGCTTACTCTGAGTCAGATTTGACTTGACAACACTTAACCACTGCTAAATGAGACGAGTGCTATTATGTCTGAAGGAAAATTCTTCCACTTTGCACATCACTCTTTGTCAATGTGCTATAAGAAGTAACATGGGTTTGCTGTGATGTTGAACCTTGTGCCATGGGGATATCAAATACCAGAATGGTTTCCCATTGTGGACAGTGTTTGGTGGAGCTCCCAGTTGTGAAACAGGTTTGGAAGCAGGAGTGGCATCCACTTCCTAAACCACGACTCTGGGAATTCTATGAACTTGGAGAAATAACGATAGCTATGGAAAGGCATTAGGCCTTTTGTTCATAGAGTCACTATGAGTTGACCTTGATGTCTATCAGCAACAACATCTATTATCTACATCTATCATCGCTATCTCTATCATATTGCTATCTCTCTATATCTATATATCTATATCTATCTATAGTGAGAGATTGATTGAGATTTAAAGATTCTCACCACTGAGCCAATTGGCACCACCATGCTGTCTTTTTTATGTGTTCATTTTGCCAAAATATAATTTTCTTTTTCATTTTAGTTGGGATTTTGTTTGCCTTCATCCCTTTTCATTTTCTATTAAGCATTCAAGATTGATTCTGTGTGTAAACTACTTAGCTTTTTTATTAATGATCTTATGCTGAAAGTGTCCTTTTGTGACTGACTGAAGTCACTCTGTTGTCTAGCTTGTTTTATCGCTTCCTGCTTTTATCCTTACTCTTCATTCTTCCTCCATCTGCTGGGTGAATCTGAATTTCCTTTCAAGGCTCATTTCAAGTGTCCACCTGTCTTCTCTTCACTGGCAGAGTGAGAACTGACTCCCTTGAGCTTTTCTGTGCTTTCTTCTGGCTCCTACTTGATCTCATCCATCTCCCCATAACCTAATCTTGAGGGCAGGGACTCTCCCTCCACACCCCCCAGTACATGCTGGCACTTCGATGAATATTTATAAGATAAATGGTGATTGGACTTTTCTTTTTTTCCCCCATAAGGAAGAAAAGTTCACTTTAGGAGTCAGCAAAATCTACAGCTGGCTAAAAATAACTTCTAAATAATCAATTGTGTGATTAAGAACTCTGGGCTTTTCTAATCTAGATACTTGATACAAACTATTTGGCCACTGGGGAGCTGTGATTAGCTTCATGTCCTGGTGAGTAATTAAGAACTCTGGAAGAGTAGATTTTAATTAGAACTTTGAAACCTCAGAACGTTCTCAAAAGCCTTTAACTCAGACCATGCTGTAGCTTGGGATAATACATATTAGAAAGACCCTTTACTTCCTTGGGTTTTGTATTGTGCTTTAGTTCTTCATAAAATGGTAATTTACTTTAAATGTTGCTCGTAAATTGCCACTTACAATTTTCAGTCCTGGAACATGGTAGCCTCTTAATAAATAATAACTCTTATTATTCTCAGATTTCTCATACTCTTTTGCATAATGCCTTTGCACAAAGTAGGAATTCAAGAAATTCTTTTGAATGAAAGAATTAATAGAATGGATAAATACTCTTTGTATACCATCTCACACACTTTGGGTAACATTTCTTTTATACACAGATAGTCCTGAACAGGGTAGACATGACATTTATGGCTAGTGGTAAGACATCCACATGAAGGGTGCAACAGAAGAAGTAACATTGTAATACTTTCTGCACAAGGGGAAATCATTCTGTAGTATTTTACCTGCAAGGTGTTTTTCTTCTGATCAATGTCTGGGGTCTTATATAAACTTTCACCCTTTTTAGAAGTGCAACACACAGAAGCCAGTCTGAGCCCCCAGCTCAGTGCGGACATGAATCTCCTCACCTTTCAGCATTGCGTGGACTCAGTAGGCTGGTGGAGCCAGTAAGCTTAAAGTTAAAACTGATGCATTGTTTGAGTTGAAATCAACTCATAGCTGCCCCTCCAGCAGGTTTTCAGAGGTTGTAAATCACGCAAGAAGAGATTGCCCATCTTTCTCCCAGGAGGGACAGCTGGTGGATTCGAACCTCCTGTCTTTGGGTTAGTGAAATTCTTTATCACACAGCAAGCAGAACTCTCCTTAAAAGGATGATGGTGGTGTTGCTGTGTGCTGTCAAGTTGGAACTGTCCCAGAGCTGAGCCTCCAGCAGGCTTTCAGAAGCAATTAATTGCATAGGAGGAAATTGTCTGTTCTTATCCTGCTGAGCAACTGGTGGATTTGTACCGTGTGCCTCTGGGATTGCAGCACAGCTTCTTACCAATTAACAATGAGGACTTCAAGGTGCTGTAGATAAAACGATGAGCAAAAGAGAGTGAGAGAGTTCCTGACTTATTTGCATAATTAATTTTCATTTCTGGAACAGTCCTCTGCAGAATATACCATATCCGGGTAAAGTAGACACTGAAGGAGGTCAATTAGGGGCCTGTCACACAGAAGATGTTGTTAAAAATGCAGATTCTGATTCAGTGTCTCTAAGGGAGGTCTTGTGGCCTCGCGGATAAGGAGTTGGGCTAGTGGGTAGAGAGTTTGAATCCACTAGCTGCCCCGTGGGAGGAAGAGGGGCTATGGTCTCTGAAAACCTGGGCAGTCAGCTGCGTGTGGATTTCAATTGGACAGCATTGAGTTTGAGTGTTTTGCTTGGTGGTTTTGGTTTTTTATTTGTTTTTTTAAGGTGGAAGAGCAAATTCTTTGTTGGGTTAGAATCAGAACAGCATTTACAGCCCTGTTTCAGTAGAGGTGAAAGCTGGTTGGTAACGCTAATGGACAGAAATAGATTTGTGAGACCCTTATGAGGAGAATGTCGGTGAGGGTAGGAGAGGGGTTGGACGTGGAGGAAGAGAGAGAAGCTGACCTCCGGGTTTCTGACTCTTATGACTGATGAGTGTGAAGTCACTGAATTAGGGAGCAAAGGAAGAGATCCAGCAGATGCCAAGGTCTGGTTCAGGTGTGCCAGGTTGAGATGGTTTTGGCACAACCACGTGAAGACGTCAATTAGATAACTCATACATATGAAGCGCAGCGAAAATATCTGAGCAGGAAATACATAATGGGAGCAAGAAATTAAAATAAATTATATTTAAATAGTTAATGATACTAAAATAATGAGCAAGAGAGAAACCCTGGTAGCCTAATGGTTAGGCACTTTGCTGCCAAGCAGGAAAGTTGATGGTTTAAGCCACACAGCAGCTCCGTGGGAGAGAGACCTGCCTATCTGCTTCTGTAAAGAGCACGGCTAAGAAAATCCTACCGGGTATTTTTACTTTGGCACATGGGGTTGCTGCAAGTCAGAACTGGCTCAATAACTCTCAGTAACAAACAGTAGGGGGAGACCAGGATGGGAAGAGAGTACAAGAAAAGGCACAGGAGGAGAAAGACGATGTGAAAGGTCTGGGGGGAACCACAGGAGGATGTGGCCCCAGAGGAAATGGAAGCGGAGCCCTCAAGGTGGGACAGGGGGCAGGTCCCCAAGGCACTGAGAAGCTATGGAGTACTAGACAATGCCCGCTGGACTTAGCCAGCAAAGTTTTTTTGTTGACTATGTTTGGGTGGGAGAGATCAAATGAGAACTGGCTTAATGTTTGAGTCTTTGGATAGGTAGAAGATAAGTAATGTCAATATTAGTGATAGCTAACCCTTCTGAGAGAATATGCAATGTTTTCATTGTATGGAAAAAGAGAATCGAACTGCAATATACAAACAAGTTACAAATTTTCCTCAAATCTTGTTTACAGATTTCTATATAAATGTTTGTACTCAATAACTCCTGAGTTATAGCGCTTGAGCTTCCCTCTGGTCATCAAATACTGGGAGTTGGTTTTTGTAGCTTTTCACTTTCAGGCACGTCAGTGTACATGATCACACTACTGACTCAAAAGTCACTTTTGAGTGACTTCCTGTTGCTACATTCACCCTGTGATGTTTCCCTGGCTCTCTCACAGTGTGTAGTGACACACTTCTCTCCACGTGCATTTCAAAAGTTATGCAAATACATTGGTGTTGCTAGGGTTTAAATATTTTATTTGCATGATGCCAATCATATGTTTTCTTGAAGTTAAGGTATAATCCAGGTTGAAGGCTTTGATCTTTTTTAGTATTTTAAATCTTCTTTACATTCATCAAGAAAGGTTGTGTCTTCTGCACAAAATGGTCTTTTCCCAGTCTTGATGCTATAATCCTCAAATAATTTGTTCAGCCATTGAATCTGGAGAAGGTTGGGCAGTCCCTTCATTTTGTGATTTACTGCCTCTGAAAAGCCTCTGGAGGATCAGTGAAGGGTCAGTTTCAACTCAGTACACAAACAAACAGCATACAGGTGTGGAGAGAGGATATGACCCTGGTACACTCCTTTCCTGATTATGAACCGAGTAATATCTCCATGTTCTGTTCAAATGGCTGATTCATGGTTGATGTACAGGTTTTGCATGAACACTGTTAAACTCCTTGGGAAGCATTTTTGGACTTCTGCCTTCTCCAAGACACGTGGGGAAATCCCCACCTCCTCCTTCCCTCCAGGGTAGATGACTGTACAAAGAAGGTTTAATCCAGCTGAGAACAACCGCATATAAATGACTCACATTAGGAAAGGAAGCTGCAAACTTTCTATGTATGAATGGAGTCTTGGACAATCATTCTTCTTTTTTCTGTCCAGACAATCAGCTGGGGAAAAGGAGGAAAAAAAACAAAGTTTATGCTAGATTTGTGTCAGTTGAAATCATAGCCAGGAATATTGTATACTCTAGGCAGGATTAGGAAATATAAGATCATTGAGTGAGAAGACAGTAAGAAGAAAAGAACAATTTTTACTACATAAACAATTGCACATCAGTGTGTATTTTTCCCATGTCTTTAGACATCTCCATCTTTCATCCATACTAAGATGTGCTTATACCCCCATTTCTCCCTCTGTATACATCTTACTCATTTTTATTCTCAAAAAGATACTGTCCTCACTGATTTCCTGCTTCTTTGCATTATAGTGTTGCTATGAGTCATACTTGACTGACTGGTATACCTACCAACAACAGTGGTTAGGGAGTTGCACGGCTAATGGTTTGAATCCACCAGCTGCTCCACAGGAGAAAGATGGGCAATCTCCTTTTGTGATTTTCAGTCTCTGAAAACCCACCAGAGGGTTAGCTGTGAATCAGTTCTGATTCATTCAATTCATTTTGCCAGTGTGGCCCTCGGAAACATGACGTTCTCTGTCTCCTGTATGTACACCAACTTTACTTCCTTCATGAGAAAGTGAACTTCTGAAAGGCAAGGATTATTTCTTACACATTTACCTGGATCCTTACCAGGCTGGTGACATGACAGCCATTAAACAATAATGAGCTGTGTCCTCCCAAGGATGTGTGGTTGTTTCTGTTGTGGAAGGTCATAAGACTCACAATCCCAGCCACTCCAGCTGATCATTCAAGCACCTTATTGGGAGATTAAATACAGTTATGCTTCTCCAGAAATGTTACCAATTCACTCATCTGCTGCTCATTGGTTTGTTTATTCTGCTTCTGAGCCATTCTATGGTGACTCCCTTAATTAACAGCAAGCTTTATTTTTCCATTCGTGAAATATTAATAATGACTTCTGGTGTTGTTTTGGTTGGCTTAAATAAAATACTAGCCTTGTATTATTCATGGAGGCATAAATTGTAGGAGTCCATCACTGTGGAACAGAAGAAACACCTGTGCTTACAATCTACTCAGAGACACACAGATACTGAACATGAGAGAGTCAAGATGGCGCCAGGAAGAGGGAGCACCGGACTATGATCTTGTCTTAAACATGGATGCCTTTGGGCCTTTTTAAGCCCCATTTACATGGTATTTTAAATAGAAATAAATTTTGAGTTATAAAAGAAAAAAAATGTAAGCAATATGTGTTAACTTGAATTGGCTCTGGAGTCCCTGGATGGTGCAAATGGCTAAATGCTCAGCTGCTGACCTGAAGGTTTCTGGTTCCAGTGCAGCCAAAAGTATCCTGAAAGACAGTCCCAGCATCTGGAGAAATCAGTCCTTAAAAGTCCTGCGGAGCGCAGTTCTGTTCTGATCTCACATGAGGTCTTCACGGACAGAAGCTGTCTTACTACTTTACTGGCTGGGAGGTTAAATGTTGCCTTTCTGAATATGGCAAGAGGTAGGCCAAGCGGGTTCGTTTTACATAACTTCCTGCCAAAGCCACTCATTTCTCCTCCTCCCCTCTCTGAGTGATGACTGCATTGCCACAGATACCAGCACTAGCTCCTGGGATGCACACGTGTATTTCACAGAGAAGCCTGGCAGGTATTTGCAATTTGGCAGAGTGGAGGAGCAGGGTGGAAGGTCAGGACCTAGCTGCAGGTTGGTGTGCAGACCCTGCCACTGCACCAGCTGGCGAGCCTACCTGACCCATCAGCGGCAGCACCCTGGTGCAGGGTCTTGATCTTGGTGTATAAGTGGTTTCTCAAAAGAGCAAAATTTTGCAGTGGAAACACCCCCCCAACAATGCTATAATGCTTTTGAACATTAAAGGGCAAGTGAAGGTAGCTGACTATGAAGACAGTTTCATTTGTCTTGGTTTGCTGTTGCAAAAACCTTGTCGAGACTGCGATTATGTGTTGGTCTCCTATTATCCCTAGTGCCTGACACATTCACTTACTCACTGCTGTTGTGTCAGTTCCAATTCATAGCGACGAACTACAGGGTTTCTTGTGCTGTAAGCAGTAAGCAGTTTGAACCCACCAGCTGCTCCATGGGAGAAAAATGGACAATCATCTCCTCTTGTGCCATTTACTGCCTCTGAAAATCCACTGGATGGTCAGCTATGAGCCAGTTCTGACAACATGGTACACAATAACAACAACACATCATAACTGGAGGAGACAGCCTCATTCCGAGGAGCTGCTGGTGGATTTGAACTGCTAGCGCTGTGCAGAACTTGGTCAGCAGCTCAGCATGCTATAGACTACGCCACCAGGCCTCCCAGTGCTTGGTACGTCACCTGAGAAGTAGAACACGCTCAACAAATATTTGAGAATGATAAGTAAGAAAGTAATTAGTTCTAGTAAAGGTAAATGTATCTTAATCATGCACCAGGCAGTAATCTTAAGGTCTTTACTTATATTAACTCAATTAATGATTGCAACAACTCTGTGAATTAAGTGCTGGTGTATCTCCATTTTGCAGGTGAGGAAACTGAATCACTGTCAGGTTGAATGGCTTGTTCAAGGACTGGTAGAACTAGGATTTAGATTCATGGAGTCTCATTCTCAAGTATGTACTTTCAACCATTTTGGAAGAAATTAATTACTATACTGTTTACTGGTGCTCAGTTATTTGGCAGTATATGAGAACTTTTGGATAGAGAGGCCAGTTTCTGTTACAAATTTGGGATTTGCTTTTGGTTTTTATATCTTTTTTTTTAATTTTTTTTTATTATTTTTGATTATTTTGTGTGCGTGTACTGTCAAATCAGATCTGACTGGTACAGGAGGATATTGCGCCTCCTTCTCCGGCAGAGCATCTGGTGGATTCGAACCGTGTTTCTCTGGGATTGCGTTTTTATATCTTTTTTTAAAAAAATAATAACAATTTCTTTTAATTGTGATTTTAACAAAAGTTTACAGAAAAGTTAGGCTTTCACTCATTCCTTGTTGCACATTTATCCCCTCTCCTTCCATTTTCCCTCCCTCAGTTCACTTTTTAAAAAAATATTCATTCATTGTTGCACAATTACCTTCCCTACCACCCCCCAGTTTTCTTTGCAATGTGCCTCTTATTCTGGGCTGTTGTTGTAGTACATATAATGCCTAATCATACACTTCTTTTAAACAATGCTTTCCTTCATTTGTTCCAATGCAATATTCCATATCTATCCATAAAAATAGGGGTGTTTTTTTAAAAATTAATTTTAATGAAAGTTTACAGAGACTTTGGATTTCCATTCGTTCATTTTTGCACTTTTCTCCCTGCCCAATTTTGCCCCTAGTTCACTCTTCTCTTTGAAAAGTAATAGAAAAATTCTTTCATTGTTATATAATCCTTCCCCCCAAGTCCACTCCACTATGCAGCCTTCGTTCTGGACTCCTGTCATGACAATAATACCTAATCATGTATCCCTTTTGAACAGTTTTCTCCCTCATCTGTTTCAATGTAGTATTTATACATTTTTTATCCCATCTTTCTCAGTCTCCCCCAAACCCCGATGTCGGGTCTGTTTTACAACAGTGCCACTATGCAATATTTGTCCTTTCGTGACTGAGATATATCACTTAGCATAATGTCCTTCAGGGTCACTCATTTTGAATAATGGTTTTTATATCTTACCAAACCAAACAACCTAAGGCATCCTGGTGATTTCCCAGTCTCCCTTCTAAAGCAGTTTTGTGTTTCTGCCAAGCTGACTGACTTGCCAGTTCTTATCAGTGGTGAGCAGCCCTGCTATGCTTCTGTGCACCAGAACTTGAGAACCGGAGTGGGGTGCAATAGTGTTTTTGGTTTTCTTTCTTTCTTTCTTTCTTTCTTTCTTTAAATTTTTACTGGTTTATCACAATAGTTTCTGAGAACAGGGAAAAGTGAACTGGCCCAGTGTGTGGCTGGGGTCCTCACAAGGGAGAATTTGTAAGGCCAGTACTTGAGATTGCTCTGGGTTTTTCTATCAGCTCCAGGAGCTGAATTTGTTGAGCTGAGCAGGCAGATCAAAGCCCGTATTATGTTGACCATGTGGAACTTAATATCAAGTCTATTTTGGAGCAACCAGGAAGAGAAATATAGACAAACAAGGAAAGAGGAAGTAGCAAGTCACAGGGAATATTTCTTGCTGGGCTCAGGTTTTATTTTTTAAATATCTATTCTCACCACTGGGCCAATTGGCAGCATCAGTATGGATGGTGAAGAGATTGAGATAGTTAACAGTTTTAGTTTACTTGGTTCCACAGTCAACACTCTTGGGACCAGCAGCCAGAAAATCAGGAGACCAATTGCATTGGGAAAGTCACCTGTGAGGGACCTCTCAAGAGTACTGAAGAGCAATGACGTCAGGCTGGAGAGTAAGGTGCTCCTGATCCAGGCTATAGTCTTCGCAATTATGTGCTATGCACATAATTGTTGGACAGTGAATAGGGGTGATAGAGAATTTATGCCTTTGAGCTGTGGTGCTGGAAAAGAGTGCTGAATATACCATGGGCTGCTAGGAGAACAAACAGGTTTGTCCTGGAGAGGGTGAAGCTGGAGTGCTCCTTGGAGTCAAGGATTCTGAAGCTTTGTCTGACATACTTTGGGCATGTTGCAAGGAGGGACTAGTCCTTGGAGAGGGACATCATGCTTGGGAGAGTGGAGGGATGGTGCAGGAGAGGAAGACCCTCTATGAGATGGATCGATTCTGTGAGTGGAGTGGTGGGAATGAGTGTGTTTGAGAAACCAAGATTGGCACAGGATAGAACAGCGTTTAGGGCTCTTGTACATAGGGTCGCTATGAGTCGCAAGCAACTTGATGGCACATAACAACAACAAAACAACAATTCTGGAAATAGGTATGCCTATTCAATATGTATGCTGAGCAAATTATTCAAGGACCTGGGCTCTATGAAGAGGACTGTGGCAACAGGGTTTGGAGGGAGACTCATCAATAACCTGTGTTATGCAGATGAAACTTGGTTGCTGAAAGTGAAGTGCTTTTGAAGCACTTGTTGCCAAAGATCAAAGAATACAGCCATCAATATGGATTGCATCTCAATGCCAAGACAACAAGGATTCTTTCTTCTGGGCTGATAGGCAACATCATGATAGATGGAGAAATGATTGACACTGTGAACAACTCCATTTTGCTTGGATCCACAATTAATGCCCCTGGGAATTTCCTGACCAGCACTCAGGAAATCAGGAGACATACTGCACTGAGAAAGTCAGCAGTTAGGGATCTCTCCAAATCATTGTGGAGCAATGATGTCGGTTTGAGGACTAAGGTGCATCTGATTCAGGCCATGATCTTTCTGGTCACTTGCTATGCACCTGAGAGCTGGACAATGAATAAGGATGACAGAAGAATTGGCTTCTTTGAGCTGTAGTTTTGAAGAAGAGTGCTGAACATCCTATGGGTCAAAAGAACAAACAGAGCCGGTGTTAGTGTAGCCAGAGTGCTTTTTGGAGGCAAGGATGGTGAGTTTTCACCTCACATCCTTCAGGAATGTTGCTAGGAGGGGCTATTCCTTGGAGAGGAACATGATGCTGGGAGAGGTGGAGGGTCAGTGAAGGAAAGGAAGACCCTCAGTCAGGTGGGTTGACACAGTGACTGCGCGCTGGGCTCTTGTGTGCCAAGAAGTATGAAAATGGCATAGGATAGGACAGGGTTCAGATCTATTGTTTATAGGGTCATACTCAACTCAATGGCACCTAACAACAACAACAACAACAACAACGACTTTGAAACTAAAACCATGACTTTAGTTCCTTTGATTGTGTGTTTTCTAGATGGTCATCCTAGTTTCTTTACCTGTTCATATTGGCTTTGTACATTTGCTTCACAAATCAAACCTTGGAATAACCATATCGGTGCAACTTAAATAAAATACCCCTTTGCTATTGAGTTAGTTGTGACTGAAACTCCCCATTGGGTTCCTGCGGCTGTAAATACTTATGGAAGGGTGTGAACTGCTGACTTACCAGTTTGTAGCCCACCCAAAAATTGCAGGTACTAAGTCTTGGGAGTTCTATTTAGCAGAAACAGGACCAAATTGCTGCCTTTATACCCTTAGCCAACTCTGTGCCAGCAGTCTGGTGGAATATAGGCTGGTGAGTTCATGCTAGAATTAGAAATTGAAACTCCTTGGTTCTCTGAGGAAACTAGGAATGGCTTTGTAGCAGAAAAACTAAAGCAAGATATTTTCCATTTTATCATATATAATAACAATAATAATATATTGAATATCCCATAAAAAGTGTTCTTAGTTTTACACAACAGGCTCCCTGTGACCAAAGAGAATGAAGAGTGAAATTGTCAACCAGACCAACAGAATAGTGCATAACACACACCTCCCCCCAGTGCGTAAAACCAGGGAATCTGATACCAGCTGCCATTTTCCGGTTGCCTTAAGAATGTAACAGGAAAGCTGGATTAGACCCACAGGTTTGACTAATGAAGGCTGTAATCATGAAAACACATAATTATCTCTGAGCTCTTGGTAGGAAGCAACTGCAGTAGCTTCTGGTGGCATTTGCACATATTAATGTTAAAGATATAATCCTGGTAGGCAAAAAACGAGTGTCTTCTAGAACTATATAAACGGTACAATGAGGAGCAGGGAGAGTACATAAAGACCACAAGGAAAACAAAACTCATTGTTCTCTTTCTACTAATACAGACCTTCATGCATTTTAACTGGATTTTTGTGAAGATGGGTTTTACAAATTGAAAAATGGGAAAAGATCCACTGGCCAAAAGTTGGCCTGAGTTATAGAAGGCATTCTATTTCATGAAGGAAAATGTGACCACAGGATGATGAGATTCTTTTGTGTACCTTTCTGCCTGACGTGTGAAGTGGGGATGGGAGGCTTGCTACTGCCTCACCAACCACCACACAGGTGTCTCTGTTGACGCCTTTCTTTGTATCTTTACATAAATTCCTTTTCTATCATGAGCACGTCGTGTCTCTCTAGTGGTCAAAGTGGCAAGGACATGCGGTTCAAGGCCACCAGCTGCTCTGCTGGAGAAGGATGGGCAATCTCCTCCCACTCAATTAACTGCCTCTGAAAATCTGCTGGAGGGTCAGCTATGGGTCGTTCCAACTCTATGGTACACAACAACAACAGCAACAGCAACAACAATAAGCATAGCATGCAGAAGGGGCTTCAAGTCCGTAGTTTTCACTATGTGACCTTTGCTTGGAAACTTCTTGAGGATAGAAAACCAAACACCAGTCTGTTAGCTTGCATACTGTGTGGCAAGCGTGCTGCTTTGGTGCTGAAAGCTGTGCCACCATTATTTCAACTATCAGGAGGCTCCCCATGTTGGACAGGCACAGCAGAGCCTCTGGGCTATGACAGTCTGTCCACTTCTGGAAGGACTGACTCTTGAAAACCCTCTGAGAACAGCACAGCCTGGTCTGACACAGCGCTAGCAGATGAACCAGCTCCTTTGCTTGCAAGGCCCTCAGAAAACAACTACTGAAGAGCTGCTTCCTTAAAGTGTTAGTTGTTGTTATGTGGCAAGTTGGAATTGACTCATAGCTGACACCTCAGCAGGCTTTCAGAGGCAGTATCTTGCACAGGAGGAACTAGTACATCCTTTGCCCCACAGAGCAGCTGCTGGATTCAAACCCCACACTTCTGACCTGGCAGCTCAGCTCCTTACCGCAAGGCCACTGGGGCTCCTCCTAAGAGGAGAGTTGATCTTTTTTTTTTATTAAATTTTATTAGTTTTAATGAACATTTATAGGGATTTTGGGTTTTCATTCCTTCATTGCTGCACCATTCCCTCTACCCTCCTCCCCAGTTTGTTCTTCTTCCCCGCCATCCGAATGTCTGTTTTAATTGTCCAGTTGCCACAGTGCTTGTCAAAGTCAGTTCTGATTAATCTCCTTTGCCAGTGTGTCCATTGCCATTCCCTATCACTCCTCC
>NW_006399891.1:2199649-2204650 GCF_000299155.1 Elephantulus edwardii | reverse complement strand
ATCTTAATGAAAGTTTACAGAGACTTTGGATTTCCATTCATTCATTGTTGCATTTTCCTCCCTGCTCACCCCTCCTCCCAGTTTGTTTTTTTCTTTGAAAAGTAAAAAAAAAATGTTTCATTGTTATACAATCCCCCCACTCCCATCCCAGTCCACTCCACTATGCAGTTTTCATTCTGGACTCTTGTTATGACAATAATACTTAATCATATATTCCTCCTAAACAGTTATCTCCCTCATCTGTTTAAATGCAGTAAACATTATCTATGCCCTCTTAGATTTCCCCCAACTCTGATGTCAGTCCTACTTTACAATAGTGGCACTATGGAGAATTTGTCCTATTGTGACTGAGATATTTCACTCAGCATAATGTCCTCCAGGATCACCCATTTTGTGTAATATTTCATGAGTTCCTTGTTTTTCAATGCAGCATAGTAGCTTCTCTATCTGTTCTCTTGTTGATGGTCACTTGGGTTGTTTCCAACTTCTTGCTATTGCGAACAAAGCTGTGATAAACATGGGTGTGCATATATCTGCTTGGGTGGCAGTTCTGGGTTCTTTAGGGTATATTTACAGTAGTGGAATGGCTGGGTCAAATGGTGTCTCTATTTACAACTTTTTGAGAAAGCACCATAGTGCATTCCACAGTGGTTGCACCATTTTACACTCCCACCCACAGTGAATAAGGGTTCCAGTTTCTCCACAACCTCACTAGCATTTGATCTTTGCTGTTCTGTTAAATTTTGCTATTCTTACTGGGGTGAGATGTTATCTCATAGTTGTTTTCTTAATTAAGGGTAGAGTAAAGCTTTCATGCAGTGAAGGACCTTTATCTGTTGATTGAGCATGACAGTTGTGAATGTCTATTGATAATTGGGACATGGGGTGGACAAAGTAGGCATGTTAGAAAATTAGGAGCCAACTGAAAAAATGAAATAGAACACAAAGATTCATCTCACAGGCGTGACTGAGTTGAATGTACTGATACTGGTAATTTTGAATTGATAACTATGTGGTCTACTATGTTGGAATGACAAATTGAGAGGAATGGTGTCACATTCATTGTCAAAAAGATCAATTCAAGATCCATCCTAAAATACAATACGGTCAATGATAGGCTACTATCCATACACATAAAGTGATCGGATAGTATCCATTCATATTAAATGATAGGCTGTTATTCAGACACTGAAAGGTTTTCTCATGAGGTTTTGTTATTATTAAGTGCCATTGAATTGCCTACAACTCATACAGACCATAAGAGAAAGAGATCTGAACGTTACCCTAGACTGCACCATCCGTACCATCTCTGATATGCTTCAGCCCATTGTTAAAGTCAGTGTGTCAATCCTTTTTTTTTTTTTTTTTTTGGTCTTCTTTTCTCTCTCCAACTCTCCACTTTTCCCAACATGGTGCATTTTCCCAGTGACTGACTTGTCCTGAAAACATGCTCAAAATGTGTGAGCATGAAGTTTAATCATCCTTGTGTCTAAGAAGCTCCTTGGTTGCACCTTTTCTAAGATAGACTTGTTTGCTTTTTTGGCATGAGACATTTGGCAACTCAAAGACATTGATTTTTCTTCTGTTACCTTTATTTATTGTCCAAATTTCAGGTGCATAAGACGTAATTGGAAAAAGACTTTGGCTTGGATAAGGCACAATTTAGTCTTTAAATTGACACCCTTGCTCTTTAGCATTTGGAGAGGTCCTTGAAAGCAGATCTGCCCAATACAACAAATATTTAGATTTCTTGACTACTGTTACTTTGGGTGTTGATTCTGGATCCAAGGAAAATGAAGTTCAGTCTTTTCTCCAGCTATTTCTATATTGCCTATCAGCCCAGTGATGTGAGTTTTTGACTTCTTGATGTTACGATGTCATTCATACTGAAGGCTGCGGTCTTTGATGTCTTTTGTTAAGTGCCTCCAGTATTCACTTTTAGCAAGTAAGGTAATGTCATCTATATGGCACAGGTTGTTGAATCATCCTCCAAACCTGATGTCGTATTCTTCTTCTTATAGTCCAGCTCCTCTAATAATTTGCTCAGCATACAGACAGAATAGGTATGGAGAAAGGTTACACCTTTCTTGATTTTAAACCATGCAGTGTTCCTTTGCTCTCTTTTGATAACTGTTTTTTGGTCTAGATATAGTTTTCACATGAGCATGATTAAGTGTTCTGGGATTCTCATTCTTTTCAATGTTAGACATTATTTGTTATGATCCACACAGTCAAATGCTTTTGCATAGTCAGTAAAAACAAAGACAAACATCTTTCTGGTATTTTCTGTGTTTATCCAAGATCCGTATACCATCAGCACTGATATCCCTTGTGCTCCAACCTCTTCTGAATCCAGCTTGAATTTCTGGTAGCTTCCTATCAATGTGTTGTTCTAGCCATTTAAAAAAAAAAACAACACAAAAAAATCAGCAAGATTTAACTTGCATGTGATTTTAATAGTCATGGTGTTGGCCAGAGCTGTAACTGTTATGACAGTGAGATTCTAAACACTCAACAGAAGTTTAGGGAAAAAGAAAACTTATTTCACATGGTCAAGAATGTCAGCTAATGCTTAAACTGTTCTGACCCCAATGGGAAGCAAAGATTGGATTTATATACAGAGATTGGGCATGAGGGCTACACAGAGTTTGATGTGGTTGGCAGTTGAGATTTCTTCACATTTGGGAGTTGTTATTGTTTCTTACTTCTCCTGGGTGTTCAGGCTTCAGGCCAGGTGCAGAGGGAGTGGTGACGAAGCTGGATCAGCTAGTACTAGAACATAAAGCTTAGTAAAATGTATTATTGCCAAATTTATTGAGGCATACATTTTTAAAAATTACTGTCAGAACAAAATGGTTTCCTTAATGCTAACAGACATGCTTCTCTCATGCTTAAGTCTCTAAAATGCTTCTCTAATGCTTAACATACAAGCTGCTGCTACACAACCATCTGAAGACCTGAGTGGGGACTTGAATCTCCTACCTTGTGGCTCCTTCAGCAGATGACAAGCTGCTGCTGGATGTTGTCAGGTGCTTGGGTTCTTTCCCACAAGAGCCTTTTCAGGTGTACTTAAAAGTTCTCAGAATTTGACTGTTGCTTCCCCCAAAGCAAGCAATGCCAAAGTAAAGAGCCATATTCTTTCTACGAATATGCTGCTACAGAGCACTGTGAATTCTTTGTTCCAGTCGAGCCACTCAGTCAGGCCCACATTAAAAGAATGTTGTTAGATGCTATCAAGCCAATTTTAAGGAAAAATAACCCTACAACCTGCAACTGTCCCATAGGGTTTCTAGGCTGTAATTTTTAATGTAGCAAGTTGTGAAATCTTTCTCTTACTAAGTCACTGGGTGGGTTTGAACCATTGTTATTATTTTTATGTACCTTTGAGTAGGAACTGACTCATAGCTGACCTTCCTGTGAGTTTTCAGAGTCAATAAATCACACAGGAAGATTTTGCTCATCTCTGCCTTGGATCAGCTGGTGGATTTGAACCCTGTCCCTAAGCCACCAGAATTCTCTTTTGATTAGTCATTGAGTGCTCAACTGTTTGTGACACCAGGGCTCACTGGGAGGGAATAAGGCTTAGTAGGCTCCATCTTTTGAAGGGAGGAATATAAAAGAATGTGTAGACATATTTCAAGACTGCTACGTGGATGTTTTGAAACTGAACTGTGCATGGAGCTCCCACTCTCACCCTGTGTAGAAATTAATTTCTGCTACAACCTCCCTGACAGATGGTCATTCAGCCTCTGCTCTGGTACTTCCAAGTACGAGGAGCTGGCTTCCCTATGAGTCAGGGATTCCATTTATAATCTGTGTTAATTGTTAGAAGGCTGTTCTATTCATGAAACGGACATATTTATCACAGAATTTTATATTACTGAAGCCGGAGTGGCACTTTAATGCGATGACTTTTCTTGGATGTGTGGCTAATGTAATCTACTGAACATTTCTCCAGCAAATTATTATTGTCAGTTCCATTTTTAATTCTTTCTCATGGTTTGGTTTCAAATGTTTTCTATATCCTGATCATTCTCCTTGATAACTTTTCAAATTCAGTTAAGTCTTCCCAAAACTCCACACAGATGTACTATCTATGCACCCCAAAGTTTGAGAGAATACAACAAGCCAGCTTGTACTTTTCAAGGTAGTGAAAGGCTTAAAAATGACCATGTAGGTGGAAATTGTGTGTAATAATCTTAACAATCAGTTGTAAAAATTCTGTTGTTTTATAACCATAAACTTAAAAAAACTCTTAGTATTGGTTTTAAATATATATATATATATATATGAAAAAAATGCAAACCCATGAATTTTTATTTGGTGTCCTATTGTTAAAAGCACTGAGAATGAGAGTGCTTAAAAAGAAACTTTTCAAAGAGTGTTTATGCAGTATTTGCTTTCTTCCTTCCTCAAATTGCTTATTATACTCAATAACCATCTTACCTCAGAGCATGAACAAGCATCTTTCCTTTGTCTTAGTAAACTACCAGGCACTTTTTCTCAGTCTGGATCATCTTTTGATATTTTATCCTTTGCACTTGCAGTATCTTGAAACAGTTCCTTTCATTGTGACATTTCAGCCATCCTCACAGCTTTTGGAGCATCTTCAACCATTTGTTTTATTTATATTGATGAGTTCCCTTTCTTTAAATTTCTCTTGGTATATGTCTAGAATCTGTTGAAAGTGTGAGAATCAACAGTCCCCTGCTTGGGTGTTTCTTCTATGATTTCATTTTTCTTTGAGTCTTGGTTATTGCTTTGCATTTGCATGCAGTGTTATGGCGGGAAGAAGAAAAGGGGCAACACACTACATGCTTTGCCGTCTGCATTTGAACTGAGTAACAGAGACATTATGACCCATCATCAGCTGATTCTGGAGGAGATAACATGATTGGTTACTGATTGCTGTGTTCAATGGTTACTTACGTTAACGTGAAAATTGTAGAGTTAGCAACCAGGTATGTGTCTAATTAATTGTTGTTGTTGTTGTTATGTGCC
>NW_006399891.1:2132090-2198228 GCF_000299155.1 Elephantulus edwardii | reverse complement strand
TTTCATCACCATAGGCTCTTGCTCATATGTTGTTTCATGAAATTCTTCTGTGTCTTCCAATTCTTTTCGATGCAGTGACTCAGTATATTCCTTCCATCTTCTTTTAATACTTCCAGGATCATTTAACGTTCTGCCGAAAGCATCCTTGATTATTAATATGTTAAATCGAGGTGACCAAACAAATTACACTCAATTGACTATCAAGTAAAAAAACCACAAAAAAACCCCCACAAAACCCAAACAGTTTACACTGACTTGACTTTCAACTAAATCAAGAGAACCTACCCTCCAGAATCCAACTGCTTCACACATGCACCTCCAAATTGGTGACTTAGTCAGGGCCCAACTGAGTTTTAAATACAAAGGTCCACCCAATAGGTCCTGATTGACTTAAAATCCATGCAACCAATCAACTTGTCAGCTGTGGTCTGGAAGCCTCTTGTTTAAGTCAATCAGGACCTGGTGGATAGGTCTTTGTTTTTAAAAGTTGGTTGAGCCTTCGGGCCTCTGTTAATTGTGTTTTGGGAGAACATTGTTCTAAGTGGTACACCATTTGTCTGTTAGTTTGTTGTACTGAGATAAATTCAGGTTCCTATGATACTAAATACTGTGCCACTAGTGTGTCAAATGCCATAATGGTTACCCATGGTGGTCAGGGTTTGGTAGAGCTCCCAGATTAAGACAGACTTGGAAGCAGGATTGACATCCACTTCTTAAATAACAACCCTTTGGAAACACTATGAAGATTAGGGAAATGATGATAGTTATAGAACAGGGTTCAGATCTTTTGTTCATAGAATCACTATTAGTCAAACTCGACTCGACAACACTTGATATTTAACAATACTGATATCTGATAACAGATATTTGAACCATGTTCAAAATATTATATTGTTAGTATAGTGGTATTCTTTAACCAAACCATAGTAACTGTGATTGTATTTGTATAGATTTAGCCTTAGCTAAAATCTGGCTTTATGACTTTTGATCCTATCATTGATTTATGTAGAGCCCAAGGTCCTTGCTCTAACTCTCATGCATCTTTAGATTCCCACACTCCCACAATGTCTCATGCATCTTTATCTTATGCATTTGATTTTTTAAAAAAAATGTTAATGTAAGGCCTTACTTATAGTTTGGTTAAGCTTCATTCTTGTTAATTTTAGCCTAACTTGATTATACTATCTAGGGAACACACTGTTCTTTTCCAAATTGTTATCCTTGGTTCATCTAAGCCATTAATAAGAACGGGGCAGCTGCAAAGCTCTGCCTGGCTCTCTAAAGCCCTCTAGCTATGCTTCCTTCATCCTATTAGTCAACACAAATTACATAAGAATGTGCAGCTAGATGTGAATTTCACCATCTCTGTTGTCTTCCATCCTGTGTTATTGGGGCTTGCTCAGTGAAGTTATCCAGAGCTTTTGGTTAGATGCCTCCCTGAAAGCAAGTACCTTGTGCCTGTGTTTTAAGTCTTGAACCATTACTTTGGTTACCATGTCAAAAAGTAGCACTCATGATCATACCTTATGTTTCTCATGAACAATTTTTTGCTTATAAATTGTTTGACATGCCACTCTTAAATAATTTTTTTCCATCATGAACTTTAAGGGAGATAGGCAATTATTATTAACATCTTTTGGGGGGGGGAACCCTCCAACAATCTACCATAAACCCTCTCAATGAAGTTAAGATATTTTCTTTTATATGGCCAGTAACAGGGGCCTCTAGTCCCTGGTGAATTGGCTTCTCAATGCTGACATTTGCAGTTGCATCTTCTCCAAATATGGAACGAGCATAGAGGTTGGCTGCCATGAAGCCACAGTATAATTACATAAAGAGAGAGAAAGAGACAGAGAGCGAGAGAGAGAGAGATTTTCTTTTGTTGCCAGGGCTACTAAATGGAAGGATCTTAATTCTTCAGTATGTCTAGCATCTTTACGATCTCCAGGCTACCTCATATGATGGACCTGCAGGGAGAAGAAATTATTATACCATTTTTTTTTCTTTGTTGATTTATCAGAATGGATCAGCTTTCTAATCCTACCTCTGTAGAGGTAGATTTTTGTGGTTTTGGGGTTTTTTTAGGTTACCAAAGGAGTAATAGGCTTGTATAATCAGTACTTTTATGCATGCCCGTGAATGCTTATTTTTATCCAGTATCTGATGCAGTCTGTTGACATAAACTTTGTAGTTAATTGATATCACCTTTCAGTTTTCAAAGGAGTGAGCATTTTTTCTCAATTCATTCTCAGTTGCCCACTTGCAGAATTTAGTCTCTGACGATGCCTTTTGTAAAGCAGCTGCTAAAATTATTAGCTTGTCTAGCCATTTCAGTATTCAAATGTGCTACTTAACTTTGGTGGTGAGATTTGTAGTGAAAAAAGAATTTGACTTAGTGCTCAGTGCTAATTATATACCAATCTAGGCTTGTTTTCTTTATCCTGCAAGTTGCTTAAGGAATCAAAGGATGCTGAGTTTGGGAAACTAATAAATTAGAGAGTAGTTGGTTGTTGTTTTTTTCCTAAACAGTGATTTCTTCTTTTCTGTATCTCTTTAGCGGCTTTCTATCTGGAATTATTCTCCATCTTTCTTGAGTTTTTCCTGGCCTTGAAAGTTTTGAAGAATACAGGATAGTTGCTTTTTAGAAAGTCTCTCCATTTGGATTTGTCAGATGTTTTCCATGATTACATTAAAATTGTGCATTTTAGGCAGAAGTGATTCTGTAGTCACTTCAACACATAATTTTTCTGCAGGGACAACATGACTGTGGAGTGGTGTTGGGCAGATTCCTTCATTCCAGGCACATCGTGTTGACTTGTCCCATTACTGGTGACATTGACTGGCCACGTAACGTAAAGGTGGTTTCTGTCCGTTTTCTCCATCGTAAAATTACTACATTTCTCTGTGACAGAAATTTCGTGGGAAGATACAAAGACACTATGTAAATGTTCTGTTCTTCAACAGAATTTCACTCACTACTTTGAACATTCATTGATGATTTTTGCCTAAGTCAGTTGTTACACTTATGGTGATCAAAGGCTCTTTTTTAAAAATTCTATCATTTCTTCCACATGTAGTAGTTGACATTTGATTGTCAGGAAGAATTCTTCCTTTTATGCATTTAAATCCTCATGGATTTCTGTTTTCTTCATTATTTTGGTTTTTTTAAATAAATAAAACCCCATTTTTTTATTTTGGTTTGCTTATAAGGTTCGTATACATTGTGTTTGATGCTATCATTCATTCACATTGAATTTCATGTGATCACTCCCAGCTTATTATATTTTATAAAATTGATCAACCTTGAACTATATGCCCACCATTACTCTGGTCTTTCCAAATCTCTGCCAGATCTTTCCCATTTCCTTTACCCATCCTTCTTCCACCCATCTGATTATGTGACCCTATGATTTACCCCCTGCCCATCCTCACCCTTCTGCTTTTATCCTCCTCCCTTTGGGTCTTCATACAATTTTACTAGTTATCTTTCTAGTTCTACAATAACGATCTTATGTAATATTTGTCCTTGTGAGACTGAGTTAGCACACTCAGCATGATACATTTCAGTTCCTCCTAAGTTGTATAGTAACTGGGAAAAAGCTTTTGTCAATAACATCTCAGACAAAGGGCTCATAACAAAAGTTTACAGGATACTACAGGGCCTCCACAGAAAAAGACGGAAAACCCAATTACAAAATGGGCAAAAGGCATGCAAGGAATTTACACAGAGGAAGACATTCAGATTGTCAACAGACACAATAGGAAGTGCTCAAAATCACTGCCAATAAGAGAGGTAAAAATCAAAACCACAATGAGATACCATTTCACCCAGTAACAGTGGCAAAGTTTAACAGGACAGCAAACAATAAGTGTTGAAGAGGATGTGGAGAGAGAGGAACTTTCATATACTGTTGGTGGGATGGTAAGATGGTGCAACCACTCTGGAAGGCAGTTTGGCATGTCCTCAAAAACCTGAATATAGACATTCCTTATGACCCAGCTATTCCACTGCTTAGAATAAACCTCAAGAAAATTAGAACTGAGATGTAAATGGAGATTTGTACACTAATGTTCACAGAAGTGTTATTCACTATAACTAGAACATGGAAACAGCTTAAATGTCCAACCACAATCAAATGGATTCAGAAATTGTGGTACATTCACACGGTGGAATATTACGCTGCACTTAGGAGTAACGATTTTGAAAATTACTTCTTCATTGGCTTTTAATCTATTACTATTTATTTTGATGTGCAAATTTACTCAATTTGTTTGGTGAGAGCTTCTTTTGGATTGCTCTTGTATCCTTTGGACCAGTGTCCAACTATGGTGCTTAGCACGTCCTTACTTTTTTGATACAATATAATTAATGGCCTTATTTATCTAATAACTTCCCTGCCCTAACTGTGGGATCACCTTGGTTCCTTCTAGTGGAGAATGATGTTAGTAACCCAAATATTAGTGCTAAAGGTGCTGACTTATATTGAATGTCACTGTTTGTAGACCCTCTTAGCAGACAAGGCTGGACAGTATTTGTGTGTATTTTTATCTGTCTC
Organism: Elephantulus edwardii; assembly: GCF_000299155.1. Classification (NCBI taxonomy): domain Eukaryota; kingdom Metazoa; phylum Chordata; class Mammalia; order Macroscelidea; family Macroscelididae; genus Elephantulus; species Elephantulus edwardii. The sequence continues at coordinate 2,193,672 of NW_006399891.1, read as the reverse complement.
TATTACTTTATCAAAATGAAAGACGATAAATTAATGCCAGTCTTTCATTTCAAAGTCAATACCACAAGGTATATTTTAGCCTTTTTTGCTTTCTCTGTTTAGAGCACTAGGGGTTAAGCACGCCATTGATAATAAAAAAGTTGATAGTTTGAACACATCAGTCATTTTGAGGAAGAAAGAAGTGATGTTTGTTTCTAGAAAAATGTTAGGTTGGATAACAATGACTTTAGGTAGTAGTTTTCCCCCCAAATTTATTTGAAATTTCATTTTGAAATGCTTGTCTTGCATTAGTTACAGTATTTTTACTTACTTTTTGTTATCTCTATAAAATCAATATCCTTAGCCTCAGACTGACCTACTCTTCACATAACCCCTTGATTATAACTTAAGGTCTCCTGTCCGCATCAGTCTTATGAGCCTTGATCCTTTAACCCTGATTGCCTTCTTGTTCCTAACATTGCCAGACATGAATCAGAATTGTTTCAAGGAAGAAGACCAACAAAATATTTCACAGAGAAAAGTGCACGGGGAAATATATACATATATTTTTAAACAGTTAGTGCACCCTCAACTAGACGGATTGACCCAGTGACTTTAATTGTGAATTCTAGTATGTCACAGATGGTCAGGGTATCACAGGATAGAAATTGCAGGGTTCATATCCATTGTTCATAAGGTTACTATGTCCTTAGTCTACTCAACAGTGCTGCATAGTATTCCATTGTATAAATATAACATAGTTTTTCTATCCATTCATTTTTGATAGACATTTTGGTTGCTTCCATCTTGTTTCTGTATTTTCTGGGGTGACTTTTAACTTTGATCCTAAAAGAGCATAGGTGAGTAGTTGTAACAAAGGTAATAATGACCTGCAAAACCAGCACAATGACTGTGTGGCCATTCCAAGAAAGTTTGGTGATCCCTGGTTGATGTTGGAGAAGCAGATGCAGAGGGGCAGGAGAATGTCCGAAAAGATGTTTCCTTGGGTCTGCTTTGATAGCCCTCTCTCTTACTCTGGCAACATAAACTCATCTGTCTCTTCATTTATAAAATGAGAATGTCTAAGACTTTCAAGCTCCAGTATACCTTTGTTTTTTTGTTTGTTAATTTGCTTTTGTTTTTGTTTTTTTCAAGCACTTCTCTTTTCTCCAGTAATCTGTTGTGAATTGAGCTGATATGGGTCATGCCATCATCGTACAAAATCTTCAGCAAGCTTTGATGCTGCAGGTTTTTCTCTGATTTTATTTCTCATTACGTGCCCAAGAGTGGATTTTGTGCAATAGGTTGCAATATATGTTCCCATATTTTTCTGGATGGCTGAGCTATTTCAGAGTGGCCCAAAGAGGAGTTTACACTGTTCCATAGCAACGAGCCATTTGCCCAAAATTGCCATCTGGTGTTTGAAGCCTCTTTCTTACAGAGAGTTTTTTTCCCCATTAGCTGATAGTCGTTACTCATCTGCTGTTGGCTTTAGTATACCAGACATTCTCACACTTACTCATCCTGAATAGTTGCAATTTTGAGAAGGGGAGCTCTTAGAGTTGTTTTTTAACAGAAGGGATTCAATTACCTCATCTGATAAATAAAAGTTTGGACAAGAAGGTTTATTCCAGCCAAGACCACCTATGATTTTATGAAACTTGGTTTTTAATGAACTGTAAATATGATTGACAGGCCACCTAGATTATGATGTGAAGAAAATCCGCAGGACTCAGCAACATTCACTAGGTGCTTAGTGATTGGGTAGTTGAATGGTTAGTGGTATAGATCAAATTGTGTCCCCCAACAGTTACAGCTTGCTCAGCTCCACAATCAACACTCTTCTCACCAGCAGTCAAGAAATCAAAAGACGAATTACATTGGAAAATCTGCTGTCAGGGACCTATCCAGACTACTGAGAAACAACAATGTCAGTCTAGAGACTAGGATGTGCCTGATCCAGTCCATGGTCTTCAAAATTACTTGCTATGCATCAGAGAGCTGGAGAGTGACTAAGAATGATAGAAGAATTGATGCCTTTGAGTTGTGGTCCTGGAGAAGAGTCTTGAACATGGTCATGAATCACCAGGAAAACAAATAAGTCTGTGTTGGAGAAAGTGAAACCAAGTTTCTCCTTGGAGGCTAGGATTTTGAAGCTCATTCTCACATACTTTGGGCACATGTACAGAGGAGACCAGTCCTTGGAAAAGGACCTTATGCTCAAAAAGGTGGAAGGACAGCACAGGAGAGGAAGAACCTGTTTGAGATGGACTGATACATTCACTGGGGCGATGAGGTTTGATGTGTCAGAATTAGTGAGACTGGCTCAGGACAAGTCAGGGTTCAGTGCAGACGACTCAGTGGCACATAACAACAACAACATGAGTTGCAGGTGATTCAACAGCGCTTAACAACAACAACAGCAATAATAAGTTGTTCTAAAAGAAAAACAAATCTGTTCTGAGGGAAGTGCAAGCAGAGTGCTCTCTAGAGGTAAAGAATGTGACACTTCATCACACTTACTTTGGGCATATTTTCAGGAGTAACCAGTTCATGCTGGAGAAGGTAGAGAGTCAATAAAGGAGAGGAAGATCCTCAATGAAGTGAATTTACACGGTCCCTACCACAATGGATTTGATGGGGAGGAGGATACAGTATAGGACAAAGTTCAGATCTGTTGCTTATAGGGTTACTAGGAATCATAGTAGCATTGTAGCCATCAGCTTGACAACATCTAACAACAATAAAGATAAGTTGAAATCCTAACTTTGGTACTTATGAATATGACTTTATTTGGAATTAAGGTCTTTGCTAAAGTCATCAGTTTAAAACAAGGTCGTATTAGGGTCGAATGGATCTTAATCAAATATGACTGGTTTCCTTATAAAAAGGGAAGAAACAGAGATGAAGGAAAGAGAACTATCTAAAGATAGAGGCAGAGACTGTAGTAATGCTTGGACAAACTAAAAAAAATGCCCAGGATCGCATGGAGACTCTTCCACAGTGCCCTCAGCGTGAATGAAGCCGTACTGGCACCTTGATTTCAGACTTCTCTGAGTGGGGCATGCTCAGAGATGCTAAATGACAGTTTAAAGGCTTGAGTAAAAAGAAAGACTTGGTGATTTACTTCTGAGAAATCAGCCACTAGGAACTTTTTGGAGGACAGTTCTGCTTTGACACAATACTGGGTTCCCATGAGATAGAATTGACTTGATTACAGCAGGTTTCATTCCTAGCATTGTGAGTATAAATAGATGTCTATTGTTCTGAGTCAATCTGTGGCACTTGGTTATGGGAGCACCACAAATAAACTCACGCTGTCTAAGCATCGAAGAACAATTGCCCTTTGAGGGAAACAACAATGTTATTTTATCACCTTTGTTTTTGGAAATGTTTTAGAGGTTTCCTGAAAATAAAATCTGAAGACTGCACCATTATTTAGAAGAGGTTGGCCATCTCTTCACTCTTTTCTCCTTCCCCCTCCCTCCCTCCCCGCCCTGGGTGCTTCAAAACAGGCCAAATACATTCCCCTCTCAGGGTCCTTACATTGAATGTTCTCTCTGAATGCCCATCCAAATGGTTAGTTCCACCTTCATGCAAATCTCTGTGGAAACATCAAGTCTCAGAAAGGTCATCGCATCCTACACTCCATTGTTGATGCTCTTGTTATGCTCTGTGAAGTCAGAACTGATTCAGAGCTGACCCTCGAGTGGGTTTTCAGAGACAGTAAGTAACACAGGAAGAGATTGCCCTTCTTTCTCCTGTGGAGCGGCTGGTGGATTCATGGCTTCAGGTTGGTGCAGCTACTTAGCCCTAGGCCACCAGCACTCTTTATACTTTTTAACACATCCATTTACCTCGCTTTATTTTCCTCACAGCACTTCCTACCATTTGCAGGACATTATCAATTCCTCTACCAATTTCTTGTTCTGAGTGAGAGAGAATAAGAAGTTCACACAGCAGGAACTCGGGAAGTATTTGTTGAGCGAATACATAAATATAACCAAGAAAAGCAATGTAGTAAGTACTTTGTGAATTAAAGGTCCTCCTAACGCAATGCTCCAGTGTTATTTTTTTTTTTAATCACTCTTTTCATAGAGCACGTTTTGTCTCTCTGCCTCTGCCTCTCCTTATTTTCATCCCCTTTCCTCCAAGCTTGGATACTTACAAGCACCAAATCCTACCATTTCTTGTTTGGTTCTGCCTTTTCTCTGGGACTTTTCACTCATCACACCCACTGCCTGTCCAGCCAAGCTCTGACAGCCTGTTGCACGTCCTCCTCATGCTTCTTTCATCTAACTCCTCACTTGTCTCCATGTGCCTTAAAACCCCAACCATAGCTCCCTGCGCAGAGATTATGTATTTGTATTTTTCATTTTCAAGTGCATTTAAAATAGAATTCTCTTTATTGTTTTGGCTGGAATAAAGCATTTATTATTACTAATTTTGAATCCCAAAAGATAAAAAGTTGGAAATAAAACTCCAGTCAAATTATACTATAAAGATAATATTAATATTTTCTGTCACCATTTAGACACAAGACAAAAATATACATACTTTTTTTACATACTCACCTTTTAACAAAAATTTAATCCTTATACCATACATATTGTCTAGTAACACTCATTAAACAAACCAACCAAACAGAATCTGCTTAACATTGTATCAAGGATAAATTGTGGCAAATATATACAGAATAAAACATGTGCCATTTCAAAGTTCAGCATTAACTTATGTAGATAATATTATTTTTTTTATAATTTCTGGTGTGCCATCGAATCGGATCTGCCTGGCACAGGAGGAGATTGCCCCGCCTTTTCCAGCAGAGCATCTGGTGGGTTCTAACCATTTGCCTTTGAGATTGCAGCACAACTTCTTGCCACTAGGCCGCCAGAGTTCCCATCACTGTTACTATTAATCATTGGAGTGTTTAGTTGCATTCAAACCCTCTGCCATTTCATTGACTGACCTAGAGCAACTTTCCATTGAATTTTCAAGGCTGTAAATCTTTATGAGAGGAGATTTCCACTGTTCTCCTTTAGAGCAGCAGCTGGATTTGAACTGTTGACCTCTTAGTTAGTAGATCAATATGTAACACACTATGCCAGTAGGGCTCTGTTAGTGATGGATGGCCAATCCTTTATTTGCCAACTTTGATATTGTTTGTAGGCTTTGACTAGGATACACACTTTTGGAGTTTATGGGGAAGGAAGTTTGAAGAGGAGATAGATTTAAAGCCATCATTGTGAAGCATTGGAATGTGAGTTAACTAGAGATGTACTTTTCAGTTTTTTTTTATTTTCTTTTTTTTTTTACTAATATGCCCCCTAAAATAATTTGAAAAAGCTTTGTATTCTTTTGTGCTTTAAAATGTTATACATAATTATATGTATAATTGAAAAGTTTTTCTTAAATGTAAATGGTGGTAAAGCCTATGTTTCTAACACTGTAAATGTAGGCATTTAAAAATTGAGCAGCACACTGCAATCCCAGAAGTGAGAGGTTCGAATCCACCACATGCTCTGCTGAAGAAAGAGGGGCAATCTCCTCCAGTACCAGTCAAAGCTAATTTGACAGCACTTGGTGTCATTGAGTTGTGGCGTTGGTGAAGAATGCTGAGTGTGCCATGGATAGACAAAAGAGCAAACAGCTCTATCTTGGATGAAGGGCAGGCAGAGTGCTTCTTAGAAACAAGAACAATGAGACTTTTTCTCACATATTTTGGACCTGTTATCAGAAGTCATTCCTTGACAAAGGACATCATGCTTAGAAAAGTAGAAGGTCAACAAAAGAGAGTAAGACCCGTAATGATGTGGATTGGACACAGTGACTGCAGCAATAGGTTTGCACACGGTAGAGGCTGTGATGGTGGAGCAGAATTGACCAGGGTTATGTTCTGTTGTATACAGGGTCACGAGTTAGAGCTGACTCAACAGCATGTGTTGTTGTTAGGTGCCATCGAGTCGTAGGTGACTCACAGTGACCCTAGGAACAAAAGACCTGAACACTTGGATAACTTTCATCGTTTCTCCAAGTTCATAGAGTTTCTAGAGATGAGCTATTTTGGAAGTGACTGCTACTGCTTCCAAGCTTGTTTTAATCGTGGAGCTGCACTGAACACTGTCCACCATGGGTAACCATTATTATATTTGACACATCAGTGTCACAGCACATACATTGATTTTTAAAATGTATCCAATAGAAGCAAAGTATAAAGATTTGGTAACCACATTTATGCATTTTGTTAAAACATGTGCTAACTCTTTCTTAATGAATTAGTTATTGCATTCCATTTTTCTTAAAGAGTTTGTTCTAATACAGGAAACCTTTACACTTTTCTTGGAAAACTGTGATGGGAAGATTGATCAAGAAAAGGTTTTCCATCACAGTTCTTTCCAATAAAATCCATGCAGATAAGCTTGTTGTTGTCGGGTGTCACGTGCTGGGTCCAGCTGACAGTGATCTGTGGCAGCAGATAAAAACCCCACCTTGGCCTCTGCCATCTTCACAGCCATTGTGAGGTTTTAGCCCGTTGTTGCTGTCACCAGGTTGGCCCCTCTCATTGAGGGTTGTTCATCGCTCACCCTTTGCTTTGCTGAGCATGATGCCCTTCTACAGGGATTGGTCCCTACTAATAATATGATCAGAATGCATGGCATTTTAGCTTTACTTCCAAGGAGCTTTATGGCCACACTTCTTCCAAGACAGATTTGCTCGTTCTTCTAGAAATCCATTCAGTGCTCTTTAGGATTGTTTCTAGTTCTTTGGCAATACTACAATTCAAATGCGTCATTTCTGCTTCAGTTATAATTTATTATCTAGTTTTCACATGCTTGTGAAACAATTAAAAATAACATGCCTTTTCTCTGGTGCACCTGAGTGTTCTGAGTGACATCCTTGCTCTTTAAGATCTTTCTATAGATCTTTTGTACTGAATTTTCCCAGTGCAATACATCCTTTGATTTACTGGTTGCTTCTTCCATGGGCATTTACTATCGATCTGCAGAAAATCAAACACACAACAACTTCAGTATTTTCTCCATTTATCATGTTGTTGGTTACTTACATATGTGAAGATTTGTGTAATTTGTATACTTCCATGTAATCTATACTTAAAGCCGTAGTCTTTGATTTCCATCAGTAAGTGCTTAAAGCTTCATCTTGCTTGGATCCACAATTAAAATCCTTGGTACCAGCAGTCAGGAAATAAAGAAGATGCACTGCACTGGGACAATCTGCATTTAGGGACTTCTCCAAACTATTGAGGAGCAGTGATGTCAGTCTGAGGATTAAGGTGAGTCTGATTCAGGCCATAGTCTTTCTGAAGACTTGCTATGCATCTGAGAGTTGAACAAATGAATATGGATGACAGGAAAAAAAAGAATTGATGCCTTTGAGCTGTGGTATTGGAGAAGAACACTGAACATCCCATGGATAGCCAAGAGAATGAAGAGATATATCTTGGAGCGGGTACAGCTGGACTTTTCTTTGAGGCAAGAATAATAAGACTTTGCCTCACATACTTTGAGCATGTTGGTAGCATGCGGCTATTCCTTGGAGAGGAACATGGTGTCAAGAAGTGTGGAAGAAGGAGAGGAAGACCCTAAACTAGGTGGATTGACAGAATCAGCTCTTGTGTGTCAGGAAGTGTGAGGATGGCGAAGTGTGAGGATGAACAGGGTTCAGATCTTTTGTTCATTGGGTCACTATGAGTCATACTCAACTCAAGGGCACCTACTAATTAAGTCTTCCTGGAACCACAAATGTCTCAGTTATGTAGTGCTGTTATAACAGAGAGATCACAGTGGATAGTTTTAACAAATGTAAATTTGTTATCATAGGTGGTGGATGTTATGTGCCATCGAGTCACTTGTGACTCATAATGACCCTATGTACAAGAGCCCTAAAGCCTAACTCATAGGTTAGAAGGTTAAATGGGGAAAGTTTTATCTCTGTATAGGTTCCAGAGGAAGGTCTCTGGCTGCTTTCATCAGGCCAGGGTTCCTTAGAGATCTTCATAGGTCTTGGTGTCAATCTTTTCTTGAATCTAAAAGGTTCATCACACAGGGGTCCTGGGTCCAACGGATGCACTCCAGTCCTGGCTCATCTTTCTTAGGGGTATTGAAATTCTTGGCCCTTTTTGCCATTGTTCCTTCCTTTTATTTCTTGTGAGATAAAAAGTGTTATAAGCTGTGTCCATAGAACCTCCCTTTATATGAGATCATGACTGTCATAGGCTGTGCTCTATGGAACCTCTCTTTACAATGGGATCAGGACTGTCATAGGCTGTGCTCCCTGGAACCCCCTTTACATGAGATCTGGATTGTGATGGGATTAAAGGTATTGCATTCCATTCTTCAATCTTTTACAACTCCTTGGCTTATCAGGTCTTGAGGGGTTATTACATAACTTTCACATTACATGAGATACATGCATATATTTTGGAATGGCACAGTTCAATCCATGATAATGTGAAAATTAAAAAAAGTAAAACTATATAAAAAACTTTGAAAGGTAATTTATTAAAAGCAAAAGGCTGTGCTTTCCTCAAATGATATAATTTATCTATAGATGAATGTTTCTTGTTGATAGAATGAAATAGAAGGTATTATAATTTCAAAAAAATTTTCATTATTGTAGATGTGAGTGCTAAGAACCATTTTCACATAAATCAAGTAAGAATAAAAGGAATTTTATTGTAGTAGTGTCTCTCAATTTTTTCAGCTCTTGAGTTACTTGCAAAGTTATATGTTGCTTTCTCATCAATAATACTTTTCTTGGTCTGTCAACCAGTTGATAAGTAGCTTGATCTTCCATCAGTTTTATTGGTGGGCAAGACCATGATGCTAGAGATATGCAATCATACAGTAAGGATTGTGGGAGCCCATTTGAGTTTATTTTATGTGGTTATTCCATTTGCCATGTAGTGTGCCTGCCTCCAGCACTCATTGCCTGCCCAGGTGTAACTCAGAGAAAAAGAGAATTGGGTTCAATGAGGGTTGGAATTTTACCAGGTGTGTATTAAATACAATGCAATGGAAGTAAGACATAATAGATAATTATAAATAGCAAGTAATAATAGTCAGCTGGGCAAGGAAAGTAGTAAAAGGAGGGCCCTGATGGCCTGATAGGAAGTCAAGGTAGTGCTTGACGTGGTGGTCTAAATAGAAAATAGATGAGAGAGGAGAATGTGGTGAGAATGAGATGCATATTGAGGAGCTGAAGTGGGGCTAGTGCCACTAACGAGTTAAATTAATCTCTTTTAAGTAAATTTGCATCAAATTATGTTCATTTCAGCTTTGGAAGCCTCTTAAATATGTTCAGAGTAATGTGTATGTGGGTCTACTTTTGAAGAGTTTCGTAGATAGTAAATGCAAATAATGTATTTCTGCTCAAAATATTATAACCGATTTAGAACAAACTTTACATGCCAGGTACACCCTGGATTCCCAATCTAGTACAAAAAGTAAATGTAAACTTGGCAATTTCATGTTGATTTGTAGGAGTTCTGGTGGTCCTGTGGTTAAGCTCTGGCTACTTACCCAGGGATGGGCAGCTTGAGCCTCCACAGTCGTTCTGCTGGAGAGAGAGGGAGGGTCTGCTCCTGGGTTAGACAGTCTTGGAAACCGTAGGCAGTTCTGTTCCATTCCACAGGTCACCCTAAGTCAGAATCTGCGCCACAGCGATGTTTGGGTTGTTGTTGTTTTTTCCTAATTTTTATAGATGCCAAATGACAAGTCTTTTCTCCCTTGATGGTGGATTCAAACCTCCAGCCCTTTGGTCAATTGTGCTTCTGGGGAACCAGACCAAGAAAGACTGAGAAAGCCTTACAAGGTCACCATGCCATTGGATGTGGACTTCAGCCCTCAGCAGAAAAATATACAGCAGACCTCTTTATAGTTGATGTCAAACATCAGAACACTAGCAAATGCATAGGGAGAGTCACTGCCAATTTTTATTTGCGGTTACAATTGTTGTTGTTGTTATCAACTGTTGAGTCACATCTGACTCATGACAACTTTATTTACAGCAGAAGGAAACACCGCCTTGCCCTGCATCACGGCTTCCTCACAGGCACCAGCATGTCTGAGTGCATATTGCGGCTGTTGTACCGATCCATGTCACCAAGAAATTTCCTCATCCTGCTGGCTCTCCACACGACCAAACATGACATCCTCCTTCTCCTCCCCCTCCCTCTTCTTCTTCTTTCTTCTCTTTTTCCTCCTCCTCTGCAGTTGACCCTTTCTATGTCCTGCCTAAAGGAAACAAGCCAGACAGTATTCTGCGGTGGCCTGTAAGCTTTTCATTGGTTAATTTTCAGTAAAAATTAATAGGCCTTTCCCACCCTCTCTGCCCTAGTCAGATAGTAGGGATTTCTGATGGCTCAGTGGTAAGAAATTGTGCTGCCAAACCAAAGGTACACAGTTCAAATCTACCACCTGCTGCTCTGCAGGTGGTTAATCTCTTCTTATGCAGGTTACTGTTTTTTTAAAGCTCACTGGACAGTCAGCTATGAGTTGGTTCCAACTCCATGGTACATAACATGTGGAAGATTGTCCAGCTAGTGGATTTGAACCTCATGCCTTTGTGTTGACAGTGCAGCTCCTTGCCATTAAGCCACCAGAGCTCTCTCTGCCTAACAAGAGTCTCCTTTAATTATTTTTAGGAGAGAGAAATTTATATTAATTTGTTATATTTAATACCATGTGTCCATAAATTTCAATTTTTGAAACTTGTTTTATATAGAGCTTGTCACCAACTTACCATGAGATTCTTTCTAAAACCTCAATTGTTACTTGGTTCCGACATAATTTGAAAACCTCTTTTGAAGTGGGAAGGGTTCATTATAATTGGATTTTATTAGTAGTCATAATTGATGTTGTATACCATAGAGTTGGAACTGACCCATAGCTGACCCTCCAGAGGGTTTTCAGAGGCAGTTAATCGCACGAGAAGAGATCACCCATCCTTTTCTCACAGAACAGATGATGGCCTCCATGTGCCTTTGGGATTGCAGCATAGATTCTTGCCACTGTATGTTACATATGAATTTATAGATATGTTTTAGTACGTGTGTACATTAAAATATCAAAAAAATACAGCTTGATGATGAAGTAAAGTTTGACAGTGTTTTCATTTTGTCAGTTGCTGTAATAACTCCACTTCTCTGGATCTTCTGGCTTATAATATAAACAAATCATATCGTGTAACATTGCTTGTAGTCCATTTTACTAATGATAAACTGTGCCCAAACGAAACGAAACGAAACCAAACCAAACCAATGACTGTCACATTCCTAGTAGCTTAACTATGCTTTACAAGTCATAAACTACCTGTGGTACAGCAGAAATGGAGAAAAGTTACCTATTTACCCAAAGGCAAATGCTGCTCTTTTTATCTTCCAAACTCAGTCTCATTTGAGGATATCCCAATTACAGGATAGTCTCTCAAATGATTTAGATATTTAACAGGAACAAATGGTTCATGAGTTTGTAATTCTTCTCTTTGTTCTTTCTTTTAAAGATAGTGTTTTTAGAAGATGCCTCCCACCAAGAAAAACTGGCCAAAGAATGGTGCTTCAAACCGTGTGAAGTAAGAGAGCTGAGCCATCAGTAAGTCTTAACCAACTTCCTTTCTTCTGAATGTCATTAGTTAACTTTACACAATGGGAAACCTACTTGAGAAACAGAGACTCTGTTTTCAAAAGAGTGAGATGAGAAGGGGAAGATAACAGAAAGAGAGTAGGCAGCTGATGGAAGCTTTGAGGGTTTCTTTCTTCAACAAATGTGCACCAACTATGTGTAAGCACTAGGTACTAGTATGTCACCAGATTTCCTTGGCTAAAGACTGGGCAGATATTGAACAAACTGCTGACAGGGACTACTCTAAAATGCAAATGAACATAGGTGCTCATTTAAAGGTCAAGGTTTACTTGATCTAAGCCATGGTGTTTCCGGTTATTTCATATGCATGTGAAAGTTAGATAATGAAAGAAGACTGAAGAATTGAATTGTGTGGCAAAGAGTATTGAATGTCCTGAGGGCTGCCCAAAGAACACATTTGTCTTGACGGAAGCGAAGCCAGGGTGCTCCTTGAGTCAAAGATAGTCTCATACACCTTGGGCATGTTATCAGACTATGTTACCATTACTTGGAAAAGACATGATGCTTGGTAAAGTAGAGGGTCAGAGAAAAAGATCTTCAAGAGATATTGGATACAGTGACTACAACAATGGATTTACGCTCAGTAGAAATTGTGAGGATGGCAAGGTTTCAGTCTGTTGTCCATAAGGTTTCTCAGAGTTAGAGTTGATTTGATACCACATGATGCTTGGAGGGGTGGAGGGATAACATAGGAGAGAAAGATTCTGGATTAAATGAATTGATACAGGGACCAGGGTAATAGGGGCAGTTGTGTGAGAGACAGTGAGATTGGCTCAGGATAGGACAGGGTTTAGAACTGTTGTGCATAGGATCCTTGGGAGTTTCAGGCACGTGACAACAACAACAATGGCATCTTGTTGAGATCCTTAACAAACATCCTTGGCACCAGCAGTCAGAGAATCAAGAGATGAGTTCCACTGGGAGAGTCTGCTGTCGAGGACCTCTCCAGAGTGCTAAAGAGCAACAATGTCAGTCTAGGGACTAGGATATGCCTGATCCAGGGCATTGCATTCTCAATTGCTTGCTATGTATCTGAGATTCGGACAATGTCAAGGATGACAGGAGAAGAATCAATGTGATGCTGGAGAATAGTATTAAATATACCATGGATTGCAAAGAGAAAGAATGGTTCTAGACAGGGTGAATTGCCCCTAGGAGGCAAGTATTTTAAAACTCTGTGTCACATGCATATTTTGTGCATGTTGTCAGGAGGGACTGGGATTTTTTTTTTCTTTATTGCTCTTTTTCCCCTCTTGTTGTGTACTGTTGAATCAGATCCGACTGGCACAGGAGGAGATTGCCCCTCCTTCTTCAGCAGAGGATCTGGTGGGAGGGACCAGTGCTTGGAAGGATGGATGGTCAGCACAAGAAAGAAAGGTCCTGGTTTTGATCCATTGTCACAGTGAGAGATGGTAAGGTTGGCTCAGGATAGGACAAGGTTCCAACAGAACTATTGTTCATAGGGTCACTGTGAGTCACAGGTGATTCAATGGCACATAACAACAACAACAACAACACAATAATACAAGCTTTTACGTTAAATGGTTGTTTGAGGTGATTATGAAGTTCCTTTCTAGTATTGAAGGTCTGTGAGTTGTATTCTTCCTAAAACTTCTCAGCAGAAGGGCTGGTCACAGTCCAGAGAAACAAGCTTTGTTACACTTGCAGGTGTAATCCCATCTCCCACCTCATTCCCTCTTCCTGCTGTCTCTCCTTAGTCTTGGAAGCATTCCTGTGGTGGGTGTGGAATATTAACATAGGAACTTCTGCTGTTACCTTCTGTTTCCCCTGCTAGATTTCCATCAGGATGTATTTTGAGGGAAGGCTGACATTTATAGTCACCTGCTTGCTTGATTTTGGAATAGAGGGATTCAAAGGAGGTTTTGGAGATGCAGTGCTAAGAATTCTAACTTTGGTGGAAGGTGGAGGTTCTTGAAGGGGAACACTTTTTAAAGCCTAATTTTGTAGGCAAATCAATGTAAAATAAAAGTTTAAAAGTAATTCTCATATCAAACTGAGTTGAATTTGTCTCCTGATTAAAAGGCCATAGAAGTTGATGTCTCTAATGAAAATTTTAGTCAATTTGGCCCAATAGTATATTGAGAACATGATGTAGATTTTTAAAAATGAACATTACAGATGGAGTGCTTCAGCCATCCCTGAATGCTGCAGATAGTTACATACTCAACTACTAGCTGAGTTTGATGGTTCAAACTCACTAAGGGACATCTTGGAAAACAGGCTTAATGATCTACTTCTGGAAGTTGACAATCTGTAAGACGATTCTGTCTATGCCTGTACAGGCCTTAAGAGTCAGAATCAACTGAGTACTGAGAGTTGGTACTATCGTAGCAGGAGTGGATAAGGTTATGGCAGAGGCTACAGAAAGGTGCCGTGGGATCGAGTACGACTCATAGGGACCCTGTGAAGAGTAGTTCTGAACCCTGCCTTGTCCTGTGCCATCCTCCTCATTTCTGGCCTTCTTAAGCTCATTGCTGTAGTCACTGAGCAATCTGCCTGGTTGAGGGTCTCCTCTCTTTTGCTGCCCCTCCATCTTTCCAAGCATAATGTCCTCCTCCAAGGAATAGCCTCTCTTAACAACAAACCCAAAATATGTGAGATGAAGATTTCTCATCTTTGCCTACAAGGAACACTCTGGCTGGACTTTCTGTTTATTTGTTTTTTTGTTTTGTTTGGTGTTTTGGGGGGGTTTGTTTGTTTGTTTGTTTTTGGCAGTCCATTGACTATTCAGTACTCTTCTCCAAGACCGCAGCTCAAAGACATCAATTCCTCTTCTGTCAACCTTGTTCATTGTATGTTTTCAGATGTATAACAACTGATTGAAAATACCATAGCCTGAAGCAGGCACACCTTAGTCCTCAAACTGATATCATTTTTTTTTAGTAATTTGGAGAGGACCCTGACATCAGACTTTTTCAATAATAATATGTCTCCTGATCTCCTGACTGCTAGTGGCAAAGGTGTCGATTGTGAATCCAAGTAAGACGACAATTGACAATTTCAATCTTTACTCCATTTATCATGATGTTTCTTATAGGTCCAATGGTGACAATTTTTGTTTTCTTGTTGTTGAGATATAATCTGTATTGAATGCTATAGAGTCAACTAATTTGTTCAGAATACAGACTGAATAGGTGTGAAGAGAGGATACAACCCTGATGTGAACTCTCTTAGTTTTAAGCCATGTAGTGCTTTCTTGCTCTGTTCACACAACAGCCTCTTGATCTAGGTATAGGTTTCACATGAGCACAATTAAGTGTTCTGGGATTCCCATTCTTTTCAGTGTTAGACATCATTTTTCATGATCCACAGTCAAATGCCTTTGCACAGCCAATAAAGCATAAATAGACCTCTGGGCCTACTGCAGGGCTCAGCACCAGGAAACAGCAGTTTCAACACCACTTGGGCCTTACCGAGCCTTTGGACCCTACAGGCTTGGCACCGAAAGACAGCAGTTTCAACACCACCTGACCTTAGTTGGCCTTTGGGCCTAGAGCAGAGCTCAGTACCAGAAGACAGAAGATTTGACATCATTTGGTTGGGCCTTGGTCTATGAATAATAGAGGAACTTGGGTAGATATAATATTGGAGGTAGAACCCAGATTGGAACTCACTCAAAATGAGAAGAAGTAGCTCTAAATATCATTTAATAATTGGATTGTGGAATGTATGAAGCATGGATGGAGGAAAACTAGAAATTGTAAAAAATTAAACAAAACACATGAACATTGACATTCTAGGTTGGCACTGGACACTTTGAATTAGACAGTCACATGCTATACTATGCCAAGAATGAAAAAAAGAGCAAGAGTGGTATTGTATTTCTGGTTAATAAGTCAATCTTGAAGTACAATGTTGTGAGTGACAGGGTCCTATCCACATGCATACAAGAAAGACCTGTTAATGTGACTATTATTCAAATATACGCATCAACAGCTAGAACCAAGGAGGAGGAAATTGAAGATTTTCACCAAATCTTGCAGTCTGAAGTGGACCAAACATGCAATCAAGATGCGCTAATGATAATTGGTGACTGGGACTCAGCAGTTAGAAATAATGAAGGAAGGGTAGTCAGAAAGTATGGACTTGGTGACAAAGATGAGGCAGGAAATGGAATGACTGTATGCAGGCAGGATTTATAGGGCTGCACTCAGAATAATGTGAGTGAGGCATTTGTCAGAGGCACAGAATTGATGGGGTGGAGGTAAAAAAAGAACTCAGCATATTATGAAGTTGTGTTTTTGTCAATTTTTATTTTAAAAAATACTATGTTAAAATATTATTTTGTCTTGACTACTAAGTTTCCACACTTTAATTAAAGACAGATTTGTGTTTGTTTTTGCCCTTGTGTTTTTCTGCAATCTGTTTTCCTAAAACAGCCAGTGGAACCCGCCACCATCTCATTGAGCCTTACGCCACAGCTGTCAACAAGATATTAAGAATTTACAGCTGCCTCATATTTCAGCTTTAGACCTGTGTTGTGTGAACTAGTAAATAATTTATGGAGAGAAAGTGTGATTTAAAGATACAGAAAATGACAAAGGATGTTCTTAAATTCTTTCCGTCTCTTAATTCCTAGTGAATTCTTCATACCGGGGCTGGTTGATACACATATCCACGCTCCTCAGTATTCGTTTGCTGGAAGTAATGTCGACCTGCCCCTTTTGGAGTGGCTAACCAACTATACGTTTCCTACAGAACAGAAATTTAAGAGCATGGACTTTGCTGAAGAAGTATACACTAGAGTTGTGGTAAGTGCCTTGTTTGTAAATGTTGTAAATGTGTTATGTTTGTCATCTAGGAAACATTTACTCCTCTGGATAGATCCAGAATCTAAAATACAGGATGAACCATAGAGATGTTTCAATCTTTTCACAGCCCACTGAGTTTGTGACTTACTTACTGTTGTTGTTATGTACTGTTTGTTGAGTTGAAACTGACCCAAAGCTGACCTTCTGATGAGTTTTCAAAGACAGTAAATCTCACGGGAAGAGACTTCCCATGTTTCTCTCATGGAGCAGGTGGTAGATTTGAACCATGTTGGTAGCTGAGCTCCTTACCACTAGAAAACTAAAGCTTCTGCGTACCTTAAAATAGTGAGTAGCATAGAGAACTTGAACTCAAGTTGCCAAATCTCCAGTATGATGGATTTCTAACTCTTGGGACATGTTTGTTTACAACTCTAGGGCTTGATACACATATGTATTCTGATCTCCAATGCTCTTCTGAAGGTCATATTGAGTATCTCTTTGATCTTTGAAAAGGTCTGGGACTCATTTTTCCCTATTGTGGAAATATAGTGCCTGCCTGATGAAATTGTTATAATAATAAAGCAAATCAGTATTTTTTGAGATTCTTAAACTAGTGCCTGGCACATGGTAAGTGTCCTACAGGTTTGTTTTTTTAAAAATACTCGAAGCAATTAAAAAGGAAAATTTCTCGTTACTGTCAGAAGGACGCTGCATTCATTTGGTGATTTCTCAAAGAAGGAAAACAGAATGGTCCCATATTGCAAGGCACTTGGAACGGTGCCATGAACACTCACACCACTAGAGGGGACTGTGGGGCCAGTTTAGTCATTGAACACTGGTTGAAGTATTTGCCCACTGTGTCTGCAGAGCTCTGAAAACGCCCTGCCTTCTACTCTCTGAAGAAAATCAACTCCCGTCTTTCCACTCCAGCCTTACTCCAGCCTGCGCAGTAACTCAAAACAGGTTCCGCCAACAGAGAAGTGAAGGCTGCAAACCTACCCCACCCCCCAATCTTCTTATCCGACTACAAACTCCTGCTGTTCTGCAGTTAGTCTGGACATTGCTAAGTGTTGGACCTTGGATTGTTTTTCTGCTAAGATGTTGGCTATGTGGTGGTGACAGTATTATAAGCTTACACAGTGTTCTACTCACTCTGCCAGTTGCCTGGTTTTGCAACATTCAAGTCTTGAAAAAAATAGAAGCAATTGATGCTATTAATCTTAATATACTTGCCTCACTTAATTATGAATTCAGTGCAATTATGTATCTTACATATTTAGCATGCATGCACTCAACACCAGAAAAGCTGAGAAGGGGTAAAGCTGTGTATTAAGTTGCTGGTGCACTGTGTTAAAAATGAAGTGTGTTAACCACACTAGATCTTTTACATTCTCAACGTTTATTTATACCTCACATTGTTCCAAAAAGAGTTCGAGATGGCTTAAAATTGCATAGTATACAACAAAAGGAAATTAGTCATGAAATCACAGCAAAAGAATAAAATGATAAGAGAAGAGTAAAAATAACACAGATAAAACTAGGGGAGAATGTGCACTTTGCGGTCGGAGCACTTGTTAGAGTTTGTCACAAATTTGGTTTTAAATTTTTAGCAACTGACTTGGGAAAGTCAGTTATGAAATTTGCATTGCACATGCACTCAAAAGACAATGTTTTTCAAAGATAGATAGATTTACCATACTGAAATGTGATAAAATCGGCCCCCACAATATGGATAGATGCCAACATATAGCTCAGTCAATTTACAGTCTTAATTTGCAATCCCTTTTGTGTAGTGTATCTATGATTATAGATCGTTCCTTCAGTTGGAGCTGCAGAAATACTGCTTCTTAAACCTGAGATTTCTTGACTATCTCTTTAAGCATTTGATGACAGTGAATGAGGTCAGGTTTTACTCCTGACTAGTATTTGCAGGCTAAATATCCTGTGTTCTAGTTCCAGGGAGGCCCACACATTTAACAGCTGGCTAAATTGAGGATGCTGTTGACATCTGTGTAAGACAGTTGGGGTTGTTAACTAGAGCCTCTGCTGAAGGCTTCCTGTACCTATGCCAAAGAGAGTGTCTATGAATAGAATTGAGATTATTTTTGTGTGCATACCCTAGATTGGAATAAATTCTAGATCTGCTTTAACCAATGAACAATTAAGAACCCTAGTGTGTTGTAACCTTGTAAAAACAGTGCAGCGAGCATGAGGGCAGCAAAGCCTGACCTCTATTAACTCCACAGGGGGAAAAATATCCCCATCAACAATAACAGTGCAAGGCCCATGAGGCTAGGCATGTCCCTCACTCCCACTCTTTCTTTTGTCTATTAGTTCTAATACCCACCATCCCTCTCATGGCTCTCACCACTCACCACTTGCCCATCAAGCTTGCTAATTCACTAAGTAGCTAATCCACAAAGACCTCAGACAATGTTGACCATCATGGGGCTTATTAGAGAGATGGCAGAAGCAGCCATGGATCTTGTGGGATGCCATTGCTGATGTTAGAGGGATCATGGCTGAAAGCAGGGAATACCAGACAGGCATTGACTTGTGTTTTAATGATTGTGCAAAGGCGTTTGACTTGTAGATCATAAGAAATAATGGATATTAGAAGAATGAGAATCCCAGGACACTTAGACTGTGCTAATGAGAAACCTGTACCTTGAAGAAGCAGCAAAGCAGCTGTTCAAACAGAACAAGAGGATATTGTCTGGTTTCAAGTTAGGAAGAGAGTGCATTAAGATCATATCCTTTCTCTGTACCTATTCAATATATATGCTGAGAAAGTAAGAAGAGAAACTGAACTATATGAAGAATGTGGTATCAAGATCGGGGGAAGTTACTAATTAAAAACCTGTGCTATTCATATGACACAACCCTGCTTCCTGAAGGTAAAGAGGACTTGACACACTTACCGCAGGACAAGAAACACTACAGTATGGTGTAGATTTCCGCGATATTTAAAAAATGGAAGCACACTTCTTCCCAACTGGATCAATAGGCAACATAATGATAAGTAGAGAGATTATTGAAATTGTCAAGGACTGAATTTCATTTGGATCCACAATCAACACTCACAGAAGTAACAGCACTACAACAAGATAAAGGTAAACAATACAGTTGAAAAATGGACACAGGATATGAACAGACACTTCACCAAAGAAGACATTCTGATGGCCAACAAGCACATGAAGAAATCTTCAAAATCCCTAGGTCTAAGAGAGATGCAAATAAAAACAACTATGAGATATCATCTCACCCCAGTCAGAATAGCAAAATTTAACAGAACAGCAAGCAACAAATGCTGGCGAGGTTGTGGAGAAACTGGAACCCTTATTCAGGGTTGTTGGAAGTGTAAAATGGTGCAACCAGTGTGGAAGGTGGTGTGGCACTTTCTCAAAAAGTTGCAAATAGAGATACCATTTGACCTAGCAATTCCACTACTGGGAATATACCCCAAAGAGACCATAACTGACATTGAAGTATATATATGCACACCCATGTTTATTGCAGCTTTGTTCACAATAGCAAGAAGTTGGAAACAACCTAAGTGCCCATCAACAAACTAATGGATAGGGGAGCTGTGGTATATTCACACAGTGGAATACTACACTGCATTGAAAAACAAGGAACTCATGAAATACTATTAAAAATGGATGACCCTGGAAGACATGCTGAATGAAATATCTCAGTCACAAAAGGACAAATACTGCATAGTGCCACTGTTGTAAAACAGGACTGACATAGAGGTTGGGTGGAGTCTGAGAAAGATGGGATAAATAATGTATAAATACTGCATTGAAACAGATGAGGTAGAGAACTGTTTAAAAGGTATATGTGATTAGCTAATTTTGTAATGATGGGAGTCCAGAGTGAAGGCTGCATAGCGGAGTGGACCTGAGGGGAGGGATTGTAAAACAATGAAAGAATTTTTCCTTTACTTTTCAGGGAAAGGAGTGTACTGGGGGGGAGGGGTGGGAGAAAATTGCAACAATGAATGAATGGAAATCCAAAGTCCCTATAAATTTTCATTAAAATTAATAATAGCAATAATAAAAGGAAAAAAAGAAGCAGCAGTTAGAAAATCAAATGACATATTGCATTGGGAAAATCTGTTTTCATGAACCTCTTTTAGGTGCTGAAGAGCAAAGAAGTCAGGTTAAAGAGTAAGATGCTCCTGATTCTATCTATGGTATTTTCAGTTGCTTCATATGGATTTGAGAGTTGGATACTGAATAACTTGTTGTTGTTGTTCTTGTTGTTGTTGTTGTTGTTAGGTGCTATCAAGCCAACTACAGCTCATAGCAATCCTGTGACCAACAGATCTGAACCCTGCCCTGTCTTGTGCCCTCCTCATCTCTGACATACCCGAGCCTATTGCAGCAGTCACTGTGTCAATCCAGCTGGTTGAGTGTCTTCCTTCCTCTCTTTTGCTGACCCTCCACCTTTCCAAGTGTGATGTCCCTCTCAAAGGAATAGCCTCTCTTAGCCCAAAGCGTTATTATACTGGCAAAACAAAGGTACATGGTTTGAATACGCCAGCTGCTCTGAGGAAAGATGGATAGTATCCCCTTTGAAGATTTGCTGCCTCTGAAAAACTTCACTGGAGGATCAGCTACGGGTTGCTTTTGACTTGATGGCACACAACAGCAACAACAATTGTGTCATTGACAAAAAATATTGAATATGCTATGGATGGTCAGAAGAAGTCCGGGAAGGAATTTAGGCCAGGTGCTTCTTAGAGGCAAAAATGGTAAGACTTCTTCTCACATATTTTGTGAATGTTTTCAGGAAGGACAAGTCTCTGGAAAGGGACATCAGACTTGGAGAGGTGGAGGGTCAGAGAAGGACATCAATACCCTCTGGATTGATACAGTGTCTGAAATAGTGGGTTTAAACACACTGGACGATATAAAGATGGCACAGTCATGTGTAAGGTTTTGATCTATTGTACATAATGTTCTTATGAATTAGAGTGGACTTGATGGTACCCAACAACAACATTTTACAGAAAGAAACTGTAAAATTGGTTCTAGAAAGAAGGAATGAAGAAAACAAATATTTATTGAATATCTGAAATATCGAGAACTTTCTACCTATTTATCACCCTTACTGATTGTGGTAACCCTGTGCTTTACTTTGCTGTTTTATTGACTGAGGAGTTGGAGTTAGCTTGACTACACCCACTTAGCAATAGCAGGTGACAATCCAGGTTGGACATATTCAGGATATGATTTTCTATCAATGCTATGTCTCCTCAGGAGTGCTGCCAGATATCTTTCTGACCCCTGGTCAGAGACTCTGAACTCTGCATCATAATTGGAAAAGAGTTGGAGTTTGAAGAAACTCAGCTCTGGCTCGATGGGCAGTGAACCTAGGTCAGCTCTGTCTCCACTGGATGTTGGGTTTCTGCTACTTCTGCTGGTGCTTCCATCACTGCTAGTGTCACTGTCTTGGTCTTGCCCCATCTTGTGCAGTAATCTCTAGCCCAAAGGACTCATTACACTTGCTATTTATCTTTTTCTAATAATGAGAAGGTGGGCCACATACACTTTACTTTTGTATAGTCCTATATTGATGCATGAAACTTCATCTCACGTACTTTGGGCATGTTTTCAGGAGAGGCAAGTCTTTGGAAAAAGACATCATCCTGGAAAAAGTCAGGGGCCAGCAAAAGAGAGGAAGACCCTCAACAAGATGGACTGACATAGTGACTATACCAAGGGGCTCAAGTATGTTGAAGATGATGAGGATGGGACAAGATTCAAATCTGTTGTTCATAGGGTCTCTATGAGTCATGGTCAACTGGATGGACCCCAACAACAACCACATAGGCATGTTGTGAGAGCTAAAGTCAATGGCTAAAAAAGCCATACAGAAAAAGCTTTAAACTCCTGGAAGTTTGCAGATTCAAATTGGGCTGGAGTGAATGAAATGAACAAGCAAACAAACCGACCAACCAAAAAACCGCCAAAAACTAGAAAGGGAAGGAATCTACCCAAATACTAATCAGTGGTCTGGGTAGGAAGGTCTTGTCTTAGTGAGTGTTCCATTTCCTTGTAAATATTCACCTCCTTAATAGAGTGGACACACATATACTGTGGAGTCATCAATGATTTGGCAGATAAATAAAGATAACCTTCTTAGTGAGAATTTGAAGCAAGATTGGGAGATGTAGAAAACTTTTAGTGCCCCTTCAGGTAGATTTTTTAATAAATAGTAAGAAATAAGGGAGCTCTGATGGCCTAGTGGCAAGAAGCTGCACTATAATCCCAGAGGAATGTGGTTCGAATCCACCAGATGCTCTGCTGGAGAAGGAGCGTCAATCTCCTCCTGTACCAGTCAGATCCAATTTGATGGTACACACACACACACACACACACACACACACACACACACACAAAATTTGTTGTTGTTGTTATGTGCCGTCGAGTCGTTTGCGACTCATAGCAACTCTGTGTACAACAGCCCTAAACCCTGCTCTATCCTGTGCCAATCTCATTGCCTCTGACACACCCATCCCGAGTACCCCAGTCACTGAATCAATCCACCTCATAGAGGGTCTTCCCCTCCTGCACTGTCCCTCCACTCTCCCCAGCATAATGTCCCTCTCTAAAGACCTGTCTCTCCTTACAACATGTCCAAAGTATGTCAGGCGAAGCCCCAGAATCCTTGCCTCCAAGGAGCAGCCTGGTTTAACCCTTTCTACGATGAATCTGTTTGTTTTCTTGGCAGTCCATGGTACATTCAATACTCTTCTCCAGCACCACAGCTCAAAGGCGTCAATTCTCCTTCTATCCTCCCTAGTCATTGTCCAACTCTCTGATGCATAACAAGTGATTACAAAAACCATGGCCTGTATCAGGCGCACCTTAGTCTCCAGAGAGACACCATTGCTCTTGAGTACTTTAGAGAGGTCCCTAACTGCAGACTTTCCCATCGCAATACGTTTTCTAATTTCCTGGCTACTGGTGCCAAGAGTGTTGACCATGGAGCCGAGCAAACTGAAGCTGTGAACAATCTCAATCTCTTCACCATCCATCCTGATGCTACCGATTGGTCCAGTGGTGAGAATCTTTGTCTTCTTGATATTGAGCCTCAGTCCATATTGAAGGCTGCAGTCCTTGACCCTCTGCAGTAAGTGCTTGAGGTCCTCCTCAGTATTAAAATAAGATAAAATGAAATAATTTTAAAAATAGTTATTAATGGAGCAACTCCCCTTATAGCCCATGAGCTCCTCATGTGAATGGGGCCTGAGGAGCCTGGACATAGACTGCAGGAAAGGAAAACTGAAAGACCATGTGTGTCACTTCGAGCTGCAGCAGCATCTCGTATACTTCACTCATCCCAAGAAATAAGGAATTAGCATCACATCTGATGAATTCTGAAACAGAATCATGCCAAACTAGAAAACCAAAAGCCTCATTGTACCTTCGAAATAAGGCTTGGGGAACAGAAATACTTTTCTCATTTACCTTAACTATGATCCTGTCAAGATGGCATACTTCTCAGAGAATGTTTTAAAAGGAAGAACGAGAACTTTGTCTTCCCACTGTGCCATGTGACTCCTCTGGGCACACACGATTCATGCTTTTTTTGTGATTTATTTTTAGAGGAGGACGTTAAAGAATGGAACAACCACGGCCTGCTACTTTGGAACAATTCACACTGACTCATCCCTGCTCCTCGCGGAAATTACAGGTGAGCCGATGAGCGCTTGATTTATGGGCCCATCAGGCAAAGACAGCCAGACCAGGGCTGGTAGCAATTTATATTTGAGCAAAGTACTGCCTTTTACTTGTTAGAACCTTAGCACTGTATTTCTTATGGGTAAATAAGTGTCCTTGATTCTGTATTTGCCATTATTTACTTATTTATGTGCAATGAATTGTTACAATGGTCCTTGAATGTTTAATATTATTATAGCTATTTGATTACCTACTTACGGGTAGTGATTCTAGACTCTTGTTGAAGGATTTTAATTTTGTAGATTGATTTTGCACTTTTTCAGCTGTATCCATTCTAGCTGAGGCAGCACTTATTTTATAACCCATAGACATGGCTTGACCACTCTCTAGACCCTGGGCACTGTGCTAGATGCTGGGAACATGGTGACTCAGACAATGGTCTGTGCCCTTGACAGGCCAGACAGGACACCTACAGGCATTGATTAATAAGTGAGGTACCAGGCATGATGTTGTTACTTGATGGCTGGTATTGTGCAAAGTACTCTAGGTGATTCTCTCAACTCCCCATGAACATTTTCATGAGATGATTATTAATGTCCCTGTGTGACAGATATATGAAGCAATGGCCGAAGAGATTGGGTAATATGCTAAGATTAAAGACACACAACTAATAGGTAGAGCTGAAACCTGATTTTGGCTGTTAGTTCTAATATATGTACCGAGTCGAGTCCTTAGAGGGAGCTCTGGCAGCCTAGTGGATAAGGAGCTGAGCTGCCAGCCCAAAGGTATGCAGTTCAAATATACCTACTGCTCTGCAGGAGAGAGGGATGGTATCCTTCTGTGTGATTTACTGTTGCTAGGGACTCTCTGGAGGGTCACTTATGACTTGGTTTTAAATGAGTGGCACAAAATAACAGTAGAGTGCTTAGAAAGAGCCTTTTTCGTGTCGTGGTGAAGGATTTGACCATTAACGTAAAGGTGGGCAGTTCAAGCCACTCAGTGGCTCTGAAAGAGAAAGACCTAGCAACCCAGTTCTGTTAAGATTACACCTAAGAAAACTGTAGGGAGCAGCTATACCGAGTCACATGGGGTTCCTCTGAACTCAACTCAATGGCACACAACAACAACAGTGTCTGGTGCGTAGCAAGTGCATAGTAGATCCTTGGCCACCTTACTAATATGACCACTTGTTGGCCATGGTGGATATATCATATGCCCAGTGTATGGCATGAAATGGAAATACTGCCATGTTTAGGGGAGGCAAAAATCGTGTGCCTGGGGCATCAGTTATGATTTTAAGGATAGACTTCAAACTGGACTCTGAAGGGAAGATGAATGGAAGGGAAAAGGGGAAGATCTTCTAGACTGAGGAAATGACAAGAACAAAGGTATGGGACAGGAATGCTGACTGTGGGTCCAGCAAACTGGAAGCAGAGTAGTACAACCAAGAATGAGCATTCATTTCATGAGGTGAGAGATGAAGTTGGGTGCACAGGATGGCTCAGACAATGAAGCTTGAACCTGAAGCCAGGAGAATGACATGGTGAAAGTGAGGTTTTAAGGAATGACAAGAGACAGAGAGAGAGTCATGGGGAGACTTTTCAT
Organism: Elephantulus edwardii; assembly: GCF_000299155.1. Classification (NCBI taxonomy): domain Eukaryota; kingdom Metazoa; phylum Chordata; class Mammalia; order Macroscelidea; family Macroscelididae; genus Elephantulus; species Elephantulus edwardii. The sequence goes on along the minus strand of NW_006399891.1, from coordinate 2,167,959 downwards.
ATAACCTAGTGACTCCTAGAGAGGGTGAAGCCAGGCTGCTCCTTGGAGGCAAGGATTCTGAGGCTTCGTCTGACATACATTGGGCATGTTGCAAGGAGGGACCTGTCCTTGGTGAGGGACATCATGCTTGGAAGATTGGAGGGACGGAGAAAGAGAAGGAGATGAGATGGATTGATACAGTGCCTGGAGTAATGGATGTAGCTGTATTAGACAGTAAAGTTGACACAGGATAGAGTAGGTTTTAGGGCTGTTGTACATAGGGTTGCTATGAGTCACAAGCGACTCGATGGCACATAACAACAGTGAACAAAATGTAAAATATAACATTGTTCTTTACAGCTTCCCTTTTAAAACCAGAATAAAATTACTCAAGCTCTTCCAGTGAGAACTAGCGAGTTCTTTAATACTGACAATTGCTATATGACCACTCAAAACTCTCTACAAAGAATGATACTGGCTTTGCTCCAGATAAGAACAGAGGTAGCATCTTTTTTGAGTCCTGGACCAGACACTTTATATGCATTTGTTGTACTGACTTCTCCTTGTTGTTGTTGTTGTCACTGAGTCAGCTGGAACACACAGCAACCTTAAGTACAGCAGGAGGAAATGTTGCCTAGTTCTGCACCATTTTCTACTGTTTTGTTGTAGTCATTGCTGGTAATTTTCTGTCAATGCATCTTATTGAAGGCTTCTCAGTTTTTGTTGGTCCTCTACCAACAATAAAATATACAAGAAGCTGGAGTCAGAAAATCAAAAGGGCCGAACTCGCTCAGCAGTTCTTAAGCTCAAGGAACTGAAGAACAAATTCAAACCTCGAGTTGCTATAATCAAGGATGCTTTAGGCAAATTATTAAACCATCCAGGAAGTATTAAAAGAAGATGGAAAGAATATACTGAGTCACTGTATCAAAATGAATTGGCAGCCTTAGAAGAATTTAATGAAACAACATATGAACAAGAGCCTATGGTGATGAAAGAAGAAGTTGAGGCTGCTTTGAAGGAAATAGCCAAAAACAAGGCCCCAGGAATAGATGGTCTACCAATTGACATATTTCAGCTAACAGATGATGCCCTGGATGTGCTCACCAAGTTGTGCCAAGGAATCTGGAGAACAACCACTTGGCCAAATGACTGGAAGAAATCCCAAAGAAGGGTGACCCAACATAGTGTGGAAACTATAGAACAATATCATTGATTTAACATCCAAGCAAGATTCTACTGAAGATCATCCAAAAATGACTGGAACAGCACATCAGCAGAGAAATGCTAGAAGTCTAGGCTGGGTTTAGAAGGGGTCATGGTACTAGGAACATTGTAGCTAACGTTAGATGGATCTTGGCTGAAACCAGGGAATACCAGAGGAATGTCTATCGGTGTTTCATTGACTATGCAAATGTGTTTGACTGTGTGGATCATAACAAATTGTGGCTGACTTGAGAAGAATGGGAATCCCAGAACACTTGATCATGCTAATGTGAAACCTATACTTGGACCAAGAGGCAGTTGTTAGAACAGAGCAAGGAAACACTGCATGGTTCAAAATTGGGAAGGGCGTACACCAGGCATGTGTCCTGTCTCAATTCCTTATCAACCTGTATTCAGAACAGATTATCCGGGAGGCTGGGCTCTATGAGGAACAATGTGGGGTCAGGATTGGTGGAAAATCTATCGACAATCTGCGATATGCAGATGACACAACCCTGCTTGTTGAAACTGAGGAGGACCTGAAGTGCTTGCTGCAGAGGGTCAAGGACTGCAGCCTTCAATATGGACTGAGGTTCAATGTCAAGAAGACAAAGATTCTCACCACTGGACCAATTGGGAGCATCAGGATGGATAGTGAAGAGATTGACATTGTTCAAAGCTTCAGTTTGCTTGACTCCACAGTCAACACTCTTGGCAACAGCAGCCAGGAAATTAAAAGACATATTGTGATGGGAAAGTCTGCTGTTAGGGACCTCTCCAAAGTACTGAAGAACAACGGTGTCTCTCTGGAGACTAAGGTGCGCCTGATACAGGCCATGGTCTTTGCAACCACTTGTTATGCATCAAAGAGTAGGACAATGACTAGGGAGGATAGAAGGAGATTTGATGCCTTTGAGCTGTGGTGCTGGAGAAGAGTATTGAACGTACCAGGGACTGCTAAGAAAACAAAAAGTTTCCTCCTGGAGAGGGTTAAACCAGGCAGCTCCTTGGAGGCAAGGATTCTGAGGCTTCATCTGACATACTTTGTACATAAGGAGGGACCAGTCCTTTGAGAGGGACATCATGCTTGGGAGGGTGGAGGGACTGTGCACGAGAGGAAGGCCCTCTGTGAGGTGAATTGATTCAGTGACTGAGATAATCAGGATGGGTGTATCAGAGACAGTGCGATTGGCACAGGACAGAGCAGAGTTTAGGGCTGTTTTACATAGCATCGTTATAAGTCACAAGCGACTCGGTGGCACATAACAGCAACTACCAACAATGACGTCTTATATTACCAATTTCTAGAAATTGGTAACATAATCTTGCACATACTAGAGGACACTGAACACATCAAGGTTTGGACCTTACATAAATATGCATGCTGGTTTAAGTAGGAATAAAGTAACATACCTTAAGTTTGCCCAGCACTCAATGCCCATGATTTTATCAGTAGATAAGGGAAAAGAATGTGAAACAGGCCTTGCTAAGGGAGATAGATAGAATAATAGACAAGAGGGAGATGATGAGAATGGATGGGGATGAAGAAAAAGACTGTGTTATGTCAAAGAATAATAAAAATGTTCTTCAGGAACAGAGGATGTCTGCTCCTTTAGCATGAAATGAAAGTAGATGACAACTATTGCTTTAGTAAAGTCATAAACAAACTGGGTAAATGAAAGGAAGAGCTGAATAAACAAAACAAACAAACAAAAAAACAACAACCCCCAAAACACAAAAACCTAACAAGCAAACCCAGCTCAATTATTGTTTTCTGTGTATGGAGTGAGGTGTGGATCTTGGTTGAGTTTTCTGCAGATAGTTTTCCAGTTTTGCCAACACCAGCTGTTGTTATTTGTATACTCTGGGAGCAGACCTGGGAGAGAGAGTAGATTTGCATGATGAATGTTTTTCGGTGCCATTGAGTTGACTCATAAAGATCCTATGAAAAACAGATCTGAACCTTGACCTATCCTGTGTGGTTTGGATGATCTCTGATGCTCACGCCCACTCATTGTGTCAATACACCTCATCAAGGGTTTTTTCTTTCAATAACCATCACCTTTTGAAGCATGATGTCTCTCTCCAAGGATGAGTTCCTTCTGAAAATATACTCAGCTTCACCATCCTTGCTTCTAAGGATCACTATGGTTGTGGTTCCTCCAAGTTGAATTTATTTGTTCTTTTGGCAGACCTTGGGATAGTCAGTCTGGTCATCAACACCACAATTTAAAGGCATCTTTTCTTCTGTCTTCCTTATTGACTGCCCAATTTTCAGATGTATAAGAAACAATAGAAAAGACCATGACTTGGATCAGGTGCACTTTTGTCTTTAAACTGTCAGCCTAGTTCTTTAAAATTTTGGAGAGGTCTGTGGCAGCCTATTCCTCAATGCAGCTAGTCTTGATTTCTTGACTGCTGGTACCATGAGTTTTAATTGTGTATCCAAATAAAATTAAATAATTGACAACTTCAATCCTTTCTCCACCCTCCATGATGTTGTTTGTTAGCCCAGTGATGAGGATTTTTATTTTCTTGATGTTGAGATGTAACCCATATTGCTGGCTATTGTCTTTGATGTCCTGCAGGAAGTCTTTCCAATCCTTATCACTTTCTGCACATAAGGTGTGTCACCTGCATAACCCAAGGTGGTTGAACAGTCTTTCTCCAATTCTGATGCCATATTCTTCTTCATATAGTCCAGTTCCTCAAATTATTTACACTCAGAATACAGATTGGATAGGTATAGAGAAAAGATACAACCCTAAAATACACCTTTTCTGATTTTAAACCATGCAGTATTCTTATTCTGTTCAGACAGTTGCTTCTTGATCTAGGTATAGGTTTCACATTAGCACAATAAAATATTCTAGGATTTTAGTTCTTAATGTTAGCCATTATTTGTTCTAATACACACAATCAAATGCCTTTGCATAATCAGTAAAGCACAAGTAAATGTCTCTCTGATATCCTCTGCTATTGGTGTGAATATTTACCTAACATCAAGAGTGATATCCTTTGTGCCATGACCTTTTCTGAATCCAGCTTAAATTTGTGGCATCTTCCTGCCATGCACTCTTCCAATCATTTTTTTCTTTCTTTTTTTTCCAATCATTTTTTAAATAATCTTCAGCAATATTCTTCATGTATATGATCCTAATGTTAATGTTGATAGTTTCCTCATTTTTTGGACCACTTTTTTGGGGAATGGGGAGAAATATGGATCTATTCCAATCAGTTGGCCAGATTTCTGTCTTCCATATTAGTTGGTAGAGACTGAAGAGCACATCTAGGAATGCATCTGTTTTCTAAAATACCTCAATTGATATTGTTGTTGTTGTTACGTGTCCTTAAGTCGCTTGCAACTCATAGTGACCCTATCTACAAGAGCCTTAAAGCCTGCTCTATCCTGTGCCAACCTGTCTCTGACACACTTATTCTCGCCACCCCAGTCACTGAATCGATTCATCTCATTGAGGGTCTTCCTCTCCTACGCCGTCCCTCCACTCTCCCAAACATGATGTCCCTCTCCAAGGACCTGTCCCTCCTGGAAACATGTCCAAAATATGCCAGACGAAGCTTCAGAATCCTTGACTCCAAGGAGCAACCTGGCTTCACCCTCTCCAGGATGAACTTGTTTGTTCTCATGGCAGTCCATGGTATATTCAACACTCTTCTCCAGCACCACAGCTCAAAGGCATCAATTCTAGTCTATCAATTTTTAACTGATTCTTTTCCATGGACTTACTCCTCAGTACTACTGGCTCGTGATCATGTTCTACTTCCTGAAATGGTTCCGTGTTGATCAATTCCTTTTGTTACAGTGGTTCTGTATTCCTCCTATCTTCTGTTATTGCTTCCTGCATCACTTAAAATTTTGCCCACAGAATCCTTCAATATTGCAACTCAAGGCTCAAATCTGTTTTTCAGTTCTTTCAGCTCAAGAAAATTCTGAGCATATTCTTCCCTTCGGATTTTTGGAACGCCAGTTGCTTGTACATATCATTATAATACTTTGCATTGTCTTTTCAAACTGCCCTTTGAAATCTGTTCAGTGCTTATAGGATTCCTTCCCCTTGTTTGGACTTCTTTTCTTTCCAATGCAAGTTTCTGTGTCTCTTCTGATATCCACTTTGGTCATTTCTTTCTTCCCTGTCATTCTGTCCTTTTGCTTTCTTCATGGATGGGGCGTTTTGATGTCATCCCACAACTAGTCTAGTCATCAATCATTAGTGTTCAATGTTCAATCTATTCTTAAGGTGTTTTTGTGTGTGTTTTTTTTAATTCAGCTGTAATACATTTAAGATCATATTTTGGTTCTTAAAGAATTGTTTTCATTGTCCTCAGTGTCAACTTTAGGTTTCATATTAGTAAATGAGGGTCTGTTCCACAGCCAGTCTGGCTTTGACTGCTGATATTGAGCTTCTCCAATGATTCTTTTCCCAGATATAGTTAATTCCTGTGAAGTCCATCAGGTGAAGTACATGTATATAGTCACTGTTTAAGGTTGGTTTTCTTAAAAAAAATAGTATTGGCAAGGAATAAAGAATTCATTCAAAATTCTTCTTTTGTAATTTCCAGCATCATTTCTAGTCTCCCAGACCATATTTTCAAATTACCGGTCCTTCTTTGTTTCCAGCATTTGCAGTCCAATCATCAATTATTAATGCATCTTGATTTCATGTTCAATAAATATGACTATAAAGAACATTTAGTAGTTAGTATTTGGCAGCTACCACCCATCTAGCAATTTAGTGCCCTGTGGTAACCAGTGTATTGCTGTAATCTTCAAGGTGTTTCAAATACCAGCAAAGTCACCTATGATGGGCAGACTTCTATGGAGCTTCCTAAAACAGACTAGAAAGAAAGGTCTTGAAATTTCTCTCTAAAAATTAACCAATGAAACTCTTAGGAGTCACAACAGAACATTGTCCGACTTGCATGTTTTTAATCCACCCTCAGGAGAGATAAATTATTTGAGGACATGATGTTTGGTGGTGTAAGGGGCCAGAGAGAGCAAGGGAAACCCTTGGCATAATAGCTAAAATATGGGGCTTAAACTTGCTGGCGTCATGAGTATGATACAGGATCAGACAAGGTTCTGTTGTTCACTTCTGAATCCAGCTTAAATTTGTGGCATCTTCCTGCCATGCACTCTGAGCCATAATGTGGCTCAGTGGCACCTAAGAGTAAATTTAGCTATGTTTTGGCTGTGGTTGTTAATTATTCTTAACTATTATGATGATGGGTAATCTTTTAAATTCTGGTTTATGCTTTTAATAAGGATTTTCATTTTTACTTGTTCTTAAAAGACTCAGAAAACTTCCTGTTGTGAAAGTAGTAGTATCATAGATTCCTGTCATGTGTGCTTTGCAGATAAATTTGGGCAACGAGCTTTTGTGGGCAAAGTGTGCATGGATTTGAACAATTCTGTACCAGAATACAAGGAAACCACCGAGGAATCAGTCAAGGAAACTGAAAGGTAAGATGCCCACTTGTCTTTATTAGTTAAAGAGGAAGATAGGAAATCAGTTGTGGGGGAGTCAATGTGGAGGGACCAGGGCTCCTTGCTTCTGTTACTGCTGGGTGTAGAGCTGGCTCACCAGAGATGGTGGAAAATCTGCTGTGGAAAAATCTTAACTTCAAAGAATAGAACTTGATATATTGATCATTATAGTGTTCATTTCCTTTGAGATGGGACTGACTTACAGCTGACTTTCCAGCAAGTTTTCAGAGACTTTAAATCTCAGGGGAGGTGATTGTCCATCTTTCTCTTAAGGAGAAGCTGGTGGATTTGAACCACCTAGGTTGATAGCAAAATGCCCCATGCCAGTCCATCTCATCTCACCAATGCCTAGTATGTCAATATTTATGCGTTCCATTTCTTCCTTAACAATATCTAATTTTCCTACATTCATGGTTCTCACATTCCATGTCCCAATCACCAGTGTCTGCTTACAACTGTTCCTCTTCCTTTGTATTTCCATACTTGAAAACTCAACCTCCTTTGCCATTTCTGTTATCTAAATGTGTTCTGTTGTACATAGGGTTTTCAGAGGCCTGCTATTTCAGAAGTGGATGGCCAATCCTTCTTCCTAGTCTGTCTCAATGTGAATGTTCAGATTTAGAGAAGTATTAGACAGACCAGCAAGTTAAAAGTATATCCCTTATTGCGGAGTTAACTTTAGTGTGTGTTGTCCCTGCCTTTCTTACATGCACCTTTACGCACTTATTTCCTGCTTCACCATCCCACAGGATATCCATCCACTTCTACCCCCTCCCTTCACATCTATCTCCCTTTCACCAGCCCTCCATCTAATAACTTATATATGAAGCTTCCATGGCTTCTGTGATTTCAAACACATCAGCTGATGGTAGTTCCTTATGTTGGGATCAGTGTCTCTGAAGTTTAGTCGCAATATTTATCTGTCAAAGGTGATGCATCCTGCAGACTTGCTGTGTAGATAGGGATGCATCCTATCTCCATACCTTTTCAACCTATATGCAGAACAGATTATCCGGGAGGCTGGGCTCTATGAGAAGAAATGTGGGGTCAAGATTGGTGGACGATTTATCAACAATCTGCGTTATGTGGATGACACAACCCTGCTTGCTGAAACTGAGGAGGACCTGAAGCGCCTGCTGCAGAGTGTCAAGGACTGCAGCCTACAATATGGATTGAGGCTCAATGTCAAGAAGACAAAGATTCTCACCACTGGACCAATTGGCAGCATCAGGATGGATGGTGAAGAGATTGAGATTGTACACAGCTTTAGTTTGCTTGGCTCCATAGTCAACAGTCTTGGCACCAGCAGCCAGGAAATTAAAAGGCGCATTGCCATGGGAATGTCTGTTGTTAGGGACCTCTCCAAAGTGCTGAAGAGCAGTGGTGTCTCTCTGGAGACTAAGGTGCGTCTGATACAGGCCATGGTCTTCGCAATCACCTGTTATGCATCAGAGAGTTGGACAATGACCAAGGAGGATAGAAGGAGAATTGATGCCTTTGAACTGTGGTTCTGGAGAAGAGTATTGAGAATACCATGGATTGCTAGGAAAACAAACGGATTTGTCCTGGAGAAGGTTAAACCGGGTGGCTCCTTGGAGGCAAGGATTCTGAGGCTCCGTCTAACATACTTTGGACATGTGAGGAGAGACCAGTCCTTAGAGAGGGACATCATGCTTGGGAGGGTGGAGGGACGGTGCAGGAGAGGAAGGCCCTCTATGAGGTGGATTGATTCAGTGACTGGGATAATAGGGGAGTGTCAGAGACCGTGCGATTGGCACAGGATAGAGCGGAGTTTAGGGCTGTTGTACATAGGGTCGCTATGAGTTGCAGGCGATTCGACAGCACATAACAACAACAACAACAACAGGTTGATAGCCAACTCCTTATTCACTAGGCCATGTTGTTATTGTGTGCTGTTGAGTCAGAACCAACTCACAGCTGACCTTCCAATGATTTTCAGAGACAGTAAATCTTATAGGAGGAGAGTGCCCATCCTTCTCCCGAGGAGCAGCTGGTGGGCTTGAACTGCATGCCTTTGGAATTGCAGTGTAATTTCTTACCACAAAGCCACCAGAGTTCCCTCACTAGGCCATAGAATCATAAAGATGTGAAGAAGAAATGAAAGCATATGTCCTCACAACTGTATCTCCACATTTATGAGACATGTGCAACAAAACTTAAGAACATATGAAAAGGTAAACATTAAAAAAGCTGCCCACATTCATCAGAAGATAAGGAAAACGTGGGATATACATTAAGCCTCTGTCAAGAGCAGTAGAAAAATTTGGACTTGAGGAGAGGTGATGCTGCATGAAATGATGAATATAGTGACTATTTTCAAATTATACATGTAAACATATTGAAATAGCAAATGTTCTACAGGTCACAATGGAAAAATATTCCAATGGAAATTATGATTGGAATAATAATAAACTATGTATAAATTTTGAAGTGTGCTATATCCACATAATGGACTAACATGTTGCCATGAAGTGTCCTAATCAATGCTATAATAGAGACAAATCTTGGGATTATTCTGCTATGTGAAAGCAGCCAGATACGAAAGGCCTTATGTGATATGATTCCATTTCCAGTAACGTGCTCACCCACTGGACCATCAGGGATCCTAAGAGATGTTTAGAAATGACTAATTAGAGACAGACAGTGGAGTAGAGGCTGCCTGGGGCTTGTTTGTTGTTGTTGCTTTGTTGTTAGGTGCCATTGAGTCGAGTAGGACAAACTTATGAACCACGGATGTGAACCCCATCCTGTCCTGTGCCATTTTCACACTTCCTGACACACAAGAGCCCATTGCAGCAGTTACTGTGTCAGTCCACCTGGTTGAGGGTCTTCTTCTTCACCTACCCTCCACCTTTCCCTCTTTAAGGATTAGAAACAACTATTAAATGCAGAGGGATACAAGGGATCTTACTGGGGTGATGAATAACAATGATTGATCAAGTGAATATATGAATTGTAACTGGAAAATATATTAGAAAAATATGGGTGTGGTTTTAAGGTGTGCGTCCATACACCTATTTTCATGCAACTAAAGTACATATGATGCATAATTCTTTTTACCATCATGAAATATGCACAATTCGCACAAAACACAGCATCTTTGTGTTTTCTAGTTCATGTTTCTCTCGAGAGTTTTTTTTTAAAGAAGTAAATATGTTGATGTAAGTTTGCTTTTAAACTTAATGGGAGACGTAGCCACTTCAGGGGCCCTATAGCCATCACTTAGGGATGGTGCAAATGGCTGATGTGCTTGGCTGCTTTCTCAGAGCTCAGAGGTTTGAGTTGCCCCAGAGACACCTTAGGAGAGGCACAAAAATCTGCTTATGATGATGCAGGCATGGAAAACCCTGTAGAGAGAGTTCTACTCTGACATGGGCTGTGGTGAATTGTAGTCAAGAGTTAAGTAAGGGCAACACATCTCTGTATGTTTGCCACTGACTCTGTAGGTAGAAATACTCAACTCTTCTTCAGTCTCCCTGTGCCTCAGAACTACCTCAGAACTGTTCTTGCTGCCTTACTCCAACATTTGGAATCAACAACATTCTTGGAAAGGAATGATGATACAGAATGAACGAGGTATCTTCCTGTCTGAAAGATTGGGAGTAAAACAGGTGTTTAGGACATCACAGCCCTAGCATCTGTGGCACGTAATGCATCACTGCTTTCGCCAGACAGAACTTTGCCTCTTAGAATGGCTCAAGGGCTATAGGAATACTCAGCTAACAGCCCAGCTGATTTCAGATGATAAAACTGCACTTCTCTCTGATTTTGTACCCCATCTCCCAGACTGCAGTTGAGAAAATAATCACCACTTGTTCGTCTTCAGTAATGGTGGTGAAGCATCTGCAGTGTTAGACACGTTTCCATGGAAATTAGGACATGTAAGAATTGCGTTTTCACCCTTTTGAAATATATTTGAAAATGTCTAGATTATCTAACTTATCGTCTGCTGCTTTCTTTCAGATTTGTGTCAGAAATGCTTCAAAGGAACGTAAGTAAACTTGCTAGCTGCTTCCCTTTGGGTTCCTTTTGCATTAGTTGTAGAATTCCTTACTCATTTGGTTGGCAAAGAAGTAGCTGCCTGGTACCTGGAGCTGTTTTTACAGAGGTCTCATCAACTCAGCTTCGTGAGGTCAGGCCATTTTTGCCTTTCAGTGAAGACTGCTGTATAGCCAAGCCTTTGGGCTTTGTTGTAAACACAATTTTGAAATGAAGAAGGCTGGTTTTGGTTGGCTTAATGAAACAAAAGAGGGAATCATTAACAACGTGGGATGCCCTCTGGGGGATGGATTGACCTAATCCTCCCAATCATGCACTCAATTGCATCAACAGTTGTGGTGATGTCTGATGTCCGAGCCCAGGCAGAGTTTCTTGATCACACACAAGGTCACTAGGAGTTGGTGCTGACTTAGCTGGCATAACAAAACCACAATTAAACAGGTATTGTTCATCTATGTGCAAACACGAAGTTTGCTTTTTTTTCAGCATTTTTGTTGGCTCCAAATCCTTTTGCTTGCATGCAGAGGGGAGATCTAGATTTTAGTCAGCTGATTCAATTTGGCGCAGGCTGCTAAATTCTTGGTTGAGCTAACGGATATACATCTAGTCACAGCCCGAGTTAGGGTCTCTGTCTCAAGGCAGCTTTCTCTTTGGTGGCCCTTCTCCCCCACATCCTGTCCTTTTAATTTCATAGGACAAATTTCTGGGAGGGAAGGAAAACTTCACAGGCAAAGAGAAGCTTGGAGGAAACTAGGAGCTATAGGACCACTGGTTAATTATGTCAGAATTGGCCCTGGTCACTTACTCTTCTCTGTCTCATCTGAAGTCCCGGTAGGACTTCAAAGCTATTAGGCGTTAGCCACCAGCTGCCTCAGCCCATGTACATGTGGCAATAACAGGGTCACATGCACTCAGTCTAGCAGCCATCTTTGCAGTCCCCCAGGGTTGGGGTCTCTTGGAGACAGTGCTGGCTTTGTTCCTAGCCCCAGAAGGTCCACTTGGCTCCACTGAGGAGTCTCTTATAGTCCATTAGACCCTTCCCTTGGTTTCCTATGAAGGTCCTGTTGGAAACCAAAGGGGCCTTTGGGATTTCAGCCTGTCCTTGGGAGACCTAGGTGGAACTTTACAGCTCCTTATCCTCACCACTCTGATGATTCTGACCCCTGACCTCAGGAGGTACCAGTCAGTCAAGGTATCAGCTCATTGCTATTGAGTAACAAATGACTCACAGCTGCCCCCAACCCCTGCCCCCAGTGGATTTTTCAGAGACTGTAACTCACATGGAAGGAGATTGTTCATCTTTCTCCCTTGGAGGAGCCAGTGGATTCAAACTGCCTGTCTCTGGGTTAGCAGCAAAAACCCTTAACCACTAGGCCAACCAGAGCCCTCTAGCCAAGGTGTAGAAAAGAGAACAGGCTTACATTTTTAGTATCCCTAACACTCTCTTTCAAAACATTTCCTGCTTCCCAATTTTAAATGTTCCTAGTGTAGATGATGTAGGTATTTAGTGAGCCTTACTGTGGGTGTGAGGGAAGGGAATGCCTTTCATATACAGTGGACCCTTTTTCCATTGAACTTCATGCTAAGGAATATATACTTGTACATGAACAAGCCTGCTGACTCCATGGCAATGGATTTGGTATCTTTTGTTATCATTTTTTTCCTTTCCATCAAGAGCCATTTTCATAAGCTGAGCATGAATCCTGACTAGCATTTCTACTGCCCCTCCCACCAAATGGAGCCCTGGCATCATCTCTTTGTATGGCATGCCTTTTGTGTGAACTCACGACATCCAGTTTTCTTACCAATCATTCTCTATTATTTCCAGTACTTGAGGGTGAAGCCCATCGTGACACCACGTTTTTCCCTTTCCTGCTCTGAGGCTTTGATGGGGGAACTGGGCAACATCGCCAAGACCAACAATTTACACATTCAGGTGGGTGTTTTTCGTCTGTTGGCACCTCTCTTCTGACCTGAAGGACACAAATCCTGAAACTAACTTCGAAGTCACCCCAGAGTCTAGTTTTGAAGGCCCAGGACAGCTCTGACAAGATAACACCCATTCAGTTCTTGAATTTTGACAATAGGAACTTTAGAGCTTCATTTACATGACTCTTTCTCTCTCCTATGATTATCTCTTGAGAGGTAAAGGCATCTTTACAAGTAACTAAGCAAGACCATTGACAAGAGAGTTGACTTATTCTCTGTAAAATATATTTAAAACATTTCTCTCCTCTTTATTTGATACTTTCTTTTCTTGTTCTACACCTTCATTTTTGGAGAAGCCAGCTATTATTTGTAAAGCAAAAAATAACCTAATTTCCACCTTAAGGGGGGAAAATGCACTTAAAAGCCCCTTTGTTCCACGTTTCTTAATATAAATCAGGAACAAAAAGTATATCTTACTTTGTCATTAAGTTGTTGCAGTTTAAGAATAAAGCACTTTTTAAAGCTTACAGCTGGGTTAAAATTGAGAGCGCCCTGCCCCCATCCAAGCTTAATTACATACTGTACTAAAATGTTTCCTTTTAAGAGTTATTTGATTATCTTATAAGAAAGTCCAAGAGCTGTGGGGAACGTGGCGAAAGGCAATGCAATGATTCTTCACCGTTTCATGTTGACTTGTGGTTTTCAAGGCACGCCACCTTCACTCAGGCAGTCGACATTGTTGTTGAGGCCCACCTGACAAATAGTTGACCCTCCACTTGGTTTACAGGATCTATAAATTCAAACTGCTCCCCCCTTGCTTGACAGCACAATCCCCTGTCCTCTAGGTCTCCAGGCCACTAGATCATCTTTCTGTCCACGAACCCACGTCTGTGATCTGTGAGATACAAATTACTGAGTCTAACTACCCTACCTATTACTTTCTTGGAGAAAAAAATTCAAAGTGGTGATGAATTTTCTGCTTTTGGAAACAAAATGCTTACTGCTGTTTTAGGAACCATTAAGCAAGTCAGAACTGATTTGTAGCTAACCCTTCAATGGGTTTTATGAGGCATAGGAAGAAATAGTTCATATTTCTCCCATGGAGTAGCTGGTGGATTCAAACCATGAACCTTTGGGTTGGAAGTACAACTGCTTACCTCTAAGCCACCAGAGCTCTACAGAATGCTTACATTACTTAAAAAAGAAAAAGAAAATTACATGAAATCTTAATAAAATACCTACAAAAAGAACACACAACACAGTCGATAACTCCTTGCTGGAGAGGTGTGTGTGTGTGTGTATCAGATTTGTTACAATGGCATGAGGCATGCTGGGTCTCTCTTCTTCTGATGATTGTGTATTCTCTGAATGATCTAGAATTTTCTCAAGGATATTTTAAATGATCCACACAGAAGAGACAGGGTACCTCAAATAGTCTCATCATGGAGTGTTTTACTTGTTCTGGGTGTATGTTGGAATTTAGGAAGGTGTTATTGGTAGAATTTGTTTTGAGACACCCCCAACACCCCCCCACACACACACACACACCAATTATGACATTTATGGGATGCTGTCAAGTTGGAACTGACTCTGGTAGGTTAGCAGCTGCTGTAAATTGCAATATAGAAGATTGCTCTTCTTTATTCCACAGAGGGGCTGATGGATTCAAACCACCTGCCTTTGAGTTGGCAACACAACTCTTTACCACTAGGCTACCAGCGATCTCTTTATACTCATAGTGGAGTGTCTTCTAACTTTTTTAATTGGTTTTTATTTAATCATTCATATGAATTGTTTTAGAACCTTGCAATTGATCCATGGCAGTTGTCACACTGTCTCATCAAAACTTGCTTGTACCTTGATTTTTATTCTACCCATCTATCCACTAGTCTCTGCCTGACTCTCTCACTCTTCCCATTCCTGTCAACTTTCCATGATTGTTTCTGTGTGGAAACCTTTCCTTAGTTTAGTTTTGTTTTTGTTTTTTTTACAGTCAGTCAATATCTGATCATCTCTTTTACACTGGACTCCCCTTCATCTATTCCAGTAGCATTTAGTATCTATGTATTCATTTTCTACCATTCCACGTCTTCCGTAATATAAAACTTATAGACAATTTTTGTCTTTTTGTTACTGAATTATTTCACTCGGCACAGTGTCCTCTAGACTCATTCATGTTGTGTAGTGATTAACAGGCTCTTCATTGTTTTTCAAGGCCATGTAATACTCAATTATGTGAATGTACCGGCGTTTCTCTGTCCATTCATTTGTTGATAGACACTTGATTATTCCCATCTCTTTGTTATTGTGAATGACGATGGAATAGACATGGGTGTGCATGCATCAGTTTGAATCACAGCTCTGGTTTCTTTAGGGTATAGTGTTCATAGTGGAATTGTTGTGTGCCGTTGAGTCAGAATCATCCCAAGGATGACCCTCCCTCAGGTTTTTAAAGGCAGTAAACTGCACAGGAGTTGGCTGCCTGTCTTTCTCCTATGGAACAGATGGTGGGTTTGAACTATATACCTTTTCATTGGCAGCACAGTTTCATAATCAATGAAACACAGATAGGCATTCCTCTGGTACACTCTGCTTTTGACTAAAATCCATCTAATGTTGGCTGTGATGTCCCTTGTGCCACAGCCTCTTCTAAACCCAGCTTGCACATCTGGTAGTTCCTAAGCTAGCAGCAGTTCTCTGCTAATGTGCTATTTCAGTCATTTTTGGATGATCTTCAGCAGAATCTTGCTTGCGTGTGATATTCATGATAATGTTCAATAATTTCCACACTCTGTTGGGTCACCTTTTTTATAATGGGAATAAATATGGATCTCTTCCAGTGAATTGGCCACATAATTATCCTCCAGATTTCTTGGCATAGTCTGGTGAGTGCATTCAAGCTAACATCTTTTTAACTGAAATATGTCAGCTGGTATTCCATCAATTCCTGAGGCCTTGGTTTTTGCCAGTTCTTTCAGAGAAACTTAAACTTCCTCTTTCATCACCATTGCCTCTTGATCATAGGTTGTTTCATTAGGCACTATAAATTCTAATGGTATATTATTTTAAAAAGAACTTGGAAATGTCATGTTTTCTTACAGAGTCATATAAGTGAAAATCCTGATGAAATTGAAGCTGTGAAAAGTTTATACCCTGCTTATAAGAACTATACCGAGGTGTATGATAAAAACAATCTTCTGACAAATAAGGTAAATTTTCTGTTATGACATAATTTATATAAAATTGATTTCTTTAAATCTTTAATCCTAGAAGTCATCTTCAGATTTTGTGAAGGATGCATGTTTGAATGAAAAGTCCAGGCTAATGTAATAAACAAGCAACAACAATGTAGAAACACACACTATATTCTTATATTTTCATCTCTTTAAAGAACTCTGTTGAAAGCAGGAGTTGTATCCACTTCCTAAACAACATGCCTCTGGAAACTATGAACTTTGATAAATGACGATAGTTGTAGAAAGGCATCAGGCATTTTGTCCACAGGGTCACTATGAGTTGTGCTCCACTCGAAGACAATCAACAACAAAGAAACCTAAAGGCTTTGCTGAAATTTGGGATAGATTTTGGTCTAAGAACATTTTAGTAGTATCTGTTACAATTTTTAAAAGCATTATTTCATTGTGTTTCCAGTGAAAACCTAATACATTAGAATTTCTATGTGCATTCCTTTGAATCAGCAGGAGCATTTCTAGAAATTTATTCTGCAAAAAGAATATGTATATTGTTCCTAAAATAAAATGAAATGAAATATTCCCTACTCATAGAGGCCTTCTCATATGGTTGCTATGAGTTGTCTACGACTCGTTGGCACTTAACAACAACAACAACATAGAGAGAGCTCTGTTGGCCTAGTGGATAGAAAGTTATGCTACCAAGCCAAAGGTGGATGATTTTAATCTGCGGCCCTTAGGCCTAGTTTTAATTGCTTTTGGTCAAAAATTCTTCTAAGTGGTATAGCACTGGCCTGACCATTTGCTGTACAGAGGTAACTTGTGGTTGCTGTGATGCTAAACATTGTGACACTAACATGTCAAATGTGATAATGGTTACCCGTGGTGGACAGTGTTTGGTGGAGCTCCCAGATTAAAACAGGCTTGGAAGCAGGAGTGGCATCCACTTCCAAAATAGCTTGCCTCCCCAAACTCTATGAACTTGGAAAAGTGAATTGTACAAGTGCTCAGGTCTTTCACAGGGTCACTATGAGTTGTCTATGACTCGATGACACTTAACAACAACAACATAGAGGATCTATAAGACATGGTAAAACTGTCCTATGGGATTTCCAGGCTTAGTGGTAAGGAGTTATGCTGCCAATCAAAGGGACACTTTAAATCCATCAACTACTCTGTGGGAGAAGAATGGGCAATTTCTTCCTTTGTGATTTAGTGCCTCTGAAAGCTTGCTGGAGGGTCGGTTAGGAGTCAGTTACAACCTGATGGTACATAACAACCACCATGTATCTTTTTTTTCTTTTTTTTTATTTTTATTAAATGTTATTAATTTTAATGAACATTTACAGTGATTCTGCATTTCCATTCATTGTTGCACTATTTTCTCTACCCCCCCCCCCAGTTCATTCCTCTTTTTTTCCCCTTTGAAAGTCTGTTTTAATTGTCCCATTGCCACAGTGCTTGTCAAAGCCAGATCTGATTAATCTCCTTTGTCAGTGTGTCCTTTGCCATTCCCTATCACTCCTCCCTGAGAGAGACTTCACCCTGATTCATAAGGAAAAGGGGACAGCATATTCTCTTAGCTACTTCCTGCTGAAAAGGGATGCTGTAGGTTTCAGGGTAAAGATCTTCTCTCACTACTCTAAAGGGCCCCTTTGGCAGTGGGAAACACATAGACTTCTATGGAGATTGATTTTGGAATTTAGATGCACTGTTATCAATTGTGCTTAGCCGTACATGTTCATATCCTTGAAGATGCATCATGGAACTGTTGCAGCCTAGAAGACACAAATTTAACTAACAAGTTAAAACTACATGAGTCAAAAATTAAAAGCAATAATATTCCAAGTAGAGGTTCTAACAGTGGCACAAATCAAGTTACAATAAAATCAAGTTAAAATAAAAGGCCTGTTGACTAGCACTTTGTCTACTATAGTATAAAGGTTAGGAACCACAAGATGTAGAGGCTCAACTACGTCATTTATTGTTCTTACGTCCTGGACCAAATTCCATCTACCACTGGGTTGTTTTACAGCTCGGAAGTCCACATGCAAGGCAGAGGTGAAGTAAGGAACTGCTTATGAGGTTTTCCGTCAATTACAACAACTAAGAAATAGTGAGAAGAGTTGGGACCTCAGAAGGCTTTTAGGAACAATAGTAGGCTCTTATGGCCAGGAGAAAATGAATATGCTTACCAGTAATGTTAATGCTCACCCACAGCTCTTCTGGGAGGATCTAAATCGTTGAAGCATCCTCATTTGTTTCCAGTTGGGAGCTGGGGCCTGTCAACCACGAGGATCTGATGAACCACCATGTATCTTAAAGAAGTATTCTGCTCTCTTTCTTCCACACAATGGCTGTTAGAAACAAAATATCACGACTTCAAACCTATTTTTTAAAAAAAAACTAGTGATATTTTAGTTTGTGGTTAGTGTTATGTACCTTCACGTCAGAACAAACCATAGCTGACTTTCCATGGGGTTTTCAGAAAGAGGAGCTTGCCCATCTTTCTTCCCTGGAGCAGCTGATGGATTTGAACTGTGTACCTTCACATTGGCGGTGCCGCTACTTACTATTCTGCCAAATGGCTTGCCTCACTTTGAAATCAACCTAAAGGCAACAACAGCATAATTTGGAATTTTATCCAACATTCACAAAAGATATACAGGATTACAAGAAGGAATACTTACACACTAGAGGTCAACATACATGTGTCTCTGTGCCTGTGTGTCTCTGTGCCTGTGTATCTCCTTAGAAAAATGCTCTATGAGACACATAGCAACTGGTTTCTGAGAGAGAAAGTTGGAAGGACAACTTTTTGGTTTTTTCCCATTCATTAATTGTTGCACATTTTCCTCCCTGTCCACCCCTCCTCTATAGTTCATTTTTCTCCTTGAAAAGAAAAAAAAATTATTTCATTGTTATACAATCCCCCTCCACCCCACCCTGCCTGAGTCTACTTTATTATGCAGCTCTTATTCTGGACTCTTGTCATGCAAATAATACCTAATCATATATTCCTTTTGTACAGTTGTCTCCCTTATCTGTTTCAATGCAGTGTATATTATTTATCCCCTCTTTTCTTAGTTTCTCCCCAACCCCCATGTAAGTCCTATTTTATAACAGTGGCATTATGCAGTATTTGTGAAGGACAACTTTTTGCTTTTATATTTTAGTATTTGAGATATTATTATTATTATTATTATTATTATTCCCACCAAGCTTTATTATTATTTTTAATGAGCATGTATCATTTTGATAATGAAGCAATTTAAGATAATTAAAATGAAAATGAATAGAGAAAGATACCTTATTACCACAGCACACCTTTTGGCCTTGGCCTCATAGTAAACACACAAACTCTAAGGAGAGTGTCAGTAGGACAGCAAATTAGTTTTCAGTGACTATGTGAATGGAAAATTTCTGACTTGAAAGGTTAATGCTCTGAATAAATCATGTAAATACTACATAATAATGTTCACTGTCCTTTGCATTTATTTCCATATGATTAATAAATTAACTTTCAGTTTGCGTGTTAATTATCATTGCAAGTAAATTGTGAATATTTTATTTAAAAAATAGTTCTGTGGTCAGTGAACCATGCCTCCCAAAGGAGAAAGTGGTTATTTCTTTTCTTTTTGTATTGTGATTTGGAAGAATGTTTACCCAATATACTGGCTTTTTATTTAGTCATTCATACACATTTGGTTCTATAAAATTAATTTCAATATCCGCAATGCAATTGTACTTTTCTCACTTCTGCCCTGTAATTCTTATTTCTGTTAACCCTTCTTTCCTACCCTTTCCTGCCTTTAGGGCTTTATTCTTGGGCAAGCTTCCCTTTTGACCTTCTGTGGGTGGTTATTCTAAGGAGTGAGTGCTTCTTTGATATGTGGTTCATCTTACAGGCCTGTCTGCATGTCTGACTGAAAGCTGAACCACCAGGTTGGTTTTGTTACAGGTTCAAAAGGTGACTGGGAGGCCTACTCTAAGGATTTCACATTTGTTGTTCCTGTTAGGTCCATCAAGTCAAGTACAACTCATACTGACCCTAGGAACAACAGACCTGAATCCTGTTCTGTCCTGTACCAACCTCACAATCTCTGGTTTACTTGATACTGTGTCGATCCATCCTCTCCTTGGCGGTCTTCCTCTCTTTCGCAAACCCTCTTCCTTTCTAAGCATGATGTCCCTCTCCAAGGAATAACTTTTCCTAACAACATGTCCAAAGTATCTGCGACGAAGCTTTAGCATCATTGCCTTCAAGGAGCACTCTGGCTGCATCTTCTCCAAGACACATCTGTTCTTTTGGCAGGCCATGAGGTATTCAGTACTGTTATTCAACACAACATCTCAAATGCATCCATTTTTCTCCAATTTTTGATGGAGGGCTTTCACTAGTCTCTATGACTCCAGTAAGCCTGAACTTAAGAAAGCTGCTTAGACACAGATTTTGTATTGAGAGAAAAGCAATCTTGAAAGAAATGAATATATTCTGTTAAGTCCATGAACATTACCAAGGCCCCCCCCCCCAAAAAAAATCAGACATGTTCAGTGCTTGCTTTCTAGGTCAGTTTTACCATCTGAATTAAACTCTATATATTCATTTTTATGAAAATGTTAACATAGGTAAGGTCAAGGTCATTTGGTTATATTTGTTAAGACCTGTATCAAAACATTTTGAGAAGTGAAAGGGTGTTCTGGATTTTTCACACCCCCCCCAAACTTTTGTTTTATAATAGAAACAATGCCGGTTTGCCAGCAGCTCACTATGTAGAATAAAAAAGAAAGTTAACTTGGCTGTTTTCTAAAGTGCAGATGATAGAATTGTAGCATTAGCAAGCTGGCTAATTAACCTGTACTACAGACTTTTTTCTTTTAAGACATAAAATGGTAGAGATTTTTTTAAAAAGTGAAGAGTTCTGAATTTGCTGAGACTTTGATAGTAAAGCATGTTTACAAGCCTCTTGTGAGCTGTGACCTGTAGAGAGTGATTTGATGCACACAGACGGTCCTCAGTGTTGTTACGGTGCTAGCCCCGTCACAGCGTCCATCTGTGCTGCTAATCCCTGGCCAGAAGTGAGCACTAACCTGGGTGCTTCTCTCCAGACAGTGATGGCGCACGGCTGCTATCTTTCTGGAGAAGAACTTGACGTGTTCAGTGAACGAGGAGCCTCCATCGCACATTGTCCTAATTCTAACTTATCGTAAGTAGTGGTCATTGGTGGATTCTGGAAATTTGGGTTGTGCACTAGCAAATAACTTTACTGTCTCAGTTGTTTCCTCCAGGATCTCTGTTCTGCAGTTTAAGTGAAATTGAAATGGAAGTAGATATACTGATGGGCTGTGGTAGAGAAGAGTTGCTGTTTTGTACTGCCGAGCCAGAACTGACTCATAGCTGAATCTTCAGCAGGTTTCCAGAGGCTGCAATCACAGTAATCAAATGGGAGGTTTTCAAAATCACATCTTTCTCCCGAGGAGCAGCTGGTGGATTCAAACCACGTGCCTTTGTGTTGGTAGAGCAACTCCTATCCACTCAGCCATCAGAGCTCTTTAAAAAGTGCAGCTTATCAGAGTTTACCTTTGCAGGACACCATGTCTCCTAAATTTCCAAATTTGAGCAACACAAGACAGTAGGAGATATAACAGAAAGGGTTCAAAATCAAAAGCATTCAGAATTCACAGCTGAAGACCAAGTGCTGTACATTCCAGCCAGTGAGGATACTGACTTCTCCTTCGGGTACAGTGCCACTCGAAACCGGGGTCCTGCACCCATGTCACGCTGCTGGATCTGTTCACACCAGTTCACAAAGGAGGGCAGAAGGAACACTGCCCTGTTGTAATTCCCAGAATACAAAGACTTACTGCTAACACTTAATCCTTATAAAGAGTTATAGATGTATTAAGGGAATCAGATGAAAGTTCTGGTTTGCGTCTTCAGAAAATCTCCATAGCTATAGAAATTTTGCATCTAATTTAGGGTTGATTCATGGACCCCATGATGCTGATCCACAGATGCTAATTTCCATACTTCCAATCTGTGCTCTAGCGTTTGGTTAGAGAAAACATCTATAATTTCCAGTGTTGGTAGATCAATCATGAAATAAATCAAAAGGTTTATTGGCATCGTCTCAATTTTAGTGTTTCACATTTTTTGTTGTTGCAAAAATGTGAGCGGTGAATATATGGACATGCAAGAAGTTTATCTGGGATACCAGGAAGCACATTTGAGGGCTGACAAGGGAAAGGAAAGAGTGAAACTGCAAGTAAGTCACCACTGCCGACCTTCTGAAAAACTCTCTGAGCAATATACAAAACAAACCTCAAAGTTACCCTGCCCAGGGCTGGAAACAGACAGGCCAGTTATGCCCAAACACTCATCAGTCATTGGAGGAAGGCTGGGGTTGAAGGCACTCATTTCTTTCAGCAATTTCCCAACCTTCCCAAAGAAAGGACAGAGCTGGTCCTAGCAGCCAGAGAGCCCCAGTCAAAGGACTGAAGGTACTGCAGGCTGGAAATCTAGGGACTTTATAAATGGAAAAGCATATGTCAATGGCAGTATGGGAAAGACCTTGGCAATGTATTTTTTTTAACAATATTTTCCAAGTCTCCAGAAACACTGCCATTTCAGATACAAAGGTTTCAGACATATGACAAGGAGTCTTGCTGGACTACAGCTTAGTGACCATAATTAGGGTCTAGTTACCAAGAACTGGAAGGATTTAATGTCCCTTTAGTGAAATGCACATCTTCTAAATTATAACAGGACCCAGCTTTGCAACTTGACTCTCAAGAGATGGATTGACAGCATGAATGTAGCAGAGGGCTCTCTTGTGGCAGAGATGATGAGGATGGCACAGGATCTGGGCAGAGTTGCAGTGAGTCATACTCGAGAGCACGACACCTAACAACAACCACAGTCAGATAGTGTGACAAATCACTTCAAGGAGAGCGAGATAGCAATACTTTATAACTGCTTCTTCTTAACATGTGGGGGGCCAAGTGGTAAAGAATTGAGCTGCTAATACAAAGATATGTGATTTGAATTCATCAGCTGCTCCCCAGGAGAAAGATGGGCACTTTCCTCCTGGGTGATTGGAGGGTCAGCTGTGAGTTGGTTCTCGTTGGCACACAACAACAACATCACACAGGGAGAAGGGTTGTCAAGGGGAAGGGAATGAGCCATCATCACCTCCCATATGATTGACAGCTTCAGAAACCAATGGACGGTCAGCTCTGACCATAATTACCTTGACAGTAATGAGTTTGAGGTTTGTGTATATATGAACACACACAAATGATTAATAAGGGTTTTCCACTAATTTCAAGGTTTAATTGCTCTATTTTTCCCCCCCTTACTCATGATTCATGGCTTTTCTTCTGCCTCTTGCTACTCTCTGCCCACTGAGAGGTTCAAATAGGATGCCGCCAAAGTATCCATCGTATTTGCCGTTCTTTTTTAACTAGAGGACTTGACTTAAATGGCACAATTTGACTAACGTGTTTATGTTGGCATTAGAGCTGACGAGATGGGAAACACAGTGTCAGTGACGCGGGCTCTGTGCCTGGAACTACGTGGCTTTCTTTCTTCTGACATCTCCTCTTTTTCCAGGCTGTGCAGTGGCTTTTTAAATGTGGTGGAGGTGCAGAAACACAACGTGAAGATAGGACTGGGCACAGGTTAGTAGTTCACCATGTAGAGCTTTAGCAATGGGGTCAAGTAAGTGTGTGACTTCCTAATGTGATTAATTTGGGGGTAAAATTATTTTGTGTTAAAGGAAATCAGCTTTGTTATTCATTGCAATACCCTGAGATAATAAAATAACTTGATGAAGTTGGAAACAGTAATGTAACATTTGTCAAAGGAGAAACTTGGATGAACAAAACGGACTGGAGGAGACTTTTTTGTTCGATATTTTTGTTGTTTTTCATTAGTTTGTTTATTTATTGCCATAATTATTCTTTTTTATATTTTTATTGATATTTTAATGAAAGTTTATAAGGAACTTGGATTTCCATTCATTCATTGTTGCACATTTTCCTCCCTGCCCTTCATCACCCAAAGTTCGCTTTTTTTAAAAATAGTTCTTTCATTGCTATACAGCCCTGCCCTCACTGGCCATGTTACTACGCAGCTCTTATTTTGGACTCTTGTCATGTCATTAATAACTAATCATGTATTCCTTTTATACAGTTCTCTTCCTCGTCTGTTTCAATGTCATGTACATTATCGTCCTCTCTTTTTTTAGTTTCCCCCAACCCTCATGTCAGTCCTCTTTTATAACAGTGACATTATGCAGTATTTGTCCTTTTGTGACTGAGGTATTTCACTCAGCATAATGTCCTCCAGGGTCTCCCAGTTCTATAATGTTTCATGAGTTTCTTGTTTTTCAGTGCTGCATAATATTTCATTGTGTGACTATACCACAGTTTCTCTATCCATTCATTTCTTGATGGGCACTTGGGTTATTTCCAAATCTTTGCTATTGTGAACAATACAGCAATAAACATGGGTGTACATATTTGATATTTTTTAAATAATTATTTTTCATTATTGAAAATGTCTTCCCTCCTTCCCATTCCCCACCCTACCCTTTAATGCATCACTTGTTTCAGATTGTTGCCATACAATAATGCCTAATATATAATCCCTTACATAATGCCTAATCATATATTCCTTTTGGACAGTTCTTCCCATCATCTGTTCTATTGCAGTGTTGATTATCTA
This sequence comes from Elephantulus edwardii, assembly GCF_000299155.1. Classification (NCBI taxonomy): domain Eukaryota; kingdom Metazoa; phylum Chordata; class Mammalia; order Macroscelidea; family Macroscelididae; genus Elephantulus; species Elephantulus edwardii. Next base: position 2,143,400 of record NW_006399891.1, on the reverse strand, counting down.
TCCACTCTTCCCATTCTCTTCCTACTCCCCCTTGTCTATCCTATTTTATAGCAGCAGTGTTATGCAGTGTTTGTCCTTTTGTGACTAAGATATATCACTAAGCATAATGTATTCCAGTTTCCTCCATTTTTTGTCATTTTTTTATAAGTTAATTGTTTTTCAGTGTTGCATAATATTTATTGTGTGAATGTACCATAGTTTTTCTATCCATTCATGTATTGATGGACAGTTGGGTTACTCCCATCTCTTTGCTCTTGTGAATAACGCAGCAATAAACATGGCTGTGCATTAGAGGAGTTTCTGGGCAGTGCAAGTGGCCCAGCAGTTTGAACCCTACCCAGAAGGACCACAGAAGAAAGGCCTGGTGCTTCTTTGAACAATTGCCCATTATGTCACTGTTCTACACTGACATACATGGAACACTGTTCTACACTGACATACATGAGTCTGAGTCCAGATGATGGCAGCAGGTTTTGTTTTCTAACCTGAAAGCCATATACCCATTTGCTTTCCAGATATTGGTCTGTAAAAGATGTTGTTGTTATGTGCCATTGTGGCTCATAGTGACCATATGCACAATAGCTCTGAACTCCACTGTATCCTGAGCCAATCTTTCTGACATACCTGCTCCCATTACCCCAGTTACTGTGTCAGTCCAGCTTATCCAGGGTTTTCCTTTCTGTGTTGACCCTCCATCCTTCCAAGCAACATGCCCAGAGTATGTGAGGGGGAGCCTCACCACCCTTGCCTCCAAAGAGCAACCTGGTTTCATCCTCTCCAGAACAGATCTGTTTGTTCTTTTGAATGTCCATGATATGTTCAGTACTCTTCTCCAGCACCATCACACAAAGGTATCAATTCTTCTATTCTTAGTCATCGTCCAACTCTGATGCATAGCAAGTAACTGCAAAGACCATAGCCTGGATCAGGCACAGTTTAGTCTCTAGACTGACATCGTTGTTTTTCAGCACTCTGGAGAGATCCTGACAGCAGATTTTCCTAATGCAATTTGTCTTTTGATTTCCTGACTGCTGATACCAAGGTTGTTGATTCTGGAACTAAGCAAACTGAAATTATTAACTTCCCCTTAAAATACTTCAAAGTTAGTTTTTAAAAGTCCTTGATTTGTCTACCCACCTTTCGTTTTGTCCCTCTGCTTACATTTCCATGGTTAGCAGCTGCATGTTTTTTTCTTTTTCAAGAGCAGTGTGAACACAAACCTTGCCTCCAAAGAAAATTAAAATTATGTGACCTTGCCCCAGAAAGCACAAATTCAATCTGTGCCAACTTTGAAAAGTCTGTTGAGAACATGCTTTGCTTTTAAGTGGTGTTTAGTAAAATGAGACTCCTTGATTTCCACATCCAGGCAGTCTGCATGTTTACCGGGCTGAAGGACAGGGAGGGTGGCCGATGAAGTAGTGATGCCTCCTTCTTTTCACAGTGCATTTTTAGTGTTTCTTCCTGGGTGTGTGCAATGCTGCTTACTTCAGATGTGTGAGTCAGCCCCAAATGCCTACGCATCCGCTGTGAACCTGCCTTTATTGCTTGGGGTGGGGGGGGACTGAAAGAAAAATTAACAACAACAAAATTAAAGAATCATGGATGCAGGGGCACAAAGACTCAGGCTCACAAAGAAGCCTTTCATCCTTTCAGTAGCTGAAGTCTGTCCCAGTGATATTTTTCATACCAAATAGTTAGTCATTAAGATACACAATAATAAATGATGTCCAATCATATCTACAATTTATTAATATTTTGACTTGTTTTTCCAACTTTTAAGTATTTTAAAAAATTTCCAAGGTTTAGTATTTTTAAAGAAGTACACAAAAGTGATCTTTCCAATTTTATATCAACCTGAGGAATTCTTAAAAAGTTTTAATGTAAAAAAAAAAAGTTTTAGTGTAGGGAGCTCTGGTGGCCCTAGTGGCAAGAAGCTGCATTGCAGTCCCAGAGGTGCGTGGTTCAAATCCACCAAATGCTCTGCTGGAGAAGGAGGGGCAATCTCTTCCTTTACCAGTCAGAACCGATTTGACAGTACACACACACACACACACACACACACACACACACTAATAATAATAATAATAATAATAATAATAATAATAATTTAATCCTTTGTGCATTTAAAATAAGTTTTAATGTAATCCGTGAATTCTTGAGGTTGTGTGAATCGTTGACTACAGGAACAAGTACAGTGTAACAAGGGGCTTGAGCATATTGGGGATGGAGAGGATGATGCAAGACAGTGAAACGTTCAGATATGTTCTTCATGGGATTGCTATGAGTTGCAGGTGACAACACAGCATCTAATAACAACATTGATTCAGTTGGGGAGGAGCCCTGGTAGTGCAGTGATTAAATGCTTGGCTGCTACTTGAAATGTCAATGGTTTGAGCCTATGAGCTGTTCTGAGTGAGAAATATAAGGCAGACGCCCTTATAAAAAAAGAACTTTTGAAGCACGGCATATGAGGCTGCTCTGCTTTGCCCTACAACGTCACTGTGCATCAGAATTCACTCAATTTGCCTTTTTTTTAATGTTAAGGCAAGGAATTAGTTTCTCTGTCTTAAAGGAACGCTTTAAAGTAAAGGGGGTGGGGGGGGAATGTCAGTGATGGATTTCTTACCTTCCATGTGAAATGCTTAAGTTTACTTTTTCTCTGATGCACACCCAACCATTATTGGAGGATTGTATGTTGTTATGATGCTGAAGTGGCAATACTGACAGATACAATGGGAAGAACCTCGGGTGATCTAGGAAGCATCAACAAAAGGCAGAGAGCATACACAGAGTCACTGTACCAAAAAGAACCAGTCAACACTGAAATATTTCAGGAAGTAGCATATGATAAAGAGCCCATCGTGATGAAGGGAAAAGTTCAAGCTTTACTGAAGGCATTGGCAAAAAAATACGGCGCCAGGAATCTGTGGGATACCAACTGACATGTTTCAACTAACAGATGCAGCCCTGCACGTGCTCACCAGTTTATGCCAGCAAATTTGGAGGACGGCTGCCTGGAAGAGATCCATGTTTGTTTTTGTTCCAAAGAAAGATGATACAACATAATGTGGAACTTATGTAACAATAACACCATCACATGAAGGCAAAATATTGCTGAGGATCATCCAAAACCAGCTAGAACAGTACACAGAGAACTGCCAGAATTCAGCCTGGGTTTAGAGGAGGCCATGGTCCCAGAGATATGATGGATGTTGGCTGAAAGCAGAAAATACCAGAAGAATATCTTATCTGTGTTTTATTGATTATGCAAGGGCATTGGATTGTGTGGATCATAACAAACTACAGCTAATATTGAAAAGAATGGGAATACTAGAACACTTAGTTGTTATGTGACGTCAAGTTGCTTGTGACTCATAGAGACCCTATGTTCAAAAGCCCTGAAACCTGCTCTATCCTGTGCCAAATTTACTGTCTCTGACACACCTATCTATGCTCATTACCCTGTCACTGTATCAATCCATCTCATCGAGGAGCTCCCTCTCTTTTCCCATACCTTCGTCCTTCTAAGCATGATTTCCTTCTCCAAGGACCAATCCCTCCTTGTAACATGCCCAAAGTATGTCAGACAAAGCCTCAGAACCCTTTGATTGTGTAAATCATTAAGAACCCTGCACCTAATATTGAGGAGAATGGAAATACTAGAACACTTAATTATACAAAACCTATACCTAGACCAAGAAGCTGTTGTATGAATAGGGCAAGGGAAAATGGCATGGTTTCAAATTAAGAAAGGTGTTCATTGGGGATGTATCCTTTCTCCATACCTATTCGCATGCTGAGCAAATAATTTGAGAAGCTGAACTCTTAGGAAGAAAAATGTGGCATCAAGATAGTAGGAAGATTCATTAACAGCCTGCATTATGCAAATGACATAATCTTGCTTGCTGAAAATGAGGAGAACTTGAAACATTTGATGCAGAATATCAAAGAATTCAGTCTTCAATACAGATTATATCTCAATAACAAGACAACAAAAATTTTCACTAGTGGGCTAATAGGCAGCATCATGATTGTTGTTGTGTTCTGTCCATCAAGTCACTTGTGACTCATAGCGACCCTATCTATGTATAATAGCCCTGAAGTCTGCTCTATCCTGTGCCAACCTTATCATCTCTGACACATCTCCTCTCATTACCCCAGTCACTAAATCAATCCATTACATTGAGGGTCTTTCTCTGTTGTGCTGTCCCTCCACCCTTCCAAGCATGATGTCCCTCTCCAAGGACTGGTCCCTCCTTGCAACATTCCCAAAGTATGTCAGACAAAGCTTCAGAATCCTTGCCTCCAAGGAGCAGCCTGGTCTCACCCTCTCTAGGACAGACCTGTTTGTTCTTCTAGCAGTCCATGGTATATTCAATACTCTTCTCCAGCATCACAGCTCAAAGGCATATATTCTCCTTCTATCATCCTTAGTCATTGTCCAGCCTTCTGACACATAGCAAGTGATTGCCAAGATTGTGGCCTAGAACAAGCATGCCTTAATCTCCAGGCTGACATCATTGTTCTTCAGTACTCTGGAGAGGTCCTTGACAGCAGACTTTTCCACTGCAATTTGTCTTTTCATTTCCTGGCTGCTGGTAACAAGAGTGCTGATTGTGGAGCCAAGCAAACTAAAGCAGTTAACAATCTAAGTCTCTTCAGCATTTATCAAGTATCACCAAGTGGCCTAGTGGTGAGAATCTGTATTTTCTTGTGTTGAACTTTAATCCATACAGAAGGTTGCAGTTCTTGACTTTCTGTAGCAAGTGCATCAGGTCCTCCTCAGTTTCAGCAAGCAAGGGTTGTGTTTGTTATCTGCATAATGCAGATTGTTGATGACTTTTCTCCAATCCTGATGCCACACTCTTCCACATAGAGCCCACAGCTCCCCAGAAGATCTGTTCTGCATATTGATTGAAAAGGTATGGAGTTAAGATACATCCTTGACGCACACCCTTCCAGATTTTGAACCATGCAGTGTTTCTTTGCTTTGTTGTGAAGACTGCCTCCTGGTCCAAGTATAGGTTTAGCATAAGCACAATCACATGTTCTGGAATTCCCATTCTTCTCAGAGTCAGCCACAGTTTGTTGTGTTCCACACAGTCAAATGCTTTTGCATAGTCAATGAAACACAGGTAGACATTCCTCTTGTACTCTCAGCTTTCAGCCAAGATCCATCTAACATTAGCTCTAATATCCCTAGTATCACAACCTCTTCTAAATACAGCCTGCACATCTAGCAGTTCTCTGTTGATGTGCTGTTGCAGTCATTTTTGGATAATTTTCAGCAGAATCTTGCTTGCATGTAATATCAACGATATTGTTTGATAATTCTACACTCTGTCGAGTCACCTTTCTTTGTAATGGGAACAAATATAGATCTCTTCCAGTCAGTTGGCCATGTGGTTGTCCTTAAAATTTTTTGACACAAGTTGATGAGTGCATCCAGGGCAGCATCTGTTTGTTGAAGCATCATGACAGATAGATAAAAGATTAATATTGTCACCGATTTAATCTTACGGGATCTATAATCAATACCCTTGATGCCAGCAGTCAGTAGATCAGGAGATGTATAACATTGAGAAAGTCTATTGTAAGAGATTTCTCCAAATTACTGAAGAAAAATGATGTCAGTTTAAAGACTAAGATGCACTTAATTCAAACCATGTTTTTTCCAGTCACCTCCTACGCATTTGAGAGCTGGATGCATCAAGATAGCAATGCCTTTGAGTTGTATTATTGGGAAAGAATATGAAATATTTTATGACCTGCCAAAAGAACAAAGAGTTATGTCTTGGAGAAAGTGCAACGAGAGTGCTCCTTGGAGTCAAGAATGAAGAAGTCTCTTCTCACATATTTTGGGCATGTTGTTAGAAGATGCCATTCCTTGGAGATAGACATCATGCTTGGTAAGGCGGAGGGTCAGCCTAGGAGAAGATGACCCTCAGTGAGATGGGCTGGTATAGTAACTGTAGCAATGGACCCAAGTGTGTTGGGAATGAAAAGGATGGTGCAGGATAGGACAGGGATCAGATATGTTGATAGGATTGCTATGAGTCCTGTGTGACTCAGTGGGACCTAACAACACCACCACATGATGGTGAACAAGTTTTTGTCGAGCTTCCAGGCTGACAGACTAGGAAGAAGGGCCTATCTACTTCCAAAAATCAACCAGTGAGAGACTTATGGACAGTGTGATCTGAAACCAGTCATACAGTTGACATAGAACCAAACAGTACTTTGTTCTGTTGTGCATGCAATCAATCACCATTTGACTAAAGCTAAGAACAACTCAATCAATACTCTTGGCACCAGCAGTCAGGAAATCAAAAGTCGAATTGCACTGGGAAAGTCTGCTGTCAGGGACCTCTCCAGAGTGCTCCGGAACAGTGACACCAATCTGAAGACTAAGGTATGTCTGATCCAGGCCATCGTCTTCACAATTACATGATATGCTTCAGAGAGCTGGACAATGACTAAGGATGACAAAGGAAGAATCAGATTCCTTTGGGTTGTGGTGCCCAAGAAGAGTCTTGAACATACCATGGGCCACCAGGAGAACAAATCAGTCTGTCTTGGAGAGGATGAAACCAAGTCTCTCCTTAGAGGCAAGAATTTTGAAGCTTTGTCTCACATACTTTGGGCATGAAGCCAGGAGGGGCCAGTCCTTAGAGAAAGATATGCTTGGAAGGGTGGAGGGACAGTGCAGGAGAGGAAGACTCCAGATGAGATGAATTGATATGATAACTGGGGTGATGGAATTAGGTGTGTTGGAGTCAGTGAGACTGGCTCAGTTTAGGGCAGAGTTCAGAGCTATTGTACATAGGGTCACTATGAGTTGCAGAGGACTCAAGGGTGCATAACAATAACAACAAAAACAACTATACTGTAGTTAATGTAAACTCAAGTTATTGAGTCAGAACTGACCCATAACTTACCTTCAGTGAGTTTTCCTAGCAAATCACATGTAAAGAGATTACCCATCCTTCACCTTTGGAGCAGCTAGTGGATTTGAACTGTATACCTTTGAGATTACAGCACAGCTTCTTATCACTAGGCCATCAGAGCTCCCTAAACTTAAGTAGAGGTTCCAAAACTTTTTGTAGAACTGGCTAATCCTCTCATAATAGTGGTCTTGTTAAACGAAAGTTTAATTTTTTAAAGGCCATACAAGTTTATCTAAGGACATTCAAGATAATTGAACATAATAAAATTCAACTGCAACTTAGAATTACTACTTAATAGGCTAATGCTTTTGATCTTTGCAATATATATAGGCACTAACAATTATAAATGTCTGTCTAGGAATGACAGAAGAATCTTTTGTAATAGAAAGTCTATTTCATTAGTTATTCATGTAATTTTCTTCTAATAAAGCATGATAACTTACTTGACATATTTGTACAAACTCATTTAAAGACTTCAATGATATTCTCATCAAAAATAGTATTTCAATTTAATTCTTTTGAGAGACCAACCAACATAAAAAACTATTAACATCATCATTACTCATATATTACACTAATTTTTCAGACTATAAAAGTTCATTCTAAAAGTGCTTCCTGAAAAATTACCATAAAGAGGTTTTACTTTTTAATTTCTATAAGTTCTTGTCTAAAGTAGAATAAAGTTAGGACAAGTTTTTGGTATATATAACAATGAGATTATTTTAAGTCACATATTATGCTATCTCAATTATCTTGATAAGTATTCAGTTTTATTTGAACAATTTCCATGAAAAATCTACTAGGGAATATTCAGAGTGAAGCACTTATTCTCTTAATGTTATTTGACCATTTTGGAAATACAGTGTGTTGATCTGTGACCCTTAAAAGTCTGTTGAAACCAGTATGAAATGATAACTTAAAAAAAAAAAAGTCTAAAAGAAAAATGTCGAGAACTTCAGAATGCAACCTTACTTAGAATATAAAGTTCATTCATATGGATGTGAAGGGAGCTCGCGTGGCCTAGTGGGTGAAGAGTTGCTCTGCCAACCCAAAGGCAAGTAGTTTCAATCTATGAGCTGCTCTGCAAGAGAAAGGTGGGCAGTCTTCTCCAATACAATTAACTGCTTCTATAAACCTACAGGAGAGTCAGCTATGGTTCAGTAAGAACCTTGAGATGCAATCATTCTGAAGCAAAGAAAACTATAAATCCAGTGTCCTGACAAGAGACATAAAAGGAGAGACACACGGTGACCAGTAAAGATTGCGCCATGACTGGAGTAACACCACCACAAATCAAGGACCACCAGGAGCCACCAGAAGCTGGAAGAGGCCACGAGAGGCTGTCCTCTAGAGCTTTTGGGTAGCATGTAGTCCTGCTGACCCCTTCATATTTGATTAGTCTCGAGAATTGTGGAGAAAACCCTTTTTACTTGTTTTAGGCTCTCAAGCTTGTTGTCATTTGTTGCCAAAGTCCTGGGAAACCAATGTAAGTATAGGTTGGCAACTAATTGCTGGTTTTTAATTCCTTCAAATGTTGGGCTGTGGCTAATCTCAGTTTAGGGATAATATATTTTCTGTAAGTATATCAAAGATTATCAGACACTGACAATAACGCTCAGTCACCCCTGTATATTTTATATTCTGCTTATCCTCATAATGCTACTGTTCTTGGCTTTGTTTACGGTAGATGTTGCCGGTGGTTATTCATCTTCCATGCTTGATGCAATCAGAAGAGCCGTGATGATGTCCAATATCCTTTTCATTAGCAAGGTAAATGAGAAAAGCCTCACCCTGAAAGAAGTGTTCAGACTCGCCACTCTCGGAGGAAGCCAAGGTAATGATACTTCCTTGCCCTGTCATCCCTCAGCTCCAACCAGGCCATTGGGCTGTGGACACCGGATGTGCGCATGCGCAGTGATAGCCGCGTGTGCCCTGTAGTCCAATTGCATCTCAGATATCCAAAATATAGCAAGTCAGGTCCCTGTTCAGGCAGGCAGCGGAGGCATCATTCTTTCAGTGAGTTCGCTGTTGCTCACAGAAGGCAGAATAAACGTTTATTACACAATCATGACATTAATCATTTCAGTGGTCACATGTAAAGTTCTTGAAAATAAATCTTTCCACTGAGTCAAGAAAATCTGCTTGTGCATAAAACACCTTCACAGAGTCAACATTTGCCCCAAAAGGCAGTCAAACTGCATTTCCTGAAATGCATTCAATTTACTTAACAGTTTGCCACAGTCTGCATTTGGATTGTTTGCCAGGTTACTGAAAGCAATGGCCCAAGTGTTTTAAATGATCATTGTCCTTGTCTGAACGCTTCAGGGTCTAAGATAAATGACTCAGTTAGTTTGTATTACCAAAATCACCTAGATCTTATCAAATATATTGGACTTACTTAAGACACAACAATTTTATGTTGCATATAGTCACAAGAAAGTTCTGATTGCCATGCTTCTTTGTCAAGGGCAACAATGAAATCAGAAGGAAAAGTCCCTGTGATTAGCTCTGTTAAACTCATTCCCACCCCACATAATTAATAGAAGTCACCCCACATACTTAATAGCAGTCACATAACTGCTTTTAACATTTCAGATTATTTTGGCACTTCTGCCTTGCTATGAGCGTCTTTTTGTTAAAAATAAAAATTTAAAAATAACACACTTCCCCCTGGGAATAAAAGTTATTGTTGTTGTACCATCGAGTCGGAACCAGCCCATAGCTCACCCTCCAATAAATTTTCAAAGGTAATTTAATAGCATGGAAGGAGATTGTCCATCTTTCTCCAGAGCAGGACTGGTGGACTTGAACTGCATGCCTTACCATCAGGCCAGCAGCACTCCAGAGAATAAAAGAGTAGCCCTTTAAATAATGTTCAGTGAATAAGTAGGATCTCTAAGCGTGTGCTCCATACAGATGTCTGGATAGTCATGCACAGAAGTGTAATCTCAGGTTTGCATTGCAGGAATATGTAATGCAGTGTTTTTCACATCTGTAATCTGATAGTGATATATTAAAACAAACTACTTATATAAAATCTCAATAAACAAAACTGCACTCTAATTGATCTTCCTTTGAACTATGCTTCTGCTTGTTACCTGCACACACACACCTTATTCAGTGCAGAGGCTCTAAGGATCTCTGAACCCAATACCCTTATTGACCAGATAGCAAAGCATCCTATTTTCTGAAGCTACATCATAAAAATAAGAGATATTTTTACCTGATGTACAATATCCAGAACATGAATTCTAGCTATGAGATGGAGACGGTCAATTGTTGTTGACCTCAGGTCCATTTCAGAAAGTCATTCTTCTCTGGGGATCAGAAAATCTTTAACATTACAGAGAAATCGGGCCACTTTAAAAACTGCTCTCTGGATTTGGGAAATGTTTTCACTTTGAACCATGAGAGAATTTTTTTCTATGCAAAAGATTTGAACTAAGGAATTTGTGAGGGATATGCATGCATTGGTGACTGTGCAGAAGGATAATTGTTTTTAATTTGTTCGAGATTCATCTCACAAACAGGAAAATAGATCTTGTTAGCTATTACATAGACTAAAAAAAAGAACAAGAAAAGGTAGTTGGAGTATTGGGAAAGTTGTGTTATTTATTATGTGCTGTTGAATCCAATAAGACATATAGTGACCCTATGAACAACAGACTGACTCCTGTCCAATTATGTGTCAAACCAACTTGTTGAGAGTCTTCTCTTTTCTTGACCCTTCACTGTTCCAAGAATGATGTGCCTTTCCAAGGAAGAGCCCCTCTTAACAACATGTCCAAATTATGAGATGAGACTTCATCAAGGACCATTCTGGCATAATCTCCAAAACACCTCTATCTGGTTTTTTGCTAGTCCATGGAATAGTCAGTACTTCTCTTCAACACCAAAACTCAAAGGCATTTATTCTTCTTCTGTCATCCTTATTCATTATCCAACATCCAAATGCATAGCAAGTAATAGAAAAGACCAAGGCATGTATCCAGCATACCTTAGTCTTTAAACAGACATCATTGCTCCTCAAAAATTTGGAGAGATCCCTTGACAGCTGACTTTCTCATTGCAACATGCCTTTTGATTTTTGACTGCTGATGCCAGGAGTGTTGACTGTGGATCCCAGTTAGACAGAAGAGTTGACAACATTGATGTTTTTTTCCATCTTAATGCTGCTTACTAGCCTAGTGGTAAGGAATTTTGTCTACTTGATATTGAGTTGTAATCCATATTGAAGGCTGTAGTCCTTGATCTTCTTTTTTTTTTTATGGAAAAGTAAAAGAAAAGATTCTTTCATTGTTTTACAAACCCTCCCCCAGGTCCCCTCCACCATGTAGCCCTCGCTCTAGTCTCCTGTGATGAC
>NW_006399891.1:2118567-2131530 GCF_000299155.1 Elephantulus edwardii | reverse complement strand
ATATCTCATAGTTGTTTTAATTTGCATCTCTCTTAGGGCTAGGGATTTTGAGCATTTCTTCATGTGTTTGTTAGCCATCTGAATGTCGTCTTCGGTGAAATGCCTGTTCATATCCTGTGCCCATTTTTCTATTGGATTATTTACCTTTATCTTGTTGTGGTAGTCCTTGATCTTCTGCACTAAGTGCTTCAAGTACTTTTCCCTTTCAGCAAGCAAGGTTGTGTCATCTGCCTAACTCAGGTTGATGAGTCTTCTTCCAATCCTGATGCCCATTCTTCTTCATGGAGTACAGCTTCTCAAATGGTATGCTCCACATACAGATTGAATGAGTATAGAGAAATGACACATTCCTTTCTTGATTTTAAACCATGAGTTGTTCCTTGCTCTATTCATACAACAGCTTCTTGTTTAGACAACAACTTCTAGGTGTAAGTTCATATGAGCATAATTAAATGTTCTGAGATTCCCATTCTTCTCAATGTTAACCATAGTTTATTATAATCCAATGGTAACTATAGTTTATTATAATCCACACAGTCAATTGTCTTTGCATTGTTTATTATAATCCAATGGTAACTATAGTTTATTATAATCCACACAGTCAATTGCCTTTGCATTGTCAATAAAACACAAGTAGACATTCTTCTGGAATTCTCTGATTTCTGCTAAGATCCATCTGGCATCAACACTGATATCCCTGGTGCCATCACTTCTTCTAAACACACTGTGAGCTCTTGGTAATTCTCTGCTAATGCATATTCTAGCTATTTTGGGGTGATCTTCAGCAATGTTTTGCTTGTATGTGATTTTAATGATATTATATGTAATTTTCACATTCTGTTGGATCACCTTTCTTTGGAATGGAAACAAATATGAATCTCTTCCCAATCAGCTGGTCAGGTAGTTGTCTTCTAAATTTCTGGGCATAGACTGGTGAGCACGCCCAGGGCTGTATCTGTTAGTTGAAACTAACAAATAGAAGAAGAGTGGGAAGACAAGACAAACGTTTTGTGCCAAGTTAATTATTATATTTCTTAAAGAGATCATCATAGAGTAACTGGGATAGAAGTGCACCAGCAGGGCTGAACTAGAGATTCCATAGGAACTGTGATTGTGGTAATGAGGGGAACTGTTTTTATTCTCAGGTTTTGCTTTTCCTGGCCTTGATTTACTTTTTAAAGCTGAAGTCATAACCCACTCAAACGAGAGAGCTGTTTTGTAAGATGCTAACTTTCCCCCTCTTTTGATATTATGTTGGTTGATTTTGCCCTTGAAAACTGGGACTTTTGCATGGTCTGATGGCTCAAAATACTGTTTATAACCTTGTTCCACTTTGTAGCCCTGGGGCTGGATAGTGAGATTGGAAACTTTGAAGTGGGTAAGGAATTTGATGCGCTCCTGATCAACCCCAAAGCATCGGACTCTCCCATTGACCTGTTTTATGGTGATTTTACTGGTGATATTTCAGAGGTGAGTACTCGAGTACTCAAAAACATTTATCCCATGATGTAGACGCAATACCTTTCATGGAGGAAGAAAAAAAAATAGAGGTGGAAACATTTTAAGGAAATCTTAGGACAACTAGATCTTTGTGCTATTACTATCATTTTATGACAGTAATATTTTGCATAGTAGGATCAACGGAACACTTCGTGTGTACTAGTTAAGCATGGGGTTAAGCATTTTTATACATCGTTTCATTTAATGATTGGAATAATCCTCACAGGTATCTACTGTTAATATAGCTGTTGTACTGATGGGATCAGTGAAGCTTAAAGAAGTTTATTATGGCTAGCAGTCTTGTGGCAGGGAGCTATGATGGCCTAGTAGTAAGGAGTTGTACTGCAGACCCCAAGGCAGGCAGTTTGTATTATCATTTTTAAAAAAAGGACTATATTGTACAAACTCGTTAGTATAAGGACATTATCATGAGCCAGAAACAAGATGAGACTTATTTCTGTGAGCGAGAAGTCAAACATATTTCCATTTTCCTTCTTCTCTGCTGGTTTCAGTGCCGTGCTGCAGTGGTCACAAAGGACTCACAGACTCAAAGACGAGGCTCACCGTTTGGGGGCTTATTAGTGTGACCACACCCATGTGCTTACACAGAAGTTATGAGGGGAGAAAGGTGTTTGATTGATTATAATTGGTACCTTTTTTAATTCTTAGATTATTTAATCTTTTAATTCTTTATTACACTAGATTATAGCTCAGTTCTACTCATACTGATTACTGTTTCTTATATAATATACCTACTGAAATGTTTAATTGAAGTTTATTCTATTAAGTCCTTAAATAAATACAAAACCTTCCCTGAAGACTTCAAGGTTATAAGCCAAGAACTTCCAGTCAATGTTATCCATTGTGATATCCATAACATTGTGTTATCCATAAACACTTGTGAGTGGTCAGTGATTGTTTTAGCTATAGGCTATTTGTTATTCATTAATGGGGGCAGACTTTGTAATTGAAAAAAAAATATTTCTTGGCTCAGCCAACTCTTTTACTCCATTTTTTTTTAAGTGTGTCAAGTATTCTTTCTCATTATAACCTTTATTTTCCATTTTAGGCTGTTATGCAGAAGTTCATCTATCTAGGTAGGTAGCTATGTTTTTGCTAAATAAAATCGGCCTCTTTCTTGAATATTTCCCTCTGTGTTCGCGGTGCCATGTGTTAAGCCTTCTGTGAGACCATGTGTTTTGTTTTATTTGTGGATTTTTGGGGATTTTTTTTAAAGAATTCTCACTACTAAGTCCATTGAAGGTATGGTATTTAAAGGCACTGTTTGATATGTGCATGTTTCTCTAGAACACAGATTCTTGAATGCTAAATTGAGAAACAAAAGACTTAAGAGGATCCAGGCCTCTCACATGCATTCTATTCCGACCGTCTGCCCTGGCTCACTGTGTGCAGTGGAGGCTGCCCACACCAGAGTCTCACCTACTCACTTCAATTCTACCTGCTGAGAAAGAAACACTGAGTAGCTCGAAGATTCAACCCTACCCCTCAGCTCAGAACCCTGGAGACTGGAGAGTTGAAGGATTTCATTTGGAGGCCATTCACCTCATGCTGAGTATGAGTTTAGAGTATAAAGAGAAAAGTAAAACCATCTGTCATCAAGTAGACCCAGAATCATGGTGACTCCTAGGAGTAGAACTGTGCTCCACAGGAGACAGATCACCAGACATTTCCTCCAGGTCACTTCTTGGTGAGCTCAGGCCTCCAACCTGGAGTTAACAATTGTGGGTTAAGAGAACCACCTGTGAACGAACTCTCCAGTGTAAAGCTAAAACCTCATTTTACATCAAAGCCTAGGACTGCTAACCAGCTACTCCAGCAGGGGAAAGACTGAGAAGTTTGATTTTCAGAATGCAGACCTTAACCCTCAAGTTAGATGCAATATGTTCTATTGGTTAAGCCCTTTTGTCCAGGTTATAAACAAGATGACAAAAAAAAAGAAAGATATCTTAAAAAAAAAATTCTTCTCCTAGGAGCACTGTTTTGTTTTGTTGTTTGGTGGTGGTTTTTTTGTTTGTTTTTTGTTTTTGTTTTAAATCACTGCCAGTGGCAACATGGATAACTTTTTTCCTTTTCCCCCCATAGATAACTCTTGACACATAAGCACTATATAAAAGACTTCTTCCTTTTTTTTTTTTTTTTTCAGGAGATGACCGTAATATCGAGGAGGTTTATGTGGGCGGAAAACAAGTGGTTCCATTCTCCAGCTCCGTGTAAGACCCTCAGGCTTTTGCAAGCATTTCTCCTGGAATGATAACAGTTTTGCGTCTCCCATCTGCCCAGGCTGAGTTAGAAAGTGAAAAAATAGTACCTTGTTCTTGGGATGACTGTATTTCTGTGTCTAGTTACAGTATGCGCTTGACAAATCCTTCGAAGGAAGTTGCACTAATTTGTAACTCTTTGGTTTGGAGAGTTTATAATTTCATGAAAATCCTTCTATCTTGAGCTGTTCAGATTTATTTTAAGGGCAACCATAAGGAAATGTTTTTGCTGGTGGTGTTCTTATTATGAGATTAAAGTAAAATCTATATCATATTTTGAAATATGAATAGATATTCCTATAAAAGGTTAAGTATTTTGAGCCAATAAATAAGAACGTTGGAAATCTAAAGAACCAGTGAGAATAATTTTGTGAGAGAGTAAATGACTATAAACAAATTTTGGTAAATCACTTGGGATTTTGTGTTTGAAAATTGCATACTGAATATATTAATTGAAAAAGAGAGCTTGTTGAATTTCAAAATGTGCTTCTAGATCAACCTTATGTTTTAGAAATTTACACTTAAAGGAATTTGCTTTTCAGAGCTGTGTTATTGTTGTGCTTTGTCCTCTTTGGGGATGAAACATGGGAAATTGAATACCACATACTTCCGTAATGTAATTCTGTGCTTAAGCGTGTTTGACAGAAATAAGTGATAAAAAAATTTACAGTCTCTTAGGAATATTACTCATGTAACTCTGTGGCATAAATAGATTGTGGTTTTTGTGTGTGTGTACTTCAAAATCACCTTGGTTTGATGTTATTGCTTCAGCTTTATTAGAAGAGAGGCCAACTCATACCCCACTGGTGTGTAGCCTAGAATGTTCTAAGTTGGAGTGAAAAATAGACAGCCACTTGTTAATACTTAAGAGGAAGAGTTGCATTGCAATGGCCTATTCTACCCAAATGGTGTGGTATGCTTACAGGAAATCACATCTTCAGTGTCATACTGCTGGAATTTTAAAATAAAGTTCAAAATCTTGTTTCAGAAATATTACTAAACATTTCTAAGCCGTTCCTCCTGAAAGCCCTCCATGCCCCAATTTAGCCCAATTGTTTAATTAATCACAATCTTCAAGACATAGGAAATTTAAGATAACAACAACCAAAAAGGTACATACCCCACTTCATGTCTTTATTAAGAGAACATAATTTGTACTAGACATCTAGGAACATTAAACAAAGCAAAGAACATTTTTATACTAACCAATATAATGTGCTTTCCCATAACCTAGAATTAAAACCAAATTGTGGCATTGTAATAAATTCTTCAGAAGTATTAATGTGTGATTTAAATCCCACACAGTTCTCATTTAATTTCTAAATACTATTAAGCCAACAAGGAAGACTAATAGGGTTTTTTTTTGTTAACATACCATAGGCAGTTCCTACTCCTTAGGTGAGACTTCTTATTTTGCCTTATGGTGAGAAACTTTGTGTATGTGTTTTAATCTAGATTTAAAGAACTAAGAACATAGTCTTTCCTCCTGTACTTTAGTATTTTCACATCCACGCTAAAGCAGCAATTTACCCAGTGCGCTGGGTTTTTGTTGTTTGTTGTTTTTGTTTTTGTTTTTTGTTTTGTTTGTTTTTTTTTTTTTGCTTTAGAGTTTAGTGGAGACACTAATCCTAAAGCTCAAACAAAAAGTATTTTCTTTTAAAAATAACAAAGCTAGTGTTGTGGGGTATGAAGTAACTCAGTAATCCAAATTTCAGGTGCTGATTTCCACAGGTTATTGTTCCTGATCTAAATCAAAGATACACTGCTCCATTCTTCCGTTTCCCAAAAATGCCAGCCAGGGGTGACTGTCATTTTCCAGCCGGGTGTCAGGGGAACTTAGCCATATGATTTCTTTTCTTTTTTTTTTTTTTTTAGCCATATGATTTCTAACCCAACGGAGTGTTGTTGTAGGCTCAGGAATTTAGATGGGATGAGCAAGGGCCACTAGTAAGCTTCTGCAGTTCTCAATTTTTTTCAAAACCCTACACTTTTTACCTTTCTTAAGTAGAGACATTTTGATATTGAGCATTAGTTCTGCTTTAGAATTAGGATCCATGTGCAGTAAATAGAAATGTGTCGCATCAGAAGCAGAATGAATGAAAGGCCACTTACAACTCATCTGTCAAACATTAGCTTTCACCTTGATGTAATGTGAGGACCTGTGTAAGAATAGAATGTGGTGAAGTGCTTACGTGTACTTTGATTTCCCTGAATCCCTTTAATTTATGCGTTCTCTCCCACCAAGTGTAGTGTTTCTCTGTGTTACCTCAGCCCTCTGCAGTGCTGCAGGCATTAGCCAAGCTTGTAGCCAAATATTCTGAGCTTTGAGACGTTGCTTTTGTGTAAGTGTATGTCGATTTTCTGAATTGTGGAGAGGCAGTTTCCCAAGCCAATACTGGTTGTCACTTTATGCTTGAATACCTTTGCTCTCTGACAGGAAAGAAAAAATTACAACACAGTAGCCCCGTAACTTTAGACAACACTATTTCATGGTTGGTTTTTTTAATTTGTTGTTGTTGTTGTTTTGGGCTTTTTAAAAAATGGAATTCCCTTTGAAAGATGAAAACATATTCAGTTGTAGTAACTGTCATCAATTTACCTTTTTCTCCCCAATCAGAACACCCAAAGCAAATGGCAAAAATGAATTTAGTTTTTAAAATAGATTTAAACTTAGGAAAAGAAAACACTAGGATATGCATGTCCAGGAAATCATAAATGAAATTGAAGAGATTATTTATTCTCTAGCATTTACGATAGTTTGATTATCAAAAGTTTCAGAGTCCAAGAGAATATCTTGGAATAGAAGGTGATCTTTCTAGATTAATGTTTGTGAGCATTGAACCACTTTGCATCTCTTTTTTAACTTCAGTGAGACTTTACACATTGAGGGAAGGGAAGTGGTAGGAAAACACTCCTCACCCCCAATCCTTAGCTAATTTTGAAGTGTGCCTGTTGGCAGCTGCAGCTGAGCTCTTTGGAAAGAAAATGAGTGTGAGATCCAGGAATGCACTTTGAATCTTCCCTCCCTACCAGCCTACCAGACTCTTCCTATTTCCAGTCTTTTCACTTCAGAGCCAGGCAGATGGAAGCTTTAAAGGAGAGCTAGAAGGCGTGTTGTGTCAATTTTACTTTGTGCTGTACACAGACGGTATCCAGAATTAGATGCTTCTGTAGCCTATTGGGGAGTTCCTAGGTGGTATAAACGGCTTACATGATTGGCTGAAAACCAAAAGGTTGGACGTTCAAATCCACCCAGTTGCACCTTGGATGACTGGCATCCAATAAGTCATCTATTTGCAACCCTGTGGAGCTTAATTCTACTGTGCTCTGTCTATGGAGTTTAACGGAATCTGAGGGTTGAACAGGCCTGTGAAGAATGAAATGTAAATTCCAAGATGACTTTCACAGCCAAGCCACTTGGGGTTACTTTGAGTTGATAATAATGCTGGAAACATGTTTTAAAAGAGAGTATTATGAACTATTAAAACATAGGCTAATAAATTTACAATAACGAGTGTCTTAATTTTTTTAATTTTTAAATAACTTATTATCTCCTCCCCCCTTTTATTGTGTTCAATTCATGTATGTTGTTTTTTGTAGTTTGTTTTGTTTTTGGCTCCCTCCCTCCACCCACCAAGCATTGTGGATTTTGATGTTTTCTTTTCTTTTTGAAGCCTTGAAGATGTTTGTCACTTCAGACCGACTCACCACTTTAGGTATAATCTTGTACTCTAATTTCTCAATGTCTTTAAATGGAAGGCACAAAAAGAAGTTCCCACATAAAGAGATATCAACTAGTGGGAGTCATAACACTGGTCACTCTGTTTGTTTTTGTGCCCAAACTCACCCATCTCCCTCTCCTGTCAGTGAGAGAGAGTTTAGAGATTGTCTTAAGGATATCATCCAGGTTTAATGAAATGTGAGAATCTTAACAGAATAATCAAGGCTAGAATTAAATGTAAATTCCAAGATGGCTTTCGAGGCCACGTAACTTGAGGTTCAGCTAGTTTGGGTATCAGATGCTGTTCCTAGCTCATCTGTTATGTGCAGTTACTTACCTGTTCGTTTGAAAAACCTGTCAGAAAGCATTCTTCAGAAAGAACCTCCCGAAATTGTTCAACTCCTGACTGCTGCTCTTCAGAATGTATATGTATGTATTCTCTGAAAAAAATTTTCTCAATATTTGTATTGATTTGCTTATTGTTTTTGTGCTGAGTGAGCTCTTTTGTGCTTCAGAGAAATAATAAAAAAAGACCTTGTGTTTACATTCATTTTCTTGTGTGCTTTACAAGCCCACTATGTTGTGAGTTCTATCTGCTAGAAGGAGGATTAACCTTCCAATGCTCTTCTTCTTTTAATATGATTTTTTTAAAACAAGAAAGAACATGAAGCTGTGAGGCAAGATCTACCTTCTTTCCTATATTAAGGTTAGTATAACTAGTTTTTAAAAGCCAAATTCTAATATTGGGCCCTTTATAATTAGAGTGTTCTTGCTTTTTATTTTCCATTGTTGTCGCTGTCAGGTGCTGTTGAGTACTGCTCATAGAAACGCTACGAACAACAAATCTGAACCTTGCCCTATCCTGTGTCATCCTCTTCATTTCTGACACACTTGAGCCCATTGCTGCAGTCACTGTGCCACTCCATCTTGGTGAAAGTCTTCCTCTCTTTTTCTGACTCTCCACCATTCCAAGCATGACTTCCCTCTCCAGTGAGTAGCCTCTTCTAACAACATGCACACAGTATGTGAGAGGAAGCTTCACCAAGCTTGCCTTTGAGGAACACTCCTGGTTGCACCTTCTCCTGTGTGTTCTTTTGGGAGTCCAGTACTCTTCTGCAACACCATACCTTAAAGACATAGATTTTCACATTATTTCATGTTAGTTAAGCTTATTCTATTTGGGTCTTAAATACTTGGGGTTTTTAAGGGGGGAAAATATTCAGAAGTTAAATTTAGAACTCTAGACCAATATAGTTCATATTGTTCAAACTACGACTCAAAGTGAGAAATGCACTTCACATCAGAAGTGTGTGTGTGTGTGTGTTCAAAATAAAAATTTCACAAAATAATGCTTTCCCCATCTGTCAAGCCCTGGAATAGTCTCCGTACAATTTTATTTTCTTCTACCTTATATTATTTCATTTAATGTTGACTTCTCAAGTTGGTTTTGGTTTGGAAGCAGGGCTTCAGAACTACATCTGTGTCTCAGCTTGACCACTGTCTAACTGGGAGGTTATGGTGGACAAGTCATGCCTCAGTTTCCTCCTCTGAGATAGGGAAGTAACTCAAATACTTCATTAACTAAAATGACACCAGTTGTCACAGAGTCTGACAATTGACAGCCTCAGCCATGTTGGAGTTAACTGTGTTCCCAAAAGGCTTCCACTGGCTGATTTTTCAGAAGTTGATCACCAGCATATTGCCTATGGGACATCTGGAACTTGAACTGCCAACCTTTTGGCTAACAGTCAAGCATATTACCAGACTGCACTATATAAGGACTCCAAAATAATTCACAGGCAGCTCTTAAGATAGCATCTAGGACATGGGGAGTACACATTATGTGGTAGATGTTTAAGAGTAAATATCTACCTGATCCTCATTTGTTGAAAATGACAAAGCTTTGTCTCACATGCTTTGAGTATGTTCTTAGGAGAGGCTATTCTTTGGAAGGGGACATCATGCTTGGAAAAAAGGAAGAGTAGTGAAAGAGAGGAAGACTGTCAACCAGATGGATTGACAGAGACTGCAGCAATGGGCTTACGTGTGTCAGAGAGCGTGAGGATGGTATGGGATAGGACAGAGTTCATAATTGCTGTCCATGGGGTCATTATTGGTCATTGCCAACGTGATGGCACCCAAGAACAACAATAACAACCTCAGTTATTAACTACCTCATTATCTGACATTTTTAATTTATGACAAGAGCTTAAAAATCTACTGTTTGACTATTTTGTACATTAGAGACGTACATCTGGAGTGCTGAAGTGTGAGGAATGAGTAGCATTGGCTTTGACGATTAAGGTATGTTTCAGCCAGGCCATGATTCCAGTGATTTGAAATGTAATGATGTAAATTGAGTGTTGTGTAATGATGTAGTAATCCTCTCTTTTCACACATGTCATCTTTTGTATGACCTGATTTTTAGAACCTAACCATGTCAAGAAGTGAGGCGTAACGTATAAATAAAAGAAATTAAAATGTATTTTTGTCAATATTTTTTCTAAGTGAAAGTTTACACAGTGAATTCCATTATATTGCTTACAATTTTTGTAATGTGTCAGCCTTCTCATTCTGTTTGTCCTGTTTTTGCTGTTCTAGCTTCCTTTCCTAGCACTGCCTTCTTTTCTTTGTTTTTAGATAGAAGTTGACTTTGTTGCTCATTTGGTCTCTTGTAGATTGTTTAAAGGATACATTACTTACAGAGATGCTGCTTAGTTTACAATCTATCATTGAGCTAAAAGTTGAGCTCTGGCAATGATTCCATTTTGGATTAAATGGCTGCCTCCTAAGGCTGAACTATGAAAAATTTCTAGTCTTTTTTTAAAAAAAAAATTTTTTGTTGTTATTTTAATGAAGGTTTACAGAAAACTTGGATTTCCATTTATTAATTATTACATGTTTTCCTCCCTACCCACCCCTAGTTTACTTTTCTCTTTAAAATATTCATTCATTGTTGCACAATATCCTCCCTCTTCCCCACCTCAGTCCACTTTGCTATGTACCTCTTATTCTGGACTATTGCAATGCAAATAATGTCTAATCATATATTCATTTTAAACAACACTTTCCCTCATCTGTTCCAATGCAGTGTTCATTATTTGCCTCCTCTTTTCTTAGTTTTCCCCCAAGCCCCAATGTCGGTCCTATTTCATAACAGTGGCATTATGCAGTATGTGTCCTTTTGTGACTGAGATATTTCACTCAGCATAATGTCCTCCAGGGTCTCCCATTTCTATAATGTTGCATGAGTTTCTTGTTTTTCAGTACTGTGTATTCCATTGTGTGGATCTACCACAGCTACTCTATCCATTCATTTGTTGATGGGTACTTGGGTTGCTTTCATCTCTTTGCTATTGTGAACAAAGCAGCAATAAACATAGGTGTGTCTATGTCTGTTTAGGTGGAAGTTCTGGTTTCTTTCGGGTATATTCACAGTAGTCCAACTGCTGGGTCATATGGTATTTCTATTTCTAACTTTTTGGGAAAGCGCCAAGCTGCCTTCCATAGTGGTTGCACCATTTTACACTCTTACCAACAGTGAATAAGTGTTCCAATTTCTCCACACTTTGCTAGCATTTGTTGTTTTCTGTTCTGTTGAACTATGCTATTGTTACTGGGGTGAGGTGTTAACCTCATAGTTGTTTTGCAAAATTTCTTGTCTTTTTGTAAGTTTGAATTTCATTCTACTCCTACCCCCCCAACCCCCCCCCCACTCTGAATGGAACATTCTGTTGTGGCCCTGATCAGGTAACCAGGTTCCACCTAATTCTGGCCTTGGGTTAGAAGAGGCCATGATTTTTATGGGATCTAAGTCCTATGGACAGGTTTTTTCTTGTGTCTGGCTTTGTTGGTTTTGTTTTATTCTCTCATTATCTTCCACTCCACATATGTAGAGATCAATGCTTCTTTTTTAAATAGCTACTTTTAAAACCCTCAATTACTCACCAGACAAGGGTGTATTACATTTGCTTCATGAACTATACTATGCAAACTGTCTAAGTTATCCCAGGAGATTATGAAGCTATGTCCATAAATCCAGGGAAATTATTCTGTGAGCTGTTTGGATATGTCTCCCTAACTGCCCACTATGTGCTTTATTCTGTGTGTGTGTGTGTGTGTGTTTACACAAACATCAATCTACATATACCAGTAGATACACCTTTACCTCTATATATGATGATATGATGTGCTCATTTAAGCGTTTCTTCTACCAATGTAGTGGTAAGCATATCTTTTGGTTGTTTTTATTGTTCTTGAAAAATTTAATATGTTGTAACATTTTACCAAAATTCTCTTTTTTTCTTATGTACTTTTAAATATCTTCATTTACTTTAGACATATTTTGTGACTTCACCTTTATTTGGCATATAATGACAAGTGTCTCCTATCTAGAAAGTGATCCCCCCTTCCTCCATCTCTCTCCATCCTTTTTAGCCATTAAAGGATATTTCTTTCTATATGTCTGTCTATTCCTAACTTTATAATAGTGGAACCATAAAGTATCTGGTTTTTGAGATTGGCATGTATTTCATTCAACATAGTGCCTAGTTTCATCCGTGTTATGTTTTACACTCATTATTATTTATAGTTGCATGAATGTATAACAGTTTATATAAGGAGCAGTTACAACATGAGGATGGCCAAGTCTGACTTCCAGCCTCTTCATAAAGGGGAACTTTGCTCATAAAGAATATCCATATCACCATACAAATAGCTACATAGGCAGACATGCCACCCCACATACTTCTGCACTGTTCCTACATATGGGTCCAATGTTCATTGCAAATTGACTCACAGACTTTACTCACAGTTGTGGGGTTTATTAGGGAGATCGGTAGCAGAGTGAAGGAGGCAAAGAATATCACACAATTCAAATCCAAGTTTAGTCCAGCAGTTCCAAGCCAGATTAACTAGGGACAATTCCTCAATTAGTGAAAGTCCAGGTTCAGTTCAGCACCACAAATGCACCTCTGGTTTCCTAAATCACCCAGTAAACTTTATCTCAGAGCAGTTACAAGTCAAATTTTCCTTCAGTTACCCAGCAAGTAAAACCTTTCACTGTGGCTTCATCTCCAGGATTCCTCTGGTTATACCTTGCCACAGTCTCTTCACAGTTTCTCAGTCTCTTAACACTCCCTTAACCACTGTTTTTAACAGTGTGCAAAACTCTCTCTTGTATTAGTTCCACAGCTGTTGATGATTTGCAAGACCATGTGCCTACAGTTGAGTTAGCTGCTGACCATGTGCCCAACTGGGGGCTAATGCAATGGATAGACAAGACAGTTTTCAAGATTTCTGACCCCACAGTTTGTTTATCCATTCCTCTGTTCATGGGCACTTGGGTTATTTCCATTTTTTTCCCCTGCCATTGTGAATAATACTGCAGTGTGTATAAATATAAATATAAATGTAAATGTAAATGTAAATATAAATATAAATATAAATATAAATATAAATATA
>NW_006399891.1:2115483-2118467 GCF_000299155.1 Elephantulus edwardii | reverse complement strand
TGTATCACAGCTTTTCTATCTCTTGGATGTAGAGCTAAGAAAGAGATTGCTGGGTCATAGGCTATTTCTATTTCTAGATTTTTGATGAAGCATCATACCATTTTCTATAGTCTGTGTACCATTTTTTCTGTCCCATCAAGAGTGTATAAGAGTTTTAATATCTCTGTAGATTTGCTAACATTTGTGTTTTCTGTTTTTTTAAATGTCTATCAGTTTAATATTTTTAAAATATAAACCAAGCAATATTAAAGACTCTCTTACACATTAAAACATTCTGTAAGGACTTCAACTGATATTTTTTAAGGTCTTAATGTCTTCATTATTTTTTATTTATAACACAAACTCATAAGAGAGTAGCAAATTTGATCTATTAACTCACTCTTAATACTCTGAGCCCTTTTCCCTTTTTCTAAAAAGCAACTTAGTCAAAATACCCAGAAGATAAATTTCATGTGCATAATTTTGCATTAATGTGTGCCTAATTTGCACATTGTGGGCCCTGGACTCTACAACAGGTAATTAAAAGACACATAAAAAGTATGTATGATGCTACATTTGCAATTTAAATAGAGTAAGGTTTGGACTTAAAAGAAATGCCTGCCTATGTTTATTTTACTTGGACAAAAGCGGTGCTTTTGTTGGTTTTGTTTGTTTGTTTTAAAAAGCTTAAAGCGGCTTTAATAGGGGGGGTCCTGGGTGAAATTCCTTGGTCTAGAGAGAGGGATAGACCAGGGAAAACTGCCCAAAAGTTTTTTTAAAAATCCATGAAGGGACCACTAAGGCAAAGGATCTGTCCACATAAACAGCTGTCACTGACAGAAGCATGAGGGCTTGTTTTATGTTAGTCTTACTTAAAAAGAAAATAGAAAAGCAATCCTCTGCCCTTTAAAGTGTTAGGACATAATTTTAAAGTATACACTGCTCCCTCACTTACTAACTCGTTATTTGGTGTTTCATATTTATCGCAATAGGAACCATTGACTATGTACATCTGGCATCATGAATAGTGTGGTGCAAGATGAAAGTAACATTGGCTGTGACTGTTAAAGTTATGGGTCAACTTGCCTGGTCCATGGTTCCCAACAGTGATTTGACTGTTGTGTAATAAGGAAGCATGAACAGTTAGGTAATGAAGTAGTTCTTCTCTATTTTGTGATCTCATTTGGTTGTCCACTCTCCACATAATGCTGGTCTTCTTCTTAAAGACTTGATCTTTGAAACTTCAACATGTCAGTGAGTGGGGAAAGAGTAATAGTTTTTCATCGTTGAGTAATATAAATAGGTTGCGCTCATGTACTAACCTAAAGAGTGACCATTCTAGCCTCACTCACTGAGGTTGTGGAGGAAAGGGGTGTCAGTGTGCTTCTAAAGACTACAACCAAAACAACAGCAAAACTGCCGTGGAACTGTTCTGCTCTGTAACACGTAGAGTTGCCATCTCTTGGTGAGAAGAGATTTATTTTCTTGCTTGGTTGTTTTGTTTTGATATTTTCACTACCTCAAGCCATTCATTCACCTGTTGCATCTAGCCTGCCATGATAGCTCTCGCACCATTGCAAAATTACAGTAAATTTCATGTTTCTTGAGTTTGTGGCATCATTCTTGAATTTTTTTTTTCACTTTCCACTAACATCGAGTGGATTCAAACTCATGGCAACCCTTCACCAGGTCTCCAATGCTATCCGTTTTTGCAGGAGACTGATTCATCTTCCTCTCAAAGAGCAGTTGGTGGATTCAAGCTTATGGTGTTCTTTCTTTCTCATAGTAACCCGACATATAATGCACCATGCCTCCAGGTTCCTAACATAGTTTAATCTATCGTTTGGGGTAGAAAGTTCTTTCAGAGATTTTTTTTTTAAAGCTTTGTTTATAGCACTAGTTTTGTTTGAAAAACTTGCCCTAGTTTAAAAAAAATGGCAAAAAAAAACCCAAAAAACAAACCAATGGATTACAGTCAACTTCGCAATCTGTTCAGACTTTCTGTTTTTATGTCCTGCCCCTCATCCTATCCCACCAGGACTGCGCAACCATATAGGAAGTAGACACACATGTGCTCTCCCATATGTAGAAAAAGAAGCAAAAGATACAGAGGTAAAACCTACTCCTATGGAGACACAAAGGCCCCAGAAAGATGGTCATTTCTTACAAACCTGTCACTTATAGCCTCACTATGAATTTAATTTCTGTTCTTTTAATCTTTGATATTTTTCAAATAGGACTTTGTTTTATGGATGTCAAAGAAAGCAAATGAATTAAGGCAAATAAAAGTTTTGTTCCTTTCTTTAATTTATACATTTGATTTCATGAAGTTCCAGAGTGACTTTATACAGCCCTGTCTCTCATCTCAACTCTTCTGCCGAAGATGGTCCCATCCGCACTTGAGCTTGGAAGCAGATGCAGGGATGGTTCTGTGCTTATAAAACACTTTGCAAACCTTGACTGAAGCGCATAAACACACTAAGGTTTGAGAGGTTTTTGTTATTTCAAAGGATATAATTAAGAGGCTCAGAAGAAGCAGCACACATACTTCTTTCCATTTCTGAACACCTACTTCCTGGCAGAATGATGAAGGATGAATTGGGATTGGCAAATTATGTATTCTACATTAATTTATATAACCACAGCAAACCCTCCGTCACAACATGTCCTGGAACAATGTGGTGAACATGCTATGCAACCAGTAAAATGTCATGCTATTACACTGTAGAACGGCTATAAAAGAAAAATCACAGAGTAGCTGCTGATGCTACTTATGTTCAATAAAATCCTTGGTTTGGTCTCGTGTTAATTGGTCCAATGTTGTGTTTAATGTTGTTCTATCTCCTTGTTTGTTAGGTTGGGATTGAGGTCTTAAAAGTTTGCAAGCATGTGCTTGTTAGCCATCTGAATGTCGTCTTCAGTGAAGTGCCTGTTCATATCCTGTGCCCATTTTTCTACTGGATTCTTTACCTTTATCTTGTTGTGGTGCTCAAGTATTTCATAAA
>NW_006399891.1:2060906-2113714 GCF_000299155.1 Elephantulus edwardii | reverse complement strand
GAACGACAGAGAGAAAAAAGGAGAGTAAGGAATATGAGGAGAGTATAACATTTATGGCTAATTGTCCAGCTTCCTTCTTTGCAGTGAGGTCAGAAGTTTGTATGGTGCCCAGATACCATTTTGGATTTTTGATAAACGATGCCATAGAAAATTTCTGATCAAAAGAGGAGAAAATGCAGAACAGAATATCAAATTTTCAGGCTCCAGACTTTTGAAGCCAGAGAGGGAGAATGAACCTCTGAAACTATTGCCCTAAAGTAATCATTGAACCTTAAACCAAACATATCCCCTGACGCCTTCTTAAGACCAAGAGATGAACCAATAAAAAAATGTGTTCCTTGAGCATTATGCTCTTTTATAAATTATCTCTATGGAATCAAACTGCCAACAGTAGCTCAGAAAATTAGATAAGAATTTTGACAGACTGTGAGCTTATGTTAATGAAGGAGGCGAGATGGGAACAGTTACACAGTCTCTGGTATGAGTTGAACATACCAACACTATTGAAATAATGTATATTTTTCTGTGAATATTCTCAACAACAGCAACAAACAAAAAAAAGGAAAAATGGTTATCTTTAGAAAAAGAGAGATTGTGCAAATTAGGCATTTGCAGCTGGCCTCCAAGATAATGCCTTTCCAGTTAGCTGTTCGGTCATCACAGGACGTGCACTGATGTTTTCCCCTTTTGTGGAACCTGCCCTTTCAAGCTGGCTGCCCTCTAGAAAGTCTTACAGAGGTCACTTGCAAGCTCTTAGTGGAGTTAATGGTTGTTGTTCATATATCCGTGTATATAATAAAATTGTCCTCTTCACTCCAAATACATAAAAGAATAGTCTATATTCCTTCTGGGGAGTTTTGATGGCCTAGTGGTAAGGAATTACACTGCCAACCCAAAGGAATATGGTTTGAATTCATCAGCTGTTCCATGGAAAAAAAGACAGCCAGTCTCCTTCCATGCATTTTAGTGCTTCTGAAAAATCTGCTGGAGGGCCAGTTACAGGTTGGTTCTATGTAACAGCAACATAGTCCCCTTACTAGGGTGACTGGTAGTGGTGGTGAATCCCTCAAAAATTTTTTATCTATTCTATATGACACGAGGACAGAAGGAGAATTGATGCCTTTGAGCTGTGGTGCTGGAGAAGAGTATTAAGAGTATCATGGACTGCTAGGAAAACAAACAGATTCATCCTGGAAAGGGTTAAATCAGGTGGCTCTTTGGAGGCAAGGATTCTGGGGCTCCGTCCAACATACTTTGGACATGTTGTAAGAGACCAGCCCTTGGAGAAGGACATCATGCTTGGGAGGGTGGAGGGACAGCGCAGGAGGGGAAGACCCTCTATGAGGTGGACTGATACAGTGACTGGGATAATCGGAATGGGAGTTTCAGAGACAGTTTGATTGGCACAAGATAGAGCAGGGTTTAGGGCTGTTGTCGCTATGAGTTGCAAGTGACTCGATGGCACATAACAACAACAACAATATAACATGAAATAAATATGGTACATGGAGGGAACACCTGGGGATCCCAGGCTACTCTGATAGGATATGTTCTGCTTCATGTGATGCTTGTGTTTGTTGAATGCTGACCTTTTTGATTTGACTTGTCTTGGGAGAAAATTCAGCACATCATGTAAAGAGGAAAAATGAAATGGGAAAGTAGAAAAAATCTGTGATTCAAAGCAAGCCTTGCCGTAATTCAGTTGAAGCTTAAAACAGTTAAGTTCTTCCTATTTTACTGGAAAGGTCATCTTTACTACAAGGTCAGACCATCTTACTATTATGTTAGTAGAAAGAGAGTGATGGTTAGTTACATTGTTGCTAGGGGCAATGGAGTCACCTATCACTCATAATGAACCTTGTTCTGTCTTGTGCTATCCTCACCTCTGATATGCTGGAGCCCATTGTTACAATCACTGTGCCAGTCCAGCTTGTTAGAGGTTTTCCTCTCTTTCACTGACCTTCCACGTTTCCCAGCATGATCTTCTTTTCCAATGCCTGCCCCTCTGACAATCTGCTTAAAGTATGTGAGACCAAGTTTCATCATCCTTGCCTCCAAGGAACACCCTAGTAACATTTCCTCCAAGACCAATTTGTTTTTTAGCATTTCATGGGATGTTCAATATTCTTCCCCAACACCACAATTTAAAGACATCAATTCTTCTTCAGTCTTCCTTATTCATTGTTCCATTTTCAGATGCATTGGAAGCAATTAAAAAGACCATGGCTTGAATCAGGTGCACCTTAGTCTTTAGACTGAAATCTTTGCTCTTTAGAAATCTGGAGAGGTCCTTGACAGCAGCCTTTACCAATGCTACATGTCTGATTTATTGTCTACCATTAACTCTGAGTGAAATTGTTGACAATGTCAATCTTTCCTCCATCTATTTTATGGTATTGCTTATTGATCTGGTGATGAGAAAATGTTGAGATGTCATCTATATTAAAGCTACAAGGGGAGGTCTGGTGGCCTAGTGGCAAGGAACTGCAACTACAATCCCAGAGGTGCACGGTTCGAATCCACCAGATGCTCTGCCGGGGAAGGAGGGAAAATCTCCTCCTGTACCTGTCAGATCTGATTTGACGGTACACTCACACAAAAGTAATAAAATAAAAAAAAATTTAAAAAAAAAAGCTACAGTCTTCGATCTTTTGGAGTAAACATTTCCAGTCTTTTTCACTTTTAGCAAGCAAGGTCACTGGCATAATACAGGTTATTGATGAATCTTTCTTCCCTCAATCCCGTTGCCATGTTCTTCTTCACACAGTCCAGGTTCTCAAATGATTTGTTCATGATTTATAGCTAATGCTTAGCTATAACAGTTGTCAACAAATGAACAGTAGGTGAACAGTCAACATTTCACAGCCTAGTCCAGCCACTGAGGAAAGATTCTAATAGCTGTGTCCTCACCACATGGGGATGCCTGAGGATGAGCTTTGCTCATCTGTAGCCAGAGATGGCTTTTTTTTTACTGCTGGATGAGAGTCAGAGACACTGCTGAGAGTAGTGAGTTTGTTAAGCCCACCCTGAGGTCCTCCCTCCCTGCCTCCTTCTGCTCCTTCCCTTTTGTCCCCTCCATTTATTGCTATTAGTTGCTGCTGTACAGTTGGCCTGACTCACGGCTGCCAGCGTACACTGAAACTTAGTGCTGCCCAGCCCTTCTCCATACCTGTGATTGAATGCTGTGATGCATGAGGTTTCTCTTCGCAACATTTAAGAAGGAGATCACAAGAGGGAGCTCTGGTGGCCTAGTGGCAAGAAGAAGGAGATCACAGGAACTTTTCAATCAGTCTACAGTCTCCACTGAAGCCTTTTTAGCTTCACAGCAACTTGCAAAC
Source organism: Elephantulus edwardii (assembly GCF_000299155.1). Taxonomy (NCBI): domain Eukaryota; kingdom Metazoa; phylum Chordata; class Mammalia; order Macroscelidea; family Macroscelididae; genus Elephantulus; species Elephantulus edwardii. The sequence continues at coordinate 2,110,376 of NW_006399891.1, read as the reverse complement.
CCCAAAGACTAAAGTGTGGTAGCTATTCTTGAGCTGTGTTAGCCATCAAACAAGCTCAGATCTTCCTCATGGAATTCAAGAATTCTATCCATGGAACTACATAGTCAACTCAACAGCACCTAAAAATAACAATGACTGATCCACTCAGGCTTTGTTCCCATCATTCCCATGATCCTTTTAAAAAATTATTTCTGTAAAGTACCATGATGGATGGAGAAAAGATTGAAATTGTTAACAATTTCAGCTTGTTTGACTCTACAATCAACAACCTTGGTACCAGCAGTCAGGAAATCTAAAGATTTTGCTGTTAAGGACATCTCCAGAGTGCTAAAGAGCAATGATGTCAATTTGGAGACTAAGGTGCACCTGACCCAGGCCATAGTCATCACAATTACTTGCATCAGGGACCTGGACAATGACTAAAGATGACAGAAGAATTGATGTCTTCAAATTGTAAAGCTAGAGAAGAGTATTGAACATACCATGGACCTCCAAGAAAAATAAATACATCTGTCTTTGAAAGGGTGAAACCAAGTTTCTCATTGGAGGTGAGAATTTTTAAGCTCCATGTCACATATTTTGGGCATGTGGCTAGGAGGGACCAGCCCTTTGAGAATGATATGATGATCAGAAGGGTGGAGGGACAGCACAGGAGAGGAAGACCTAGTATGAATCGAATTGACTTGGTAAGTGGGGTAATGGGATTAGGTATGTCAGATTCAGTGAGACTGGTTTAGATAGGATAGGGCTCAGAGCTATTGTATATAGGGTTGCTATGACTTGCGGACTACTAAATGGCACATAACGGCAACAACAACAAAGGTATTTACTGGGAGTGCTGGTGGCTTAGTGGTCAGGAATTGCATTGCCCACCCAAAGGGAGACAGTGCAATTCCACCAGCTTCTCCGAGGACGAAAGAAAGACAATCTCCTCCCTTGCAATTTACTGCCTCGGAAATCTACTAGAGTGTCAACTATGAGTTGGGTCTAACTTGATGGTACACAGAACAACAAAGGTATTTACAGCTGAGTTTGTCCCTTGCAACAGTAAGGGTCCAGAAGATCCTATGGATTCCTCAACTTCTATTCCGCACCCCCCAGATTTATTTCTTTAGAAACAGATTAAAATCCATGTGTAGTGAAAATGATTAAGTGTTTATGTATTAACCAAGAGCTTAGCAGTTATAAATCACTGGAGGCATCCCTAACGATTTGCTTCTGAAAGGTCACATCTTTTTCTTTTTTATTTCTTATTGATTTTCATATAATAATACCTTCACAGTATGTTTTGTTCATATATATTGTGTTTTATACAATCTTTCACTTACATTGTGTTTCATATACTCATTCATTTATATTCTATTTTACATTATTTTTTATACTAGTTTGTTTACAAAATTTGAATACATTGTTTTTCACACCAGATCCTTCCCATTTCCCTCACCCACCCCCATCAAGTTTTGCGAGCTCATCAGCTTTCCTCTGCAAATTCAAAGGGTCCCCATGACTTGGAAGGGACTCAGCCAAAACTGATTTGTTTAACACCCTTGAGTACTACCCACTTTAAAATTACTTACCACCTTTGAGTACTACCTATCTCTGTTATCTTAAGTGGTTAGCAATTATTCTGATGAGAAGATTGTGAGACAGTAAAACTAAACTGATGGAATGGAATAACCATAATGGAAATAATAAGAATACTATTACGTTGAAACAATGTAAACAAAGGCACTGAACAAAATGTGTGGAAATTATTGTATTGGGAACCTGTTTTGCTGTGAATGCTTTTGCCAAAAAAAAAGTTTTTTAAGTATTTTAAAAATAAGCATAAAAAAGAAATTATTAACTTTGAAATTACAGTTTTCTGTTAAGTAAGTAAATGAATTATAAGCAAGAGAACGTTGCTCAATTCCTCAGGTATTCGGCCACTTTACCTTCTGCTCCCCCTTAGATCTCACATTGGTCAGATGTTCTAGCCAGGATCAGTTCTAGCCTGATCACGGGACCCTTCTGGTTTCCAGACCAGTCTCATCTTCTGAGTCTCTCATTTCTCTGCAAAGAAATACTGAGGCTTGGACCCTCGTTGTAGAGTCCCAGTGGGGTACCAAGAGAATAAAAAAGGATACTCTGGTAGCCTGGTGGCAAGAGGCTGCACTGCAATCCTGCAGGCACTCAGTTCAAGGCCACCAGCGGCTCCGAAAGAGGATAGGCAATCCCCTCCCATGTGATTAACAGCCTCTGAAACCCCACCAGAGGGTCAGCTATGGGTTGGTTCCGACTCGACAGTACACAACATAGACACAAATGGGGCAAATTCAGGCAAAAGAAGCATTCCTTGCTCTACAGAGAAAAAGGCACTTCCCAGGAGGACTCTGTGGGTTGGGATTCATTCCAGTACACTCTTGGGAGCCATGTGGTGTGGATAGCTGGACCAGTTGATTCTAAAAGGAGCGGAAGTCAGTGAGTCATCCCCAAAGTAGGACTTCCCACCTCTTCCTCCCTCCCCACCCCCTCCTCTAGGAATGTAATAGATAATAGATTAAACAGGATAAACTGGCCTGCTCAAAATCCTGAAATGTGAACACAAAACTAACCTTTTCAGATCAATTTCTCCCAGTACTTACTATAGAAATTAAGAAACGTAAGTTAGCACCTTGGTGGAGTTTTCAGTTCTTTGCCTCTGCCAACCTCTGATGAAACAACAAGGAAGTGGGGAGGCCAGGAGGAAGACAGATTCCTGGGATCCTTGGAGGCAGAATCAGGTTGTTTTGCTGAAGAGCATGGCGGAGAAGGGAACTTAAGATCAGGGAGGGATTCTCACGCAGAACATGGGTGCAAATATCTACAGCAGCCGTGCTGTCCTGTCTGCGATACTTGTGGGCAAAGAATGGGCGATGGAAAGGCCAGCTTTGATTTCCTCAGTGTCCTGGTGGGCTAGGTGAGAACCACAGTGATCAGAGTTTTGTTCTGGACTCTGCCTACAAGCAAACCTACCATTTCCCCCAAACACCCCACAAATATTGCCATTCACTATCTGTACACTACAGAGCTCTGGTGACTTAGTTAGGAGTTGTGCTGCCAACCCAAAGACTTGTGGTTCGAATCTGCCAGCTGCTCTGGGGGAGGAAGGTGAGCATTCGCCTCCTGTGCAGCTTCTGCTGCCGAAGGGTCAGCTATGAGTCAGTTCTGCCTCGATGGTACACAACAACAACAAGTGAGCAGGAAACAGAGTAAAGTTAGCGAGCACTATTTCATGTAACCTGTCCTTAGTCTATTGGTGATTTCTCCTTATTGGTGATTTAGTTTAAAAAAGCGCCCTTCTCAGGGTTTCTTAGAGTTGGTCAATACCCATATAGGACATCAGCAACCAGAGGCAGAGCTGTGGTGCACTTTGGAATCAGTCAGCTCACTGTCCAGAAACGCCTTCTAATTTCTTTTTCTGGTGCTGCTGGGTGCTGTTCTGATGCTTGTATGTAAGTGTGTGAGACAAAATCTAAGGCTGTTTTAGGGTTCAAGTTTTCTATCTCTCAGAACAGTCTGCTTTGTGCAGTTGTAATTATTATTTTTTTTATCAGTATTTATTGTTGTTGTTGTTGTTATGTGCTATCGAGTCACTTGCGACTCATAGCGACCCTGTGTACAACAGCCCTAAACTCTGCTCTGTCCTGTGCCAATCGCACTGTCTCTAACACTCCCATCCCGATTATCCCAGTCACTGAATCAATCCATCTCATAGAGGGCCTTCCCCTCCTGGGCTGTCCCTCCACCCTCCCAAGCATGATGTCCTTCTCCAAGGACCGGTCTCTCCTTACAACATGTCCAAAGTATGTCAGACGAAGCCCCAGAATCCTTGCCTCCAAGGAGCCACCTGGTTTAACCCTTTCCAGGACGAATCTGTTTGTTTTCCTAGCAGTCCATGGTACTCTCAATACTCTTCTCCAGCACCACAGCTCAAAGGCATCAATTCTCTTTCTATCCTCTTTGGTCGTTGTCCAACTCTCTGATGCATAACAAGTGATTGCAAAGACTATGGCCTGTATCAGACGCACCTTGGTCTCCAGAGAGACAGCCTTGCTCTTCAGTAATTTGGAGAGGTCCCTAACAGCAGACTTTCCCATGGCAATATGCCTTTTAATTTACTGGCTACTGGTGCCAAGAGTGTCAGTATTTATTAGTGTTTATTATTACATAGTAAAGTTAACATACTTTAAAAAAAGGAAAAGGAGCAAGTCAAAAGCTGTCTGCCTCAGTTCACGAATACTGTAAAATTAGCAAGATGATTGTATAAACCCAGGAAGGACTGGAGAAGGCCAGTTCTCAGAAATTCCCAGCTTGAACAGCCCTTAATGAACATCTCAACAGGTTCATTTTTCCACTTGGGCATATAGCAGCTCATTTCCAAGAAAGAACAATTAGCTCCTATTGTACATTTCCCAGACTGATGATGACTTAGCTTCAGGAACAAAGCAGTCACTGTAAAATATTATCAAGGTCCCTTCAAAAGTGACCAAAGCAAATACCATCTTGGGAACATCATACACCTTGAGGTGGTAATTGAAGAGTGTTTGGATGAAAACACTCATTTATAGGAAAGCCTCAAACTGTTTCCTAAGAAGCTCAGGTTTGGAAGAGAAGAATGTGGAAACTGAAGGCACCGAATAACATGCTTCACAGCTTCATCCCAGAAGTCAAACAGGATGTAAATGCTAAGGAGAGCCCAGCAGGATGCCTGCAGCTACATACAGGGCTGAAGAACTATGATGAGGGGATGGTAGCTGGAAATAAGACAAAATGGAGCAATTCTGCTTTCACACCCAAACATACACAGCCTCTAAACAACCATAACCTCTGCAGGACATTTAGATAAAACAGTTACTTTTCTATCTTTTCATATGAGCCTCTTTGATTTAATTTGCTTTTATTACTTCAGTATTTTCAAACAAAGGTGGTACAAATATAATTCCCATGAATATTATTTCTATTTTTACTGTTTATCTCCTATGATAGAATGAGGGGGCTCTGGTGGCCAAGTTGTGAGAAGGTGCTCTGGAATCCTGAAGGCGTGTAGTTCAAATCTACCAGGTGCTCGATGGGAGAAGAATGGGCAATCTCCTTCCATGCAATTAATTGCCTCTGAAACCTGCTGGAGGGTCAGCTATGAATCAGTTCAGACTCAGTACTACACAACAACAACAACAACAATAGAATGGTATAAGGATTGCATTTGATATTGTGGGTATTGTGATGCATATTCTAAAAGAAAATGTACATTCCTGGTTGAATGGAAAAGGAATTTGCTTTGTAAACCTCTCAAAATCTTAATGAAAAAATTTAATTTTAAAAAATATTGTCTTTTGATTGCAATAAAAAGTACTCAATTTACTTAAACTGTAATTGATTCTTAGCTTAGCTGAGTGGAGACATTTACAAACAATAGAGATCAGGTGTATATAAGCTTTTATTGATAATATATAATTTTTGTATCAGTAAGTTTTTAATTTAAGAATAATGAAAAAATCAACCAAAAAAAGACACACCACCCCTAGGTGGTTAAGACAAGCCTTAATGATTAATTTAGTGAAGGTACTTTGAGGTGAAAGGTGAGACTGGAATGCCAGTTGGAATGGATGTGACCGACCAGCCCCGTGGAAATAATGTTTAACCAGTTGCACCACCTAGTGGTTAAAGCTTGAACATGAGGTTCTTTGAAAGCTAAAAAAAAAGCCAGGTGAGGAGAAAAGAAAAGTTTTATTATATTCAGCAAAATAGAAATTTATTGTTTTAAAAATTATTTTAAAAATTTTATTTTATTCTTTTCTGTGTGTGTACCGTCAAATCAGATCTAACTGGTACAGGAGGAGATTCTCCCTCCTTCTCCAGCAGAGCATCTGGTGGATTTGAGCAACGTGTCTCTGGGATTGCGGTGCAGCATTTTGCCACTAAGCCACCAGAACTCCCCTAAAGATATTTTTTATAGCATAAAACTGGACATCTTTTTCATCAGGAACACATAAAGTACGAGAAGAGGAAAGAAAGCAGCTCCAGCCTGTATGTATTTCAGAGTTCAGTAAGAAAGCTTCAATGAGCTTGTCAAACAGTTAATCAAATATGAGTCACTACAATCACAGGCCATCATCAGCATACACTCTCATCCGACTGCACTGGCTGGATTCACGGACCAGAATGCCTTGATTCTACACAAAGTACAAATTTCATTTTCTGAAGCTGCTATTTGTTTTAACAAAGTCACATATAATAAAGCAAATGACTATGACAAAGTGTCTGTAAGACAAAGAATGTTGGTACAATAGGAAAAACAAAGCATCTCTGGTGGCGAAGTCTACAGAGAGCTGGGATGCCAGTGGAAAGGTCATGCTTCTCTGGCAATGAAAATCCACCAGGTGGCCCAAATGTCCAACCACAATCGAATGGATAGAGAAACTGTGGTATATACACATGATGGAAAACTATGCAGCACTCAGGAGAAATGATTTCTAAAACTACTACATGACTTGGAAAAGACTGGAGAGCATTATGTTGAGTGAACTCAGTTTCATAAGGACAATTACGACATAAGACCATTATTGTGAAAACAGAAGGATAACTAGTAAAACGTGTGTGGTGGCTTAAGGGGGAAAGGGATGGGTGGGTGCAGAGGGGTGAAGGTGGGCAAGGGGGAAATCACAGGGCTTCATGATTTGGTGAGTGGAGGGAGGGGCTAAAGGAAATAGGAAAGATCTGGCCGAGACTTGAAAACACAGGGCAGAGTGCAATGATGATTTATTTTCTAAAACACAATGTATGGCAATGATCATATGAAACACAATGTGAATGAAGTGTGAAATACAATGTATGTGAGTTTTGTATGCAAACTAATGTAAAACAAAAATCTTTTAGAAATCCACTAGCTGCTCCTCAGAAAAAAGATAATCTCTCATGAAATTAACAGCCTCTGAAAACTTGATGGAGAGTTGGCTGTAATTTGGTTCAGACTTAACAGCAAAGAATCACTTCTTGTTGTTATGTGCCATTGAGTCGCTTGTGACTCATAGCGACCCTATGTACAAGAGCTCTAAACCCTGCTCTATCCTGTGTCAACCTCACCGTCTCTGACGCACTCACTCCCATAACCCCAATCACTGAATCTATCCATTTCATTGAGGGTCTTCCTCTCCTGTGCCGTCCCTCCACTCTCCCAGACATGATGTCCCTCTCCAAGGACCAGTTCCTCCTTGCAACATGCCCAAAGTATGTCAGACAAAGAATCACTTGACTTTAAATATATTATTGCTGTGATCATGTTGAATATCACAAATCAGAGTTTTCCCAAAGATCTAAATACATTTTCAGAGTTCAACTCATTCTCAATAAGAACTTTAAAATTTTGTTGTGTTACTCCATTAATAAAAAAACCTATTTTAAAAAAAAAAACCCAACAAAAAACAAACCACACCTGATTTTCTGAGTCATCTAAGAGAACTTTTTAGAATTGAGTTACAGGGATTGGTTTGCACATTTAAAATTGTCTTGATATCAAGTGATAATGTTACTTTATTTTGCAAATTGGGTCTGTGGACACAATTTCAAAGAGTCAAAGATTCTCAAATCGAAGAAATGCTGTCTATGACTACAGACTGCTAAGAAGAACAGAGAAGGTATATTTTAAGCTGAGATCTCCAGAGGAGCAAAACTAGCAAAGTGCATATAAAAAGGGAGAGAGAGATTTACTTCAGGAGTTCAGACCACTCATTAAGTGCCGTTTTTACAGAGGAGAGAGGGCACGAGCTTTGACAGAATATCCATATATATTGGATACAAGCCTATTCTACGAATGGCTCCTCATTCAGATCACACAGTGGAGCCTGAGAGTGTAACATCTTTCAAAGCACTGAGGTTTTCAATCGCTAGTGAAGTTCACACATAACATTGACCATTGTAACCTGCAGCATATTCACTAGCAGACAAGTCTACTAAATGTATTTTTATGACCATGTTGACATCCGTGGCTCCAGTAATGATGGCAATAATAGTACTAGGTGCTTAGAGTGAGAATAAATCTGATGCTGAAGGTACAGTCACAACATGAAATTGAGTTTTAATTTCTTAGGTGGAACCCACGCTCTGTATCGTATCAGCCCTAACTCACTCACACATGGCCATTGAGTCGGTTCTCACTCCTTAGTGGCAGCCTAGTGCGTTTCTAAGACTGTCAATCTCAGTGGGAGAAGACTGACTATCTTTCTTTCTTGGAGCTGATGGTGGATTCGAACCACTGCAGATAGCTGGCAGTTCAGACTCAGCCACCAGAGTTCCCTAGTCAGAAAAAAATAATTATATATATATATATACACACACAATGAAAATATCATCTCTTATTCTTTGTTGTTAAATGTAGTGTGCACTTGTTCTGAGTGAAGATAATTACGCACACACACACACACACACACACACACACACACACACACATCATTGGCTCTCAAATGACTTGTTTAAAATTCTACAGTTCCTAAAAATTGAAAGGCAAAGATTTGTCCAGCAAAAAGGAAACTGACTTGAGGATATACTACAAAATTGGCTTCTTAGCAATGCAACACTAACTTTTACAAATTCACCTTAGATGAAAGTCAGTGACACTGTATAATTTGGTCAGCTATTTTACATTTCTGTGGATGCGTGTTTAAGTCAGCCTCCCCTCCTGTATTGTTATTGTGTTCTGCACTGTCAAGTTGGAATGATGCCGAGCTGACCCTCCAGCAGGTTTTCAGGGGCAGTGAATCACATGGAAGAAGATTGTCCATTCTTTTGCAGAGCATCTGGTGGCTTTGAACTGTGTGCCTTTGGGTTGGCAGTGCAGCTTCTTACCACTAGGACATAGTGTATCCTTCATCAATCTTTCCCTAATAGATTCATATTGATGATACTTAGGGAGCTCTGGTGGCCTCATGGATAAGGAGTTGTGCTGCCAACCCAAAGGCAGGTAGTTAGAATCAACCAGCAATGGCAGGGTAGCTGGGAGGCCCAGACAGTGCAAACTTACATGCCAGGACATGTTGAGGCTCCTCACAACCTCTCCTTGGGCCCAGGCCCATGTGCATGCATGCTGGGACCCCAGGAGAAGAAAATGGTTGTCTAATGAAGGTTATCTAATCTTCCTCTAACCCACCCTGCCCCAGACAGCCTCTTAGACCAGCCCAGGTCCAAGATGTGCACAGAAGTATTGATTTCTTCTCTATAAGAAACCTATACTTGGACCAAGAGGCAGTAGTCAGAACAGAGCAGGGTAACACTGCATGGTTCAAAATAGGGAAGGGTGTATGCCAGGGATGCATCCTGTCTCCATACCTTTTCAACATGTATGCAGAGCAGATTATTCGAGAGGCTGGGCTCTATGAGGAGAATTGTGGCATCAGGATTGGTGGAAGATCTATTAACAATCTCCGTTATGCAGATGACACAACCTTGCTTGCTGAAACTGAGGAAGACCTCATGCACTTGCTGCGAAGGGTCAAGGACTGCAGCCTTCAGTATGGACTAAGGCTCAATGTCAAGAAGACAAAGATTCTCGCCACTGGACCAATTGGCAGCGTCAGGATGGATGACGAAGAGATTGAGAGTGTTCACAGCTTCACTTTGCTCGGCTCCACAGTCAACACTCTTGGTACCAGCAGTCAGGAAATCAAAAAGCGTATCGCGATGGGAAAGTCTGCCGTTAGGGACCTCTCTAAGGTACTCAGGAGCAACAGTGTCTCTCTGGAGACTAAGGTGCGCCTGATACAGGTCATGGTATTTGCAATCACTTGTTATGCATCAGAGAGTTGGACAATGACTAGGGAGGACAGAAGGAGAGTGGATGCTTTTGAGCTGTGGTGCTGGAGAAGGGTACTGAATGTACCCTGGACTGCCAGGAAAACAAACAGATTCATCTTGGAGAGGATTAAACCAAGCTACTCCTTGGAGGCAAGGATTCTGGGGCTTCGTCTGACATACTTTGGACATGTTGCCAGGAGGGACGGGTCCTTGGAGAGGGACATCATGCTTGGGAGGGTGGAGGGACAGCGCAGGAGGGGAAGACCCTCTATGAAATGGATTGATTCGGTGACTGGGGTAATCGGGATGGGTGTGTCAGAGGCGGTGCAGTTGGCGCAGGATAGAGCAGGGTTTAGGGCTGTTGTGCATAGGGTCGCTATGAGTCGGAAACGACTCGATGGCACATAACAACAACAACAACAACAAGTAGATGTAGACGCAAACACACCCAAAGAACATATAAAGATGTTCACATTTGCTTACCTCAAGCAAGGAAAATAAGAGGACAAACAAGAATTTTACTTTCTATAATTCTACACTCTGAGCTCTTGGCTGGCTTCTGTGTGTTTTTGTCTTGATGACCATAGCTAAGCTGCTGATGTTAGAAATCATACACAAATCCTCCATATCCTGTTACTAAACCAGAAAGAAGAACCATGAGGAGAGTGAGTGTATAATGCATTTCATCATGTCTTTGATATTGTGTCTCTTTGTAAAGAAGAAGCATTTAGAGTCTGTTGGATGATGGGTAGATAGGACCAACATATGTAGTACATAGTTTAAAAGTTTGATATTCAATTATCTGGGCTGGATGTGATTTATTACCATTCTTTGAGTCAGATGATTCAGCTGGTAATAAATGTCACTAATGTCTCTTTGTCTGAGAAACAACTGACACATCAGAGTACTAAATAATGATAGGAATGAGACAGAATTGGAGAGTGTGTTGTGGGCAAAAATGCAAATTAGTGTGCATTTGACGGTCTTTACCAATTGGGCTGTAACCCAATGCTAAGTTCAGAAAGTGAGTAAAGTCTATTAAAATGATTTGTCTCTGCAAATTTCAGAGTGCACAACTAGATGTGTACATAACTGAAGAGCCATTATAAAGTCACTCAATTCAATTATACAAATTTCTCAGGCATCTTGCTGTGACAATAATTGAAAACAGTGTCAACTACTTTGCTTTTCTAAAAGTACTGTATCTTGAGGTCAATACAAATGTTTTCACATTTCCTAATTCATGTTTGCCTTGTCTGTCAAATAAAAGAAGCATGTGATAAATATACAATTTCATTGTTATAGTAGAAGTTGTTCATTAAATTTCTAGGATTGATAATCTGTGGAAACATTTTGTATTTAAGGAGGAAAACAAAAGCAAAACAAACAACAACTTCCAGCAATTCACCTTTTTTAAGACTTTGGTCTTTAATTTTTATTTATGACTTTGTGGACAAAGCAGGCTTTCTTGGAGACAAATAGAAATGTATAATTTCTGGGTTAAAAGTAGGCCATGGCATTGGCAATGTGGGCATGGGGGCCTTCTTATTTGATCTCTTCTAATTTCACACGGAAGAATCTCTGGCCACAGCAACAGCAGCCTGAAGCAGATTCCTTTGAGATCAGGCACACCCCTCTACCCACATTCTAAGCCTTTTTCTACTGTTTCTAACACCATTTTTTTCCTCCACGCATTTCCGACTTCTCTGTTGGGTTCAATAATTCCTTACAATGACCACGCAGAACTCTGTTAGGGAAATGGTGGGCTACAGTTCAGGAACAACTCAAGGTACAGTTCTTCAATTGGGACAACCTCTCTCTGGCCCTTGACCTTACAGTCTTGGCCCCTGCTCTGCTCAGGAAATGTGAAAAGGTCCTTTTAGCTCTGCTGTTTGTGAGTGCCCCCAATATAATTCACTCTGCCTTGGTTTGCCCAAGGACATTTGGCTCTAACTAGCGGAATCAGCAAACCTAGCTGCCCAACAAAGGTCCAAAGGCACCCATCTGCCAGCAGTTCCCCACCTCAAAGGCACTCAACTTTCTCTCTGTGTGGTCTGGGAGCCCACAGCTCTGTCTCCTGCTGGTCACCTGCTTCTGCCACCTCTGTAGCCACCATCCTGTTTGTGTTGTCCCACGTTTAGCCCAGGTCTCCTCAGTTAAAGCTGTCAGTCAGGCTCCAGGGTCTAGGGGTTTCAGCACAGGGATCTTAGGTACAAGGAACACACTACATACCTTTGGAGTCTTCTGGATGGCAGTGAGATGCTGATTTTCTGCCTTTGAATGGCTCAACTTAAACCTGGTGAAATGGGAAAACTGACCAAAGCCCATATACATCATATTTATACACTTCCATCCAAATGGTTCCATTTGCCTTATCTACATTATTAACAAGTTATCCAGTACACTTTTCTTCCCCCAGCCTCTTTGATGAACCACAAACACCTTGTTGTTGTTGTTGTTGTTATGTGCCGTCGAGTCGCCTGCAACTCATAGCGACATTATGTAAACAGCCCTAAACTCCGCTCTGCCCTGTGCCAATCGCACGGTCTCTGACACTCCCATCCCAATTATCCCAGTCACTGAATCAATCCACCTCATAGAGGGCCTTCCTCTCCTGCGCCGTCCCTCCACCCTCCCAAGCGTGATGTCCCTCTCTAAGGACCGGTCTCTCCTCACAACATGTCCAAAGTAAGTTAGACGGAGCCTCAGAATCCTTGCCTCCAAGGAGCCACCCGGTTTAACCCTCTCCAGGTCAAATCTGTTTGTTTTCCTAGCAGTACATGGTATTCTCAATACTCTTCTCCAGCACCACAGCTCAAAGGCATCAATTCTCCTTCTGTCCTCCTTGGTCATTGTCCAACTCTCTGATGCATAACAGGTGATTGCGAAGACCATGGCATGTATCAGACGCACCTTAGTCTCCAGAGAGACACCACTGCTCTTCAGCACTTTGGAGAGGTCCCTAACAGCAGACTTTCCCATGGCAATGCGCCTTTTAATTTCCTGGCTGCTGGTGCCAAGACTGTTGACTATGAAGCCAAGCAAACTAAAGCTGTGCACAATCTCAATCTCTTCACCATCCATCCTGATGCTGCCAATTGGTCCAGTGGTGAGAATCTTTGTCTTCTTGACATTGAGCCTCAATCCATACTGTAGGCTGCAGTCCTTGACACTCTGCAGCAGGTGCTTCAGGTCCTCCTCAGTTTCAGCAAGCAGGGTTGTGTCATCCGCATAACGCAGATTGTTGATAAATCGTCCACCAATCTTGACCCCACATTTCTCCTCATAGAGCCCTGCCTCCCGGATAATCTGTTCTGCATATAGGTTGAAAAGGTATGGAGATAGGATGCATCCCTGGTGTACGCCCTTCCCAATTTTGAACCATGCAGTGTTCCCTTGCTCTGTTCTGATGACTGCCTCCTGGTCCAAGTATAAGTTTCGCATTAGAACGATCAAGTGTTCTGGGATTCCCATTCTTCTCAGAGTCAGCCATAGTTTGTTATGATCTACACAGTCAAATGCGTTTGCATAGTCAATGAAACACAGATAGACATTCCTCTGGTATTCCCTGCTTTCAGCCAAGATCCATCTAACATCAGCTACAATATCTCTAGTACCACGACCCCTTCTGAAACCAGCCTGGACTTCTGGTAGTTCTCTGTTGATGTGCTGTTCCAGTCGTTTTTGGATAATTTTCAGTAAAATATTGCTTGCATGTGAAATCAGTGAAATTGTTCTGCCTTTCTTTGGGATAGGAACAAATATCGATCTCTTCCAGTCAGTTGGCCAAGTGGTCTTTCTCCAGAGTTCTTGGGACAACTTGGTGAGCACATCCAGGGCAGCATCTGTTAACTGAAATATGTCAATTGGTATACCATCTATTCCTGGAGCCTTATTTTTTGCCATGTCCTTCAAAGCAGCCTGAACTTCTTCTTTCATCACCATAGGCTCTTGCACATATGTTGTTTCATGAAATTCTTCTGTGTCTTCCAATTCTTTTCGATACAGTGACTCAGTATATTCCTTCCATCTTCTTTTAATACTTTTAATACAAAACAGAGGCTCGGCTCTGACTAGCTGAAGCTGGGCACCTCACAGGACAGCCAGCAGACCCCGCAGACCTACCCTATTTTCTCAGGTAATCGGAGACACTAAAAGCCCGCGACATACGTTCCGGCAGAAAGGTCAAAAAACAAACACCTTACATATGCATTATATATATATATATATACACACACACATTTATATTTACATATACATACATTTATCCTGACAGGTGGTAAGAATTGCAGAGACTATAGCTTAGAATAGCACACCAAGTAGTTGACTGCACCAAGGAAACAGAGATCTTACCCTAATCCAAGCTTGTTAATGCATCAGATGGATGACTCACGCCATATTGGAACCACAAAACCAAATACAGAAACTCGGATTCACAATACATCACAAAATGATATATTGTAGCTCGAATGGCTTAGTAGTAAGGAATTGCACTGCCAACTCAAAGGTATGCAGTTCAAATCTACCAGCTGCTCTGCAGGAGAAAGATGAACAATCCCCTTAGGTGAAACACCCACTAGAGGATCACCTATTGATAGGTTCTGATGCAATGGTACACAACAACAACAGTGTGGCTAGCAGGGTCAGAGCAATGATGTAAGTCTAGAGACCAAGGTGCACCCGAGCCAGTCCTTGGTCTTTGAAATTACTTGCTGTGCATCAGAGAGCTGGATAATGACCAAGGAGAATAGAAGAAGAATTGATGCCTTTGAGTTGTGGTGCTGGAGAAGAGTCATGAACATACTATAGACCACCAAGAAGACAAATAGGTCTGTCTTGGAGAGAATGAAATCAAGTTTCTCCTTGGAGGCTAGGATTTTGAAGCTTCATCTTACGTACTTTGGGCACATGGCCAGGAGCCACAGATCCTTAGAGAAGGACATCATGCTCAGAAGGATAAAGGGACAGCACAGAAGAGGAAGACCCCAGATGAGATGGATAGATATAGTAACTAGGTCAATGGGAATAGGTGTTATCAGTCAGTGAGACTGGCTTAGGACAACGCAGCCTTCAGGGCTACTGTACATAGGGTCACTATGAGTTGCACGTGACTTGGTGGCACATAACAACAACAACTGCACAATATTTGCAGTTGTTTTTATGTAATGCTGAGTTGGAATCACCTCATAGCTGACCCTCTAGAAGGTTTCCAGAGGGTGTAAATCTAATGGCAGGGGATTACCTGTCTTTCTCCCACAGAGCAGCTGATGGAGTCAAACCATCTGCCTTTGGGTTGGCAGTCCAACTCCTTACCCACTAGGTCACCAGAGCCCCCTGCTGTCAGGGACTTAACAAAAGTCCTGAAGAGCAATGATGCCAGTTTAAAGACTAAAGTATGCCTGATTCGAGCCATAATCCTTCCAATCACCTGCTATGCATCTGAGAGTTAGACAATGAATAAGGATGACAGAAGAAGAGTACCTAATATCCCATAGACTGCTAAAATTGAACTGATATGTCTTGGAGAAGGTGCAGCCAGAGTGTTCGTTGGAAGTAAGGATTGCATAGCTTCATCTCATGTACTTTGAACTTGTCATTAGGAAGGGTTAGTCTTTGGAAATGCTCATCGTATTTGGAAAGGTGGAAGGTCCTCAATGAAATTGATTTATACAGATTGCTGCAATGGGGTCAAGTGTGTCAGGGATGATAAGGATGGTATAGGATAGGATGTAGTTCAGCTCTGTCGTTCATAGGGTCACTATGGGTTATATTGGACTTAATGGCACTTAACAACAACAATAACAACCTTTAAAGCACCAGTTTAGGTTAGGAGAGCTGGACAATCAAGCTATAATAATCAGGCACAATGCAATATGGAATCTGACCAGCTGAATCCACAGTCCAAATGTGGCTACAGGAAACATCTGGCCAGGGCTCTGCTGACCCTGATTCCAGTGGACACTGGCCATGCTGAGCGTCAGGTGCCATCACTGTTGCAGAATCCTGACACAGTGGATGGTCTTAACTGTCCTCTTTCGTTACTGCATATCTGAACGGTCAACGTGGCTCATAAGCCCCTGCCTGACTGCAATGGTGTGAAGAAGGAACTCATCCTTCGTACTCACAGGGAGAGCTGTGGTCCTGTATTCAGCCGCACCACACAGACTGTGAGATTCCTGCAAAAGGAGTTAGCTGTTGAATATAAAGACATTCAGCATTAAGATAAAAATTATTTTCAATATTCATCTCTGTCTTGCAGGCAGATTCTTACTATTTTTATTTCAAGTTCTTTCATCTCCTCAAACATTTGATCCTCAAGCCAAATATCCTTCCTCAGTTTCTTCCTCCAAGTCTGTCTTATTATTTTGCCTAAGTATTCTTTTTATCTCACTTCCACCCAATATCATTTAAATTTAATTTTATTTTATACTGATTTGCATACAAAATTCATATACATTGTGTTTCACACATTCCTTCATTCACATTGTTTCAGACAATCATTTCTATGTACTATTGTCACCTGTGACTCATAGTGACCCCATGCACCATAGCTCTGAACCTTGCTCCATCCTGAGACAACGTCTCATCTCTAACACACCTGTTCCTATTACCCCAGTCACTGTGTCAATCCATCTTATCCAGGGTCTTCTGCTCCTGTGCTGTACCTCCTCCCTTCTAACCATGATGCCCTTCTCCAAGGACTGGTCACTCCTAGCAATATGCCTAAAGTATGGGAAACAGAGCTTTGAAATCCTAGCCTCCAAGGAGAAACTAGATTTCACCCTCCACAGGACAGACTTGTTTGTTTGCTTGCTCTTGTCCAGAACCACAACTCAAAGACATCAATTCGTCTTCTGTCATTCTTAGTTATAATCAGTTCTCTAATGCATAACAAGTAATTATGATTACCATGGCATGAATCAGGTGCACCTTATTCTTTAAACGAGCATCATTGCTCCTTAGTAATTTGGAGAGGTCCGTGACAGCTGACTTGTCCAGTGAAATATGTCTTCTGATCTTCTCACTGTTAGTACCAAGGATGTTGATTATGGATTTAAATAAAACAAAATGTTGCTATTGTTATGTGCCATTGAGTCAACTGTGACAACAGCCCTAAACCCTGCTCTATTCCATGCTAATCTTACTGTCTCTGACTCACCTATCCCCATTACCCCAGTGACTGAATCAAACCATCCCACAGAGGGTCTTCCTCTCCTGCGCTGTCCCTCCACCCTTTCAAGTATGACATTCCTCTCCAAGGACAGATCTCGCCTTGCAATATGTCCAAAGTATGTCAGACGAATATTCAGAATCCTTGCCTCAAAGGAGCAGCCTGATTTAACCCTCTTCAGGGCGAACTTGTTTCGTTCCAGTCCATGGTATATTCAATACTCTTCTCCAGCACCAAAGCTCAAAGGCATCAACTCTCCTCCTATCATCCGTAGTCATTGTCCAGCTCTTTGATGCATAGCAAGTAATTGCAAAGACCATGGCCTGTATCAGGTGTACCTTAGTCTCCAGACTGATATCATTGCTCTTCAGTACTTTGAAGAGGTCTCTGGCAGCAGGCTTTCCCAATGCAATTCATCTTTTAATTTCCTGGCTGCTGGTACCAAGAGTATTGATTGTAGAGCAAACCAAACTGAAGCTGTCCACAATCTCAATCTTTTCACCATCTATCATGATGATGCCAATCAGCCCAGTGGTGAGAATCTTCGTTTTCTTTATGTTGAGCTTCAATCCATATTGAAGGCTGCAGTCCTCGACCTTCGGCAAGTGCTTCAGGTCCTCCTCATTCTCAGCAAGCAGGTTTGTCATCTGCATAACACAGATTGTCGATGACTACCTCCAATCCTGATGCCATATTTCTTCTCATAGAGTGCAGCCTCCTGGATAATCTGTTCCACATATAGATTGAAAAGATATGGAAATAGGACACATCCCTCATTCACACCCTTCCCAATTTTTAACCATGCAGTGTTTCCTTGCTCTGTTCTGACGACTGCCTCCTGGTCCATGTATAGGTTTCACACAAGCACAAATGTTCTGGGATGCCCATTCTTCTCAGAGTCAGCCACAGTTTGTTGAGATCCACACAGTCAAATGTCTTTGCATAGTTAATGAAACACAGATAGACATTCCTCTAGTACTCTCTTTCAGACTAGATCCATCTGAAATTAGCTATAATATCCCTAGTGCCATGGCCTCTTCTAAATAGTTGACAATTTCTGTCTTTTTCCATCTACCATGGTGTTGTCTATACCAGGGTTGAGTATTTTTATCTTCTTGAGATTAAAGTGCAATCCATATTGAAGACTGTAGTGTTTGATCTTCTGCAGCAAGCGTTTCAAATCCCCCTCACTTTCAGCAAGCAAGGTTGTGTCATCTGCATTACGTAGGTTGTTGATGAGTCTTCCTCCAATCCTGATGCCACATTCCTTCTCATAGAGTTCAGTGATACTAAGGACAGACTACAATGAACTGCCCATAGAATTTCCAAAGCTGTACATCTCTACCAAAGTGGACTGCCACATCTTCTCCCAAAGAACAGCTTATAGCTTTGGGGCTAGGATTTCCAACATAGACTTTTGGGGACACAATTCAATCCATAGCAGTGATATTGCATTGTGTTGACTTGAGGGTGTTCCAGAATCTGAAATAATTTGTGATAAACTTGGGAAAGTCCTACCCAAGTTGCAATGATTTGATCACATGGGAAAATACAAAGGCAAATACATTTCACATATATTTCATTGTATTGTATCCAAACAATGGTTGGAAACAGCACAATGGAAGTGTCCGTGTTCCTCTTATTTGGTGCAATTTAGCTTTTAAACAGGGCAGGCATAGATAGATCTTAATGGGATTTTAGTCAGCTTCAACTGGAAATCTTAATATGTAGTAACAGTTTACAGATGCTGAACCTAGAATATGAAGAGGGTATTAGTGACTTGGCTAAAAGGAAAATAAAAAGCAAGAAATACTTCAGTCTTTCTTTAGCAATCTTTCTTCGAAAGCTTGATTCTTCCTGGTTTCTGAACAAAATTTGCCAGAGGCATATTGGAGAAAGCCTAGAGGCTTAGAGTATAATTGACAAGTCTTTTGAGAAACATGATCACCAACAATATTTCAAGGTCAGCTTTGCAGATGAGAAAAACCTGGTGATTCAAAATTACTGCCAAACACCAGTTGCAAACAAATTTAAAGTCCTTGAACTATGCAGATCAATTTGAGTGAAATTTCACACTTTCAACACAATTTGAATTTTCTTAGATTTTTTTAGTATATTTTCTTATATTGTGTGTTGGTGGTGCCATTGAGTCCAGTATGACTCATAGTGGCCATATGAACAGCGTATCTGAACCCTGTCCTATCCTGTGTCGTCCTCATTGTTGCCGACATACCTGAGTCCATTACTACAGTCTCTGTGTCTACACACCTTGTTGAGAGTCTTCCTCTAATTCCCTGACCCTCTACCTTTCCAAGCATAGTTTATTTTTCCAAGGACTAGCCTCTCCTAAGAACATGCCCAAAGTATATGAGATGAAGTTTCATTATCCTTGCCACTAAGGACCATCCTGGCTGCATTTTGTCCGAAACATATTTGGGTTTGGCAACCAATGAGATATTTAGTACTCTTCTCCAACACCACAGCTCAAAGGCAGTGATTTTTCTTTAGTCATCATCCAAATTTCAGATGCATAACGAATAATTGAGAAGACTATAGCTTGAATTAGGTATTCTTTAGTCTTTAAACTGACATTGCAGATCTTCAGCACTTTGGAGAGATTCTTGATAGCAGATTTTCCCAGTGCAACATATCTTTTGTTTTCTTGACTGCTGCAACCATGGGGCTGATTGTGGACACAAGTAAAGATGAAATCGTTGACAATTTCAATCTCTTCTCCATGTATCATTATTTGCCTACTGCTCAAGGGATGAGGATTTGTTGTCTTGATAACTGAAATGTAATCCGTATTCCAGGCCGTATAGTCTTTGATCTGCAGCAAGTGTTTCAAGTCCACTTCACTTTTAGAAGCAAGGCTGTGTCATCTTCAACAATGCTGGTTCTTCCTCCAATCCTGATGCCACATTCTTCTTCATAAATCCTTTGCTCAGCATACAGACTGACTAGGTATGGAGTAAGGATGTAGCCCTGATGCACACTTTTCTTGCTTTTAAACCATACAGTTTCCTTGCTCTGTTTGTACAATAGACTTAGTTCAGGTACAGGTTTCTTATGAGCACAATTACGTATTGTGAGATTCCTATTCTTCTCAAAGTTATCCACAACTTGTCATGTGTCGTAAAGTAAAATGCCTTTGCATAATCAATAAAACATAAATTTATATTCTCTACTTTCAGCCAAAATCTATTCAGATATGATTCATGCCATGACCTCTTCTGAATCTTGCTTGAATTTCTGACAGTTTTCTGTCCATTTACTATTCTTGTTGTTTTTTAATAGTCGTCGGCAAAATTTTATTTAAATGTGATGTTAATAATATTGTTACATAATTTCTGCATTTGTTGGATCATCTCTTCCAGCGTGAGTTGCCCAAGTAACTGTCATCCAAATTCCTTGGCACAACCTGGTGAGCACATCCAGGGCTGCTGCATCTGTTTGTTGAAACATGTTAATTGGTACACTATCAATTTCTTGGGCCTAATTTTTTTCCCAATGCCTCAAGAGCAGTCTAGGCTTCATCCTTAATAACGTTGGTTGATTAATATTACTTTCTGAAATGGTTCATGGTCTACCAATTCTTTTGAATGCAATGACT
Source organism: Elephantulus edwardii (assembly GCF_000299155.1). NCBI lineage: Eukaryota > Metazoa > Chordata > Mammalia > Macroscelidea > Macroscelididae > Elephantulus > Elephantulus edwardii. The sequence continues at coordinate 2,089,785 of NW_006399891.1, read as the reverse complement.
CTGTGTATCTTCTTGCTTTGATGTTTCCACAATCATTCAAGATTCTATCTGTAGCATCCTTCAGCCTCACAACTAGAAACTTGAATTTGTTTTTCAATTCCTTCAGCTTAAAAAGTACTGAGTGTGTTTGGTTTAGAAAACTTTTGGTTTTATAACTTCAGCTCTTTCCACATTTTGTTATAACACTGTCATCTTAAGATGTTCTCTTCATCTTTTTAAACTTCAGCATTTCATCCATTTTTAGGGGGGCTTCTTTATGTTCGAGTGCAATTTTCAGAGTTTCTTCTGACATCCACTTTGGTCTTTTTTTTTCCTCCTGTGTTTTTACAATGATCGTTTGCTTTCTCATGGGCATGAAGGGAGCGGGAACCCTACAACTCTATGAAGACAAAGAGAATTTCTCTGCTATATTTTTAGCTCCTTATTTAATATGCTAGTGCTCTACAATCAACGCTCCTGGCACCAGCAATCAGGAAATCAAAAGACAAATTGCACCAGGAAAATCTTCTGTCAGGGATCTCTCCAGAGTCCTGAGAAGCAACGATGTCAGTCTAGAGACTAAGGTGTGCCTGATCTAGTCCATGGTCTTCCAATTACTTGTTATGCATCAGAAAGCTGGACAATGACAGAAGAATCTATGCCTTTGAGTTGTGGTACTGGAGAAAAGTCTTGAACATACTGTAGACCACCAAGAAAACAAATAACTCTGTCTTGGAGAAGGTGAAATCACATTTCTCCTTGGAGGCTAGGATTTTGAGACTCCATCTCACATACTTTGGGCACATGGCCAGGAGGGACTGGTCTTTGGAGAAGGACATCTTGTTTGGAAGTGTGGAGGGACAGCGCAGGAGAGGAAAACTCCAGATGAGATAGATTGATACTGCAACTAGAGCAATAGAGGAAGGTATATTGGAGTCAGTGAGACTGCTTCAGAACAGGACAGGCTTCCGAGCTATTGTGTACATAGGGTCGCTATGAGTTGCAGATGACTCAACAGCCCATAACAACAACACATCATAATGTTTCAGTGTAGGTTCTTCCTAAAAGCAAAGCCTGAGAAAAGAACTTTGAGGTTGGTAGTTTGTTTAAGAGGTGATGCCCAGAAGCACAATTGAGGGTTCATGAGTGAGCTAGAGAAGGGGACGAGCCAATGTGCTGTGTATTGGGCCAGGACAATGAGGGATCAATTCTGCTAGGAGCATGGAAAAGCATGCAAATGCCCGTAATCATCCCAATTCAAGGAAAGACAGCTGGAACATTAATCAATAGACTCTTATGCTACACTAGCTGAGGATCTTCCAGAGGCAAAGAGAGTCACGGGTAAGATACATTGATGAATGTTCTTGAGACAGAACTCTGAGAAAGTGAAGGAAATCTGGTTTCATATAAAATTGTCTACGGCTTCTGCAGTTGATGTTAGAATTGAGCCCAAGAGATGTGATAGATGCTGTGCTGTTAATAAGTAAAATATCTGAACAAGACTTTTCCCTAACAGATTAGCTAGAATTACTCTCATGTGGCTATTTTGCCTGGTTATTGCAGGTAATCCATAAAAAGCACTGTGAGATAGACGAGAGAGTATATCCCATAGTGATGATATGACTCCGTGTGCTAAAGACAGATAAACCTGGTTCAAATATTAGCTGGACCAGTCAGGAATCTGAGAGTGATTTAATTATCCAGTTCCAGCTTGGGGTCTCTCATCAGGTCTCAGTTAGATATCAAGTGGGGTTGCAGTCATGTAAAGTCTTACCGGGTCTAGAGGATTTTCCAAATTGACTAATATGGTTATTAGCTTAGACACTGCTCTTGGTTGAAGGTCTCAGCTCCTTTACAAGCTCGCCTCTCCAGAGAATTACTGGAGTCTCTTCACAGCATGGCAGCTGGCTTCACTTGGAACGAGCGATCTAAGAGACAAAAATGGAATCTAAACTGAATTTTATGATCTAGACTTGGAAGGCCCACCCTCTCATTTCCCCATATGTTACTGGTCACACATATCAATTCTGCTTCAAGTTGGGTGAAACTACAAGACATAAAAATACCATGAATATAGGACTGTCGATTGATGTCTTGAAGACTGGTTTTGACATGATTTTCGCTTCCTTATCAATGAAAGTACTGATAGACTACTGATAGGATTGTTGAGATGATGAAATGAGATATGCAAATGGAGATGTTAATAAATGCTCAGTAAATGTTAAATTACTACTTGTTTTATTAACTAAAAATTAACTAAAAGTGAGGAGGACTTGAAGCATTTGTTGAAGAAGATGAAGGAATTCAGCCTTCAGTACGGATTGTTTCTCAATATCAAGAAAACAAAGATTTTTATCACTGGACCAATAGGCAGTGTCATGATAGATGGAGGGGAGATTGAAACTGTTAACAGCTTTGTCTTACTTGGACCCACAATTAACACCCTTGGTACCAGCAGTCAGGAAATAAGGAGACACATTACACTGGGAAAATCTGTGGGTAGGGACCTTACCAAGTTATTGAGGAGTCAGTGTGAGGACTAAGGTGCATCTAATGCAGGCCATAGTCTTTCTGATTACTAGCTATGCACCTGAGACCTGGACAATGAATAAAGATGACAGGAAAAGAATTGATGACTTTGAGCTGTGGTGTTGGAGATCATTCCATGGACAGCCAAGGGAATGAGCAGATATGTCTTGGAGAGGGTGCAGCCAGAGTGCTCTTTGGAGGCATGAATAATGAGGCTTCACCTCACATACTTTGGCCATGTTGCTAGGAGGTGCTATTCCTTGGGGAAGGACATGATGTTGGGAAGGGTGGAGGGTCGGCGAGGGAGAAGAAGACCCTCAACCAGGTTGACTGAGGTGGTAACTGCTGCAATGGGCTGTTGTGTGTCAGGAAGTATGAGGATGGCACAAGATAGAACAGGGTTCAGATCTTTTGTTCGTGAGTCATGCTCAACACAACAGCACCTAAAAACAGCAACAACAATTATTAACTAAGGGAGCTCTGGTGGACTAGTGGTAAGAAATAGTGCTGTCAACCCTAAGGCACGTGGTTTGTGTCCACCAGCTGTTGCATAGGAGAAAGATGGGCAATCAACTCCCATGTGATTTACAGCCTCTGAAAACTTGCTGCAGGGTCAGCTGAGAGTCAGTCCCAACTCCGCGGTGCACAACAACAGCAACAATAATTATCAACTGCTTTTTTCTTTACTTTCCTCCTACCCAATAGCAGACCATCATCATTAGACCTGTACAATAATTTATAATGATTGTTGGACGCATTACTAAGAGAGCTACATGACAACTCTGTATCCAAATAGAATTACCTAATGCAAAGCTCAGGAGCCCTGGTGGTACAGTGTGTTGTGTGTTGGCGAGTAGTCTAAAGACAGCTTGAATCCACCTACTACTGTTCCCTGGGGAGTGATCAGTCCCCTCCATAAACATTTATGGGAACCCAGGAGAGGATCACGATGAGTCAGAGTCGATCCTGTGGCCGTGGTTTTGGTTTCTAAACTTGTTTTTTTGGTGATTTTTTTTATAGCCAAAAATACTGTATTTTTATTCAGTAAGATTATTGGAGCATTATAATACAACAGTAGATGTTTTCTGCAAAACTGTTAACCAACCCCAAACAATAGACAATACATGCATTACATGCATTTTAATGACATTTTAAGAACAGTAAATATTATTCTTTTGGGGTCCCCCCTTTGTTTTTCTTGTTGTATACCATCCGATTGGATCCAACTGGAACAGGACGAGATTGCTCCTCCTTCTCCAGGAAGGAGCATTCTCTCTAGCGGAGCATCTGGTGGAGTTGAACTGCTTGCCTTTGGGATTGCAGCACAGCTTCTTGCAACCAGGCCACCAGAGATCCCTAATAAGATTTTTTTTTAAAAAGTATTGTAAGTTAAAAATGTTTTCTGACAAAACTCCCTAAATACATAGGTCTAATAGTTAGCTATGCATCCAAGACCTGGACAATCGATAAGGAAGACAGAAAAAGAATTGATGCCTTTGGGCCATGGTGTTAGAGAAAATTACTGAACATCCCACGAATGGCCAAGAAAACGAATAGCTATGTGTTGGAGAGAGTGCAGCCAGAGTGCTCTTTGGAGGCAACAATGATGAGGCTTCATCTCACATATTTCGGACATATTGCTAGGAGGTGCTATTTCTTTGAGAAGGACATGATGTTGGGAAGGGTAGAAGGTAAGCCAAGGAGAGGAAGTCCCTCAACCAGGTGGATTGACATGGTGACTACTGCAATGGACTCTTGTGTGTCAGGAAGTGTCAGGATGTTACAGGACAGGACTGGGTTCAGTCAGATCTTTTGTTCAGAGGGTCGCTATGAGTCGTACTCAACTCAATGACACCTAACAATAACAGCAGTAAATTTTTCAACATGATGGGTGAGAAATCCAATTGGAAGTTGCATTTAGAAAGTTGTTTAAGGAAAGAATCCCTCAGCTTGAGGACTGGCTGGGATATGACTCACAGCCCTGCCCTCAGGTCAAGCTTTGGTGCTTCAGAGGGCTTCTCCTTACCACCCCTCCCGGCACCTGAGTAGCTCAGGCTGGCAAAACCTCACCTCTCCCCATCACCCTGAGCATGTGTGTTCCTTGGCATCAGGAATCCCTTTTCTAACACCATCATGATAGTTGTTGTCAATAGTCAGCATTGACTTGCATTAGCCTAACATGTAATAGAAGCAAGCATTACCTGATCTTGCACCACATTCATGGTGCTTCTGTCCTCTGCTGTGATTTCCTACCTATGGCCCACTTTCTTTGGAACCAGAATAACATTGTGCTTATTTATCTGGTTTGATTTCTACTCTTAGGGGGCAGCTCCAAGGATAGATTGTATTCTATATGATCTCAAATCTGCTCCAACTCTCACTTGGGTGGTATTTTAATATGTTCTGCTCTGCCCCATTGTGTAAAATGATGAATCACAAATAAACCCAATCTGCCTAATTGCTGGAGCTGCGAAACGGTTCCCTTAATGCAGTGTGCTTCAGGGAAGGGCTTGCCAGTTCTTGTATGTGCTTCAGGGAATGGTTGCTAGTTCTTGTAAGGGTTAGCTGACCAAGGCAGGAGCTACTTGAGTTAAGACAGAACAAACTCCCTGCCCTGGGACATGCAGGACCTTGAGTCTCCAGGTAATGCTGCCTTCTGATGAAAATGTGGTTATGGAATCAGGGAAGGTCAGTAAATAAGAAAAGAAGCTTTAAAAAACCATCTTGTAGTCCAGTTAACATATTTTACTGCCTATGTAATGGAAAAACTTGTCAATAAGTTACAGGAACATTCAGATTGGGAGGACATTCAGCCATGAGTTCCTGTCCCCTTACCTCCCAACTAAGGAAAGTTTCTGGTAGTTCACTCCAATTGTCCAGCACTTCCCTGCTGGTTGGAGAAAGTGCATCAAATTCTAGTGTTCCTTTTCCTTTTTCTCTCTTCACTGACTTTTGAGGACTGTTTACGTTTCCATTGTTTGGCCATGGCCATGCTTATTTCAACACTCAGTAGAAATGTTTGATGACCGCAGTGGCACTCAGCATTGGCTGCGCATGAGAACTTCCCCTGACCTACCTATCTGAGCTCTGCTCTGTCCTCCAAACAATGCCTCTCTGATGGTTTAAATCCACCAGTGGCTCCAGGCGTGGAAGATGGCCAGTCTCCTCCTAGCCGGTTCTAACTTCCAGCCGTAGAAGCTGGCTTGGAGGGGTTCCAACTCGACAGCAATGAGGTTGATTTTTGAGATGTACAGTCTCCAAGTGTGGACTCCAGACATCATTTTCTTTATTCAAGCTTCCTCTGTCGATTCCAAAGTGCAGTCAAATGGAGTGCAGTGATTCTTATAACTTTTACCCTTAAGACTGGTTCTACTCTTAAAAATTATTAGGTATCTCAGAGAGTTTTTTGTGTATATGAATAACATCTGCCAATATTTCTCACATTAGAAATGGAAAGTTTTACATTGTTAATTAGTTCATAATGAGTCTATTATATGTTAACGTGAAGAACATTTTAAATGAAATTGTTGTTGTTGTAATGTGCTTTCAAGTTGACTCTGATTCATAGCGACTCTATGCACAATAGCTCTGAACACTGCCCTGTCCTAAGCCAACCTCACTGTCTCTGACACACCTGTCCCCATTGCCACAGTCACTGTGTCAATGCATCTCATCCAGGATCTTCCTCTCCTGTGCTGTCCTTTTAGCCTTCCTGGCATGAAGTCCTTCTCCAACGATTGGTCCCTTCTAGTAATATGTGCAAAAGTATGTGAGACAGAATTCCAACATCCTTGCCTCCAAGGAGTAACCTGATTTCACTTTCCCCAGGACTGACTTATTTGTTCTCTTGGCAGTTCATGTTCTCTTGCCAAGTTCTCTTGGCAGTTCAATACTCTTCTCCAGCATCACAACTCAAAGGCATAGATTTCTTCTTCTGTCATCCTTAGCTAGAGTCCTCAAAGATAAAAAAACAATTGAGAAGACCATGCCTTAGATTGGGCATGCCTTAGTCTCTAGACTGACACAATTGATTTTTTTAAATTAATTTTAATGAAAGTTTACAGAGACTTAGGGTTTCCAGTTATTCATTGTTGCACTTTTCTCCCTGCCCAACCCGACCCCCCAATTCACTCTTCTCCTTTAAAGCAAAAGAAAAACTCTTTTATTGTTATGAAATCCCTCCCAAGTAACCTCAACTGTGCAACCTTCATTCTGAACTCCTGTCATGACAATAATACCCAATCATATATCCCATTTAAACAGTTCTTTCCCTCATCTGTTTCAATGTTTCAATGTTTCAATACACCATTCTTCCCCTCGTTCTATGTCTCTCCCCACCTCCGATGTCAGTCCCATTTTACAACAGTGGCCCTATGCAATATTTGTCCTCTTGTAATTGAGATATTTCACTCAAAATAAGGTCCTCCAAGGTCACCCATTTTGTATAATAGTTCATGAGTTCCTTGTTTTTCAATGCTGCTTAGTATTCCATTGTGTGAATATATCAGTCCATTTGTTTGTTGATGGGCACTTGGTATGTTTCTAGCTCTTTGCTACTGTGAACAAAGCTGCAGTAAACATGGGTGTGTATATATTTCCTTGGGTGGTGGTTATGGTTTCTTTAGGGGATATCATTGATTTTTAGTGCTCTGGAAAGGCCCCTGACAACAGACTTTCCTAATAGAACTCAGTTTTTTTTATTTCCTGTCTGCTGGTGCCCAAAATGTTATATGTAAATCCAAGCAAGATGAAATTGTTAACAATCTCTATCTTTGTAGGGAGCTCTGGTGACCTGGTGGCAAGAAGCTGTGCTGAAATCCCAAAGGTACGCAGTTCTATTCCACCAGATGCTTCGCTGGAGAAAGAGGGGCAATCTCCTCCTGTGCCAGTCAGATCTGATTCAACGGTACACACAAGGAAAAAAAGTTTAAAAAATACACAAAAACAATCAACAATTTCTTTTTCCCCATTGATCATGATGTTGTCAATTAGCCTGGTGATGAAAATCTTTGTTTCTTGATGTTGAAATACAATCCATATTGACAATTGCATCCTTTGACCTTCTGCAGCAAGCACACCAAATCTTCCTTACTTTCAGCAAGCAAAGTTATATTGGCTGCGTAATGCAGGTTGTTAATGAATCTTCCTCCAATCCTGACACAATATTCCTCTTCATAAAGTTCAGCTTCACGAATGATATATTCTGCATATATATTAAAAAGGTATGAAGAAAGGATACACTTAAAAAGGCAATATTTTAAAACACAAACCAAAGCCATCTGTAAACTTTCATGTGTGAAAATTAAAAACTTTTGTGATTGACTTAACAGATAAAAGTTGGATTCTGACACTTACTTCTGTATTAAGTCTCTTCCATTTTTACATGTAACATGGTCTTTGGAAATCTTTCTGCAGAATGAGGGGGAGTGAGGGTAAAATAAAGGCAATCTTTGTTTTGTTTTTAGAATAGTCTGGAGATCTGCAGGACACACTTTGAAAACTACTGCTCTAGAACTAACCAGAGTAGCTAGTTAACAAGTCCTCTGCCCCTTCATCTCTTTTTCTCCTCATATTGCTGTACTTTGTATTTTTATTTCAACTACAGGCAGTCTTGGATTATGAATGAGTTCTATTCTTTAGTCTATCTATAAGTGGAATTGGTACACAAATTGCAACAGTTGAATATGGTTTGTATCTAACAGCAGATAGTCAAACTATTACATTAATAGATAGTATATATCGTTCCTTTCTATGTATAAAATTCACCAAGTAAACACTTGCAGATATACTTATAGCATTATTAACATTTTCACACGTTTTGTCTCAATGCCTTCAACCTGGAACTGACTGCTAGCTGGCCCTCCACTGGACTTTCAAGGCTGGAAGCCCCTGGGAGAAGATAGCCCATCTTTTTCCACCTGACCCATGGTGCATTTGAACAGAGAGATGCCATGGCCCTAGAGTTAGCAGCACAGTTCCTTAGGACTCCACCACCAGAGGACCCTGCATCATCATCATCATCATCATCATCATCATCATTTTTTATTATTATTATATAATACAGTAAGAGTCATGTTTTTTGATTGTGTTATAAAATAGCCATTTGCTATTACTAGCCTTAGTGTGTGCCTTGAATTTTTTTATATAATAAACTTTATAGACTTGATTCCTACTTTAAATTATACGTAAATCCAGTACAACTCTTGGTGATCTGATGAACAACAGACCTGAACCCTTTCCTATCCTGTGCCATCCTCAACATCTCTGACATGTCCATTGCTGCAACCACTGTGTCAATCCGTTTCCTTGAGGGTCTTCCTCTCTTTTACTGACTTTCCACTTTTCGAAGCATAATATCCTTTTCCAAGGAATAGTCCCATCTAACAACATACCCAATGTATGTGAGATGAAGCTCCATCACCATTGCGTCTAAGGAGCTTGTTCTCCTCCCCTTGTTGCCACTGGTTTCTAGATGGAGTCTAAGACCCTTTACTCCAACACCACTGAGGCTGTGCCCTGCTGCCACTGCCCCCCCCTCGAAAGGACATTCACAGAATTGTGAGATTTGGGTTTGCAAGGAGAGAATGTGTGTCAGGGATGTGTCCTGTCTACGTACCTCTTCAATTTGTACCCAGAACAGATCATCAGAGAGGCTGGACTTTATGAGGAGGAATGTGGCATCAGGATTGAAGGGAAACTCATCAACAATCTCTGCTATGGAGATGATGCAACTTTACTTGCTGAAACTGAGGTGAGCCTGACGCATCTGCTGCAGAGGGTCAAGGACTATAGTTTGCAATGGATTGAAGTGCAACAACCAGAAAACAAAGATTCTTACCACTGGACCAATTAGCAAGCATCATGATAGATACAGAAGAGATTAAGATTTTTAAAAATTTCTGTGTGCTTGGTTCCACAATCAATACTCTTAGCACCAGCAGTTAGGATATTAAAAGACAAATTGCATTGGGAAAATCTGCTGTCAGGGACCCTTCCAGAGTTCTGAAAAGCAACAAGGTCATTCTGGAGACTAAGGTGCTCCTGATCCAGGCCATGTTTCTCACAATTACTTGCTATGCATAAGAGAACTGGACAATGACTAAGAATGACAGAAGAAGAATTGATGCCTTTGAGCTGTGGTGCTGGAGAAGAATATTGAACATACATACCATGGACTGCCAAGAGAACTAACAAGTCTGTCCTGGAGAGGGTTAAACCAAGCTGCTCCTTGGAGACAAGGATTTTGAGACTCCCCATCTCACAGATTTTGGGCATGAAGCCAGGAAGGACGTCTTTGGAGAAGGATGTCATGCTTGGAAGGGTCGAGGGACAGTGCAGAAAAGGAAGACCCTGGATGAGATGGGTTGACACAATAATTGGGGTAATGAGGGTAGATGTGTTAGAGAGCATGAGATTGGCTCAGGATAGAGCGGGGTTCAGAGCTATTGTACATAGGGTGGCTATGAGTTGTAGTCAACTTGACAACACGTAACAACAACAAGGAGAGGATGAATTAATATTGTTTCTTCTGCACAGTTTTTCTTTCTTGCTCCTCTCTCATACAGAATTCCTAATGTCCTTGAAGTGTTTGACTTTTATTTTTGGAGAACTGTCTTCTTAATTCCCATTAGTTGGTATAATAGAGAACAAGGTCTTCCTAGGCAAGTTGTGCTCAGACTTAATGCTCATCAGAATTACTGCCCAGTTTACTGATATCCTGAGTCTTCATGACAAAATGTTGGTTTTGTAGACCCAAGTTGAGACTCATGAATAGTCATTTCGCTCATAGGGTCGCTATGAGTAGTCTATGACTCGACGACACTTAACAATAACAACAACAACAACAACTGTAAAAGTACAATTTGGAAATTGGTTCACTCTGTAATTTAGCCTCCACTTCTTGGGTTAGAGGTCGATGCAAGGTGTTTCTCCCACAAGGGCCAGTGGTTTGCTCATTGTTGGGGACCTGACATGGCAAACTCTCAATATCTGTTGACTTGAAGTGGTTTACAAAATGAGGTGAAAACAGGAGGGACTGTGACAGCACCGAGGAGAGAGCAAGCAGAGATGTCGGCAGCTTGGCCAACTTCCGTGATTTGCCTACAAGCAGATCAAGGATCTCCATTCAACATTACAGCTTATGACCTGGCTGTTCCCAGGCACCCCCCAGGTAAGGCTGTTCTCTGTTTGTTCAGGTGTGGACCAGATCAATAGTCACTGTGTGGTAGGGCCAGAACTTTGTCCTGCTCTCTGTGCTACTCTTCTGTTCCCAGAACCACCACTCCCTCTCACCCTGTCTTCAAATCTAGAACTAGAAAACAAAAACAAAAGCTTACAATTAGTTACCTCTTGTGGCTTAAAACTTAACCTGAAAATCTAGAATTATGCAACAATCCCCACTATTATTTTTGGAACATTTACATCATCTGAAAAAGAAACCTCATTTCAACATTCCCTTGTCCTTCCAGAATTTTGCAACCATTAGCCAACTTTCTGTCTCAGAACTTTGCCTATATTGGGCATTTATTATCATTGGAATCATACAACTTATGGCCTTTTGTGTATGTCAAGATATTTTATGGACAGGGACATCATGCTTGGGAGGTTGGAGAGCAGGTGCTGGAGGGGAAGACCCTCTATGTGGTGGATTGATTCAGTGACTGGGGTAATCGGGATGGGTGTGTCAGAGGCAGTGGGATTGGCACAGGACAGAGCAGAGTTTAGGGCTATTATACATAGGGTCGCTATGAGTCACAAGCGACTCAACAGCACATAACATAACAACATTTAAATAACCAATTTGTTTTCTAATAATCGACACAAAGCCAATTACTGTGACAGAGGTTAAAGATGTCCCAAGTGTCCAGCTTCAAGGGAGCTCAGGTGGTACCACATCTCCATCTCCTTTTAACCATATCTAGCTGGACCATTCCACGACCTCTAACACCTGCTCTTCCTACCCCCTCAGCACACTTCCTCTCATTCTAGGGTTTCAGAATTTGCTGCTACATCTCAGAACTTGTGAGCTGTATTTATAATCATGGTCTTTATGAGGGAAGTTACAAGCTACAATTCAGGACAAAGATCAGCTTGGGAGAAATAGGTAAAGTCAGCACAGAGTTACTCAGGACAGGGTCTTCTCAGCCTGCAGCCCCAGGGTCTTGGCTGGACTTCTTTGTTACCTTGCTCTGTGGTCCTCACAACTGTTTTACACTGGCTTCCTTGTTCTTAAAGCTTGTACCACTGCCGCTGTTTCTACGCTATTGTGACCTTAGTGGTAAAGGTCTATCTTTTTTTTCTCTTTCTTCCTGACTTTCTCAAACCTCCTTCCGAGAAGCTAGTTCTATAGCAAACTCTTCATCAATTTCAATATATACTCCCATCCAAGACTATGAATCAACAATCTACCACAAGATTTCTAGGTATCCTACTTGCATAGTCCCATAAGATTTCTTCTTCTTATTCACATTGTTAAACACCATCCAGTCCTTACCACCTGCTGAAAGTTGAAACAGGATCCACATCTCACACCATACACAATAATTAACTTGAAGATCAGAGACCTGGGACTAAAGTTCCAAACCATAAAGTTCTTAAGAGACAAACTGGGTCAAAGGTTAGAAAGCCTAGCCTATAGCTTAAAGAGACTGCTAAATATAGCCACAAATGCACAATCTGAAGAGGAGGGAATTGATGAATGGCACCTTCTAAAGAGTAAATCTCTGTGTTCATCAAAACCTTTTTCCAAAGGGTGAAAAGAAAGCCTACCAACTGGGAGTAATAACATCTCAGACAAGGATCTCATAACAAAAGTTTACAGAGTACTCCTGGGACTCCAGAAGAAAAATACTGATAATCCAATTACAAAATGAGCAAAAGATAAGGAAATATTTTTCACAGAGGAAGACTTTTAGGTGGACAACAGACACATGAAGAAATGCTCAAAATTGCTGGCAATAAGAGAGAGACAAATAAAAATCACAGTGAGATACCATCTCACCCCAGAAGCAGTGGCAAATATTAGTAGGGCAGCAAACAATAAATGTTGGAGAGGATGTGGAAAGGTGGAAACTGTTGGTGGGATTGTAAAATGGTGCAACCACTCTGAAAGACAATTTGGCGTTTCCTAAAAAAAGTTGAACATGGAAACTCCATATGACCTAGCTATTCCACTACTGGGAATATACCCCAAGAAAATTAGAACTGAGACATAGAGATTTGTACACCATTGTTCATAGTAGCATTATTCACCATCACAAGAACATGGAAATGTCCAATCATAACCAAGTGGACTAAGGAATTGTGGTGCATTTACACAATGAAATACTATGCAGCATGGAGGCGCAATAATATTGAAAAATACTGCATAACTTGGGAGAGGGTGGAGAGCATTACGCTGAGCGAACTAACACAAATACTGTATAAGACCATCATTGTAAAAATAGGATAGCAATTAAAACATGTATGGGAACTCAAAAGGGGCAGAGGGGTGGGAGTGGTGGAGTAAAAATAGGGTGAAACCACAGGGTTGCACAATATGGTGCATGGAGGGAGAGGAGCAAGGAAAGGGGAAGGATACAGGTAAAAAGACAGGGTAATGACGGGTAAGATCCAATGGTGATTGATTTTATGAAACATGATGTATGTGAATGTATGTGAATTTTATGAAATTTTATGAAACATGATGTATGAAACACAGTGTTAATGAAAAATAGTGTGAAATGCAATGTGTACTGAATTTTGTAAGCAAATCAATTGAAAAAAAAACCAAAAAACAACCCAACCAATTAAACACACCATCCAGTCCTAAGGGTGGATTACAAACACCTTATTAGCATAGTCCTACTCAATCACATTGTGCTAATCACAAAAGTATATAATTTAATTCATTCTTCCACAGTGTTGCAGCATGATTTTGTCCTCCATGCCTACTAATGCACTAGTACTAGTTCATTGTGTGGACATGCTACCTTTTGTGTATTTATTCATTCCCTGACTGACATTTGCACTATCCCAATCTTTGGATTAGTTTGATTCTTGTTAGCTACCATGAACAGTTTAGCACATGTTTTCCTGCATGGGTATTTATTTTCATTTCTCAGGTATATACCTTGGAGTGAAATTAATGAGTCATATGGCAAGCTCTGTGTTTAGTAAATTAATTTGGGTTCGCAAATCATTGCAAGCCACCTTCTGTCTGGGCTCTGTGGCTTGGCTTTGCATTCTTCTTCTTCTCCTCCTCCTCCTCCTCCTCCTCCTCCTCCTTCTTCTTCTTTCTTTGCTTTATTCTAATCACCAATAATGTTAAGTATCTTTTTCTATACTTATTAGGGCCATTTTTTTAAATTATTTTAAATGTTTTATTATTTTCAATGTTTCTTATATAGTCTAGATACAAGTTCCTTACTAGTCATATGATGTGTAAGTGTCCCCCCCACCCCATTTAGTGGGTTTCTTTTCATTTTCTTTTAAATTTTATTTTATTATTTTTTGTGTGTGTACTGTCAAATCAGATCTGACTGGTACAGGAAGAGATTGCCCCTCCTTCTCCAGCAGAGCATCTGGTGGATTTGAACCGTACCTCTGGGATTGCAGTGCAGCATCTTGCCATTAAGCCATCATATCTCTCTCTTTTCATTTTCTTAATGATAACATTTAAGAAATATGTCTTAATTTTGATAAGCTTCAATTTATCTTCATTTTTTCCCTTCTAGACAGATTTCTTTTTTAATTGATTTTGAATGTGACATATATATTTATTTTTACAGCATATTCTTTCCATTTAATTTTCCCCATTCATCCATTATTGCACATTTTCCTCCCTGACCACCCCGCCCTCCCCAGTTAGTTTCTCTCTTTGAAAAGAAAAAGAAATTATTTTATTGTTACACAACCCCCACCCCTCCACCCCCTCCCCAAGTCCATAGTCCACTTTACTATGCATTTCTTTTTCTTGAATCTCGGCATAAAAATAATACCCAATCCTATATTCTTTAAATTTTTTAATTATTATTAATTTTAATGAAAGTTTACAGAGACTTTGGATTTCCATCCATTCATTGTTGCACTTTTCTCCCTGCCCAGCCCTCCTTCCCTCCAATTCGCTCTTCTTGAAAAATAAAAGGAAAATTTTTTCATTGTTGCACAATCCCTCCCCCAAGTCCACTCCACTATGCAGCCTTCAATCTGGACTCCTGTCATGACAATAATACCTAATCACATATCTCTTTTAAACAGTTCTCTCCCTCATCTGTTTCAATGCTGTATACATTATTTATCCCTCTTTTCTTATGTTCCACCAAACCCTGATGTCAGTCCTGTTTTACAACAATGGCACTATGTAGTATTTGTCCTGTTTTGACTAATATCTTTAGTTCAGCATAGTGTCCTCCAGGATCACCCATTTTGTATAATATTCATGAGTTCTTTGTTTTCAATGCAGTATAGTATTCCATTGTGTGAATATATCACAGCTTCTCTATTCATTTGTTCGTTGATGGGCACTTGGGTTTTTTCCAACTCTTTGCTATTGCGAACAAAGCAGCAATAAACATGGATGTGTATATATCTGCTTGGGTGGAGATTATGATTTCTTTAGGGTATATTCCCAGTAGTGGAATTGCTGGGTCAAATGGTATTTCTATTTCCAACTTTTTTGAGAAAGCGCCACACTGCCTACCATAGTGGTTGCACCATTTTACATTCCCACCAACGGTTAATAAGGGTTCCAGTTTCTCTACAACCTCACCAGCATTTGCTGTTTGCTGCTCTGTTGAATTTTGTTACTCTTATTAGAGTAAGATGATATCTCATAGTTGTTTTGTTATTCATTGTTTTATCACTTTTGCTTTTTGTTATTACGCATTAGAAGCCAAAGCTTGATCCAAAGACATAAAGTACTAATGATACTTTCACCTGATAAATCTTTTTTTATGTGTTGTTGATTCTAATTTGAAGGTTGTACTGAGACTTGTACAGTGTCACAGTATTTATTGAATGAATTGATCAAAATATAGACCTGTTTAGAGACAAATGGCCACTGTAATATTTCTTGTTATTTATTGTGTGCCTTCAAGCCAGAACCAATGCATATCTGAATCTCCAGTGGGTTTTCAGAGGCAGTTAATCACACAGGAGGTGATTGCACATCTTCCTCCTTTGGAACAGCTGGTCGATTCAAAAAAGCTGGTACATGCTTTTGGGTTGGCAGCATAGCTCCTTAACACTAGGCCTCAGAGCTTCCTTCCACAATATAGACACACCATAAAACACATGTCCACCACATTTGCGCATAATTTTAGGGAATTTGAGGGCTCAATTTAAGTGCCTAAGGAGTTTGGTAGGAAAAATTATTTTGAGATTGTCATGTGAAAAGGAGCTTGTAATATTCAAGTGACAAGAATACTGGTTAGAATCAAGAGTTACAGATGCTGGCTGACTTTTTTCTGCTAATTCCAGGTTGAGACACTATGAGGAGTTGTTTTGAAAGGCTCAGCTTCTTCACCTTCATGACCACAGCACTGAAGGAGGGCTGGGGAAAGGCTTCATTTGGATCCACAATCTCTCAGTTACCTATGAGTCGTAGTAATCCGCACTTCTCTAAAGTACCATGTGAAATTCAGTTCTAAGAACATTTGAAATGTTTTCGAAGTTCTTATTTAATACCTCTGGAGTTGCTACGGGGGAGAAAAATGCATAAGTGATTTCAACACAATGTCATAAATACCAAGTATATTTATAGGCACACAGAAAAGAAAGTGGCTAATCCTTTTTAGGGAGTATGATTAAATCTAAAGAAAAAGTGAAATTTGAGTGGATTCCTAAGAAATGAATGGGAGTTTGCCAGGTATAAAAGTCAGGGTAGGAAGAGAACATTTTCCCTTCTATTTCCATTGCTATGTCTTTTCCTGTTTCGCAGATTTTATTTTAAAAATTTCAAGAGATAAATTTTTTATTTGCTTCTTAAGTGGTATTATAAATAATTTGTGAAACGAAATCCCCTGGTCAAAGCTGGAATTTTATATGTACAGAGGCCTCGCTAGTTCGTTCTTATCTTATTCCTAAACTCTGGATTTTCTGCACCGAGTATGTGATTGAAGTTAACCTGATCTGACCTGATCTGGTAAGAGTTATACTTTTAGAGGACAATTAAATGATAACAAAGCCAGCTGGAGTCAGATTGCATCTTCAGAATAACCACCCCAGCCAATCCCACTATCCTGGGGCCCATTCTGACTCAGGGTGACTCCTGTTTCGAAGGCTGTAAATCTTTACAGGACACTGTTCATCTTCTCCCACCAAGAGACTGCTAGATTCAAACTGAACACTTTTCTGTTGGTACTCCAGTTGTCATCCCAGAAAAATTCATCATAGTTCAGGTTAAAGGCAGCTGTGGTGGTAAAGAGTCTACCCAATACCGCGTGGTTCTAATTCACCAGAGAAAGACTGGCAATCTCCTTTGGTGCGATTTGATACTTGTTACTGTGTGACCTCGAGTTGGAACTGAACCATTTCTGACTTTTTTACCCAGTGTGTGTTCAGAGACAGTAAATCGCAAGGGAGGAGATCGCCCATCCTTCTCTACAGGAGCAGCTGGTGTATTTGAACCGTGTGTCTTTGGGATTGCTGCGCACTTCTTACCACTAGGCCACCAGAACTCGCTAGAACCACCGGAGTTGAGGCTTTTTGTTAGCAGCGCATCTCCGCATCTCCGTGTGGGCGTCACTAATGGAGCTTTCTTCATTACCACCAGGGGGTACAAGTCCTACAAAAGCTTATTCCCAGATGTCATTTCACCACATTGCCAGCAGAGGGCAATCTTTTAAAGTTAAATCCCTACCAAATTAAAAACACCAAATCCATTGTGTGGAGGGGATGCTCACTATGGCAGGTCTATCAGACACAGTAAAACTTTAACTCTTTAATGAAGCTGACTTCTGCATCTTTCTCCCGCAGAGTAGTTGATAGGTTCAAAATGCCGACCTTTTCGTTTGTAACTGAGCACTTTGTAACTACCTCACCACCATGGATATGCATACATGTAAATCAAGTTTCACATCCTCTTTTCATTTTGGCTCACAAACTTCAGGCTTTGTGCATTTATCATAATTATAATGATAGTTTGCCATAATTAGCTATTAAGGTATGAAATAGAATTTATCTAAAAATAAGGTCAACCCTTTAATCATCATAAACAATGGCAAAATCAGAAAGCATTGTTCTCAACATAATAAAAACAGGTGATAACAGCTCTTACATACTTCTCTGTAAAGAACCACAAAGAAAGACTGTGTTCAAATGTGCAGAGTAGAGGAAAGATGAGGCAGCTACCTGGGAAATCCTTTTGAAAGCATCATTGGTTATTTATGCACAGCTCAAGGCTGTGTTGGTCCAATCCAAATAATTATTTAGACATTTCATTGTGCATTTAATACCTTTTCATAAATAAGTGACTAATATGCAGCCTACTATGATCACATGCACACATCATGGTGGGGTGCAAAGGCTCAAGAGATCTAGCTTCAGTGTTTCCTACAGCCTCCCCCCTACTTGCTGTTTGGAGCTGTGCATCTGACTCATAACGAACCACAGATGACAGAGTACAAGGGTTATAAACTTTATAAGCCCTAGAAAGGTTTTCTTGGCTGTAACCTTTACTGAAACAAATTGCCAAGTCTTTCTCCCCTTGAACAACCTGGCATTCAAAGCCACCCAGAACCATTTTGTCATTGTCAAGTCACCTCTGACTCATAAGTTACTCTGTACAACAGAGCAACGAAACCACACCCAACCCTTCATCATCCTCACAATCTCCACTGTGCCCAAGCCCATTGTTTCAATCACTTGTTGAGAGTCTTCTCCTTAACTAACCCTCCACTTTTCAACATGCTATGGCCCCCTCCGAGGACTTCCTGATAACATGCCCAAAGTACATGAGACCAAGTCTCCTTGCCTTTAAGGAACACTTTGGTTGTATTTCTGTCTAGACAGATTTGCTAGTTCCTTTTGAAATTCATGGGATATTTAGTTCTCTTCTCTAACAACCCAATTAAAAGGCATATATTTTTCTGCCATCCTAACTTACTGTCCAACTTTCATAACTATAGGAAGCACTTGAAAAACAAAACAAACCAACAAATAAAACATGGCTTGAGTCAGAGGCACCCAAGTCATTAAACTGACATTGCTCTTCAGCACTTTGGAGAGGTACTTGACGGTAGATTTCCCCAATTAATTTATTTTATTCAGCAAGATACATTGAGCATCTGCTCTATGTCAAGCATTATTCCAAGCGTAAGGAACACATGTTTCAACAACCAAAATAGAAAAAAAAACCCAACCTAACAAAAAAAAAAAACCAAAACAAACAAACAAAAAACCCACACCAACCCCAAACACCCAAAACTCTGCTTTGAAGGAGTTTCTCTTTTTTCCTTAGGGTAAGAAACATGTTCTCAGGTGAGAACAGTGGTGCTAACTAATACAAAGGCTGAGCCTCTCTAGCTGTTTGACTCCAATGACTCTGAGGGAGAAAAATGAACAACCTCTTCCAGTTCAAGTTACAGTCTCAGAAACACATTGAAGGGTCAGCTCTGACTCTATGGCAATGAGTATTTTGAGATTTTTTTTTTCTAAAAGTTTTCATTAAAAAAAAATAGGAACTTAAAAGTAATTTAACGTAAAATTACCTTAAATAACTTTGCATAGATAGTTAATAATAGTCAACATGTGCACATCACATTTTAGTTTGCAAAATATTTTCTTATACCTAATCTCATTTGAGATACACAGAAATTCCATCCACAATGGACTATTTACATTTTTAAAGTGAAAAACCAAAGGTTCAGAGACTTGAAGTTACACAGTGAATGAAAAGATTTCAGCTAATTTTCAACAATCAGATCTTAAAATTTTCTCTCAAGCAAAGGGTCACTTTTCCTTCTTTTTATAAAAGGAAGCTCTTTGGAATATTACCTAATGCATAGGAACTCTTCAGAGTATTGTTGTTGTTGTTGATTGCCATCAAGTCTAGCATGACTCATAGTGACCCTATGAACTAAAGGCCTGAAGCCTTTATACTTTAGAGTATTATCTCTTTTAAATCCAAGAACGTTCTTGCATTGTTCCTGTTGTGCACCATCAAATTGGAATTGATCCGTAGCTGATCATCCAGTAAGTTTACAGAAGCAGTTAATTCCATGGAAGGAAATTGCCATCTTTTTCTCAAGGAACAGCTGGTGGATTTGAACCACGTGCCTTCAGAATTGCAGCACAGCTTCTTATCACTAGGTTTTCAGAGCTCCCTACATTCTTGCATGTTGTTGTTACATGCCATTGAGTCACCTGTGACTCATAGGGGTCCTATGTACCACAGCTCTGACCACAGCCCTATCTCAAGCCAATTTCATTGTCTCCAACACAACAATTCCCACTACCCCAAGTCACTGAGTCAATCCATCTCATTGAGGGTCTTCCTCTCTTGTGCTATCCCTCCAGCTTCCAAGACAATGTCCTTCTCCAAAGACTGGTCTCTTCTGGTAATATGCTCAAAGAATGTGAAACAGAGCTTCAGAATCCTTCCTCCAAGGAGCAGCCTGATTTCACCCTCTGCAGGACAGACCTGTTCGTTCTCTTAGCAGTCCATGATATGTTCAATACTCTTCAGCACCACAACTCCATCAATTCTTCTGTTATCCTTAGTCATTGTCCAGCTTTCTGATGCACAGCAAGTAGTTGAGAAGACCATGGCCTGAATTAGGCACATCTTAGTCTGTAGACTGACATCATTGTTCTTCAGTACTCTAGAGAGGTACCTGACAGCAGATTTTCCCAGTGCAATTCATCTTTTGATTTCCTGGATGCTGGTACCAAGAGTGTTGATTGTGGAGCCAAGTAAATTGAAGCTGTTAACAATCTCAAGGTGCACTGCAATCCTAGATGTACACAGTTTGAATCCACCAGATGTTCTGGTAGAGAAGGAGGGACAATCTCCTCCTGTACCAGTCAGATCTGATTTGACCATATACACAGAAGAAGAAGAAGAAGGAGGAGGAGGAGGAGGAGGAGGAGAAGCTCAATTTCTACCCATTGATCATGATGCTGCCATTCAGCCCAGTGGTGAGAATTTTTGTTTTCTTGATATTGAGCTTCAATACACATTGAAGGCTGTAGTTCTTGATCTTCTGTAGCAAATGCCTAAGGTCCTCCTCAGTTTCAGTAAACAAGGTTGTGTCATCTGCGAAAGGCAGGTTGTTGATTAGTCTTCCTCCAGTCATGATGGCACATTCCTCCTCATAAAGTCCAGCCACCCAGATGATCTGTTTCACATATAGATTGAAAAACTATGGAAATACAATGCTCCCTGACATACACGTTTCTTATTTTGAATCTTGCAGTGTTTCCTTGGTCTGTACTAACAACAGCCTCCTGATCCAAGAACAGCTTTAGCATAAGCACTATCAAGTGTTCTGGGATTGCCATTCCTCTCAAGGTGAGTCACAATTTGTTGTGATACATACAATCAAACATCTTTCATAGTCAGTGAAACACAGACATTCTCCTGGTACTCTTTGCTTACAACTAAGATCCATATAACATTCCTTTTTTTTTGGGGGGGGGGGTTTATCTACCTAACTTCTTTTTTTTTCTATATTTTATTAATTTTCATAAACATTTACAGAGATTTTGGGTTTCCATTCATTCCTTGTTGCACTATTCTCTCTACCCTCCTCCCAGTTTGTTCTTGTCCAAATGCCACAGTGCTTGTCAAAGCCAGTTCTGATTAATCTTCTTTGTCAGTGTGTCCTTTGCCATTCCCTATCACTCCTCCCTGAGAGAGACTTCACCCTGAGTCATAAGGAAAAGGGGACGGCGTATTCTCTTAGCTACTTCCTGCTGAAAAGGGACGCTGTGGGTTTCAGGGTGAAGATCTTCTCTCACTACTCTAAAGGGCCCCTTTGGCAGTAGGAAACACATAGACTATTATGGAGATTGATTTTGGAATTTAGATGCACTCTTATTGATTGTGCTTGGCCGTACATGTTCATATCCTTGAAGATGTATCATGGGGGTGTTGCAACCTAGAAGACACAAATTTGACTAACAAGTTATAAGTACATGAGTCAAAAATTATGTAAAAGTAAAAGAAAAGATTCTTTCATTGTTCCACAAACCCCCCCCCAGGTCCCCTCCACCATGTAGCCCTCGCTCTAGTCTCCTGTGATGACAGAAATACCCAGTTATATCTCTCTTTTAAACAGTTCTCTCCCTCCTCTGTTTCAGTGCAGTATACATTATTGAACCCATCTTACTCAGTCTCTCCCCAACCCCAAGGACAGTCCCATTCTACAACAGTGGCATCATGTAATATTTGTCCTTTTGTGACTGGGATATTTCACTCAGCATAATGTTCTCCAGAGTCAACCATTTTGAATAATATTGCATGAGTTCCTTGTTTTTTAATGCAGCATAGTATTCCATTGTGCGAATATACCACAGCTTCTCTAGCCATTCGTTTGTTGATGGGCACTTAGGTTGTTTCCAACTCCTTGCTATTGTGAACAAAGCTGCAATAAACATGGGTGTGCATAAATCTGCTTGGATGTCAGCTATGGTCTCTTCAGGGTATATTCCCAGTAGTGGAATTGCTGGGTCAAATGGTATCTCTATTTGCAACTTTTTGAGAAAGTGCCATACTGCTTTCCACAGGGGTTGCACCATTTTACACTCCCACCAACAGTGAATAAGGCATATAACATTCCTGTAATGTCCCTAGTGCCATTGTCTCTTCTAAACCTAGCCTGCACATCTGGCAGTTCTCTGTTGATGTGGTGTTCTAGTCATTTTTGGGTAATTTTCAGCAGGATCTTGCTTATATTTCATATTAATGATATTGTTCAATAATTTCTACATTCTGTTGCACCACCTGTTTTTAAAATGGGAATAAATATGGATCTCTTCCAGATAGTTGGCCAGGTAGCTGTCCTCCAGATTTCTTGGCACAACCTGATGAGCATGTCCACGGCATAGCTGGTTGGTTGAAATATATCAGTTGGTATTCCATCAATTCCTGGGGCCTTGGTTTTTTTCCAATTCCTTCAGTTCGGCTTGGACTTGCTCCATCACCACAGGCTCTTGATCATACACTGTTTCATTAAATTCTTCCATGTCAGTCAATTATTTTTGGTATAGTGACTCTGTGTACTCCTTCCATCTTCTTTTGATGCTTTCTGGGTTATCCAACACTCTTTCCACAGCATCTTTAATATTACAACTTGAGGTTTGAATTTGTTCTTCAGTTCCTTCAGCTTGAGAAATGCTAAGCGACTATCCTTTTGATTGTCCTACTCCAGCTCTTTGAACATTTCATTATAATACTTTGCTTTTTCTTCCAGTGCTGTCCTTTGAAATCGTCTGTTCACCTCCTTAACATCTTGATTTCTTCCCTTTGCTTTGGCTTCTCGGGCCTCTAGTTCAATATTCAGTGTCTTTTCTGACATCCATCTTGCTCTTTTCTTCTTCTTCCTCTGTCTTTGTAATGACCTTTTGGTCACTGGATGGTATTCTTGATATCCTCCCACAGCTCATCTAGTCTTCATTCATTAGTATCCAAGGTCTCAAACCTGTTCCTGAAATGGTCTTTAAGTTCAGGAGAGATAGACTCAAGGTAAAACTTTGGGTTTTGTGGATTGAATTTTATTTTCCTTAGTTTCAGTTTGAACTTCCATATGAGTAGTGGATTATTATAATAATAATCAGCACCTGGCCTAGTTTTCACAGCTGATATTTAGCTTCTCCAACAATTTCCCCCACAGATATAGTCAATCTGATTTCTGTGTAGGCCATCAGGTGAGGCCCATGTGTTTAGTCTTCATTTGTGCTTTTTTGTAAAAGGTATTTGCAATGAGTAAATCATTGACTGTACAGAATTCTGTCATCTGTCTCCAGCCTCATTTCTCACCAAGTCCATGTTTCCCAATTACCAATCCTTTCCTATTCCCAACTTTTGCATTCCAGTCAGTCATTATTACTAATGCACCTTGGTTGCATGATCAATCAATTTCCAGTTGCAATAGTTGGTAGAAGTCATCTATTTCCCCCCTCTTTTGCTCTGGTTTTTTGTGCATAAATTTGTATGATAATGGTATTAGCAGATCTTCCTTGTATGCATATGGATATTGTCCTGTCACTGACAACATTGTATTTCAAGAAGGATCGAGAAATGGTCTTTTTAACTATCAAAATGTAATCCCATATTTTTCTCACTTTTTCATTCCCAGTATGATAGATCAAATGATTGTCTAATTCAAAATGTTCCATGACAATCCATTTCATTTCATAATTGCTACTATGTCAATATTTATTTTTTCATTTCTTCCTTAACAATCTCCAATTTTCTTGCATTCATGCTTCCCACATTTCATGTTCCAATCACTAGAGTCTGTTTGCAACTGTTCCTTCTCCTTTGTGATTCCCAATATGAAAACTCAGCCTCCAGTCCTATATCTACTAGTTTAACCTAAGTGTGCTCTTTTGTACATAGGATTTTTGAAGTGGATAGTCAATTCTTTCCCTAGTCTTTCTTAATTTGGGCACTCAGCTTTAAAGCAATATTTGACAGGCGAATATTTTACCCAAAAGAGCTGATGAGAGTGTGCAGGTAACAGGTCAGGTGTTCATTCACGGGACCCACCCCTTTGGAGCATGTGTTGTATTCCCACTCACTCCCTGGCTTGCCAGTATCCTGCTCAAATCACTCTACTTGCCCCTTCAGCATTTCCCATCCGATGCCCCAGCCAACTCTGGTTTTATGGCTCAGGCCTCCCACCACTTCTGTCCTCCCATTTCCTCTCCACTCCCCTATAATGTTAGGGTTCCTGGTGCAAGGGATGGGTGGTCTCCACGTGGCAGGGTTGTCTCCACACAGTTTGCATACTAGGATATAAAGTTTCATAAAATCAATAATTAGCACCATTGGTATATCAACATCTCCTTATTGATTTACTTTCACACTTAACCTAATTTATAAAAAGATCCAACTGAAAAAACAAATTTGTTGTTGTGTCAAGTCGAACTTAGTAACTCTCCAGTGGCTTTCCAAGGACGTAAATATCTTTGAGAGGAGTCTCCCCATCTTCTTCTGGAAGAGTGACTGATGGATTCACACTATTGACCTTTGGATTAACAGTCCAACAGCAAAGCTCTTTATAAAAAGGACACTTTAAAATGACAACTTAGTCTTTTAAAGATGTGCAAATCAAAACACAAAGCTATCTCATTCTAGCAACAATAACAAAGCTCAATAAGACAGCATACAATAATGTGGAAAGATTGAAACTTTCATACACTGTTGGTGGGAATGTAAAATGGTGCAGCCACTATAGAAGGTAGTATGGTGCTTTGGAAACAGATAAATCATTTAATCCAGCAAACACACTGCTAGATATACATCACAAGGAAGTAGGAGCTACGCCAAAAACATGTGTGTGCGTGTGTGTGTGTGTGTGTGATGACACACAACAATAATTAATTGTAATTAATGTTATAGAATAAAACATCTATGAATGATTAAAAGAAAGACTAATATGATTTGTAAGCTTTCACTTAAACATAAATAAATTAAAAATTTTAAAAATGAATGATGCTTTGTTTAAGGTAAGAATTGCTGCTACCTAGTCTGTCTTAATTTTAATTCATAGTAAAATACATTAATAGGAGGTAGCAAATATAGATCTGAAAGTCAGGTATAAGATTGATTATAATGGAAAACAAATATCGAGAGAATCTTTCCTCAAATGTCTAGGAAGATGTCACTCTAGGGAGACAGAGCTGGTGTAGAGTGTGAGGCAGAGCATTCAGGGTGGCTGTGCTGTTTGTTAGAAAATGTCATTTTATAATAATGAGTGCTAGTGGTTTATCTCTCACCTGTTTGTGACCACCTAAGGATTGGCTAAAGTGGATACGGACCCGTCTTTTAGTGTATGCCAGAGGGAAATGGGAAGAAAGAAAATGGGAAGACTTGATGTCAATGGCACAAGCAACACTCACTGGCCCCACATATACCAGGGAGGTTTTAGCCCTGAGTCAAGGGGAGATGGACTAAGAAGCTATGACTGTATCGTTTATCCTTTTCTAGGGAGCTCTGGTGGCTTAGTGTAAGGAGTTGTACTGCCAACCCAAAGGATCCACCAGATGCTATGCAAGAGAAAGATGGGCAATCTCCTCCCTTGTAATGAAATAGATTCTGAAAAGCTGCTGAAGAGTCAGGGAGAAGTCAGTTCTAATGCAGCAGTACACAACAATAACAACATACATTCTAATGCAATAGGTCTTTAATTGCCCTCTATTTGGAACTGACTCATAGCAGGTTCTTCGAGGCTATACATTGCACAGGAGGAGACTGTCCATTTTTCTCCTGTGGAAGTTGCTGCCAGATTCAAATCTCTGAGGCTCAGCCTTTGACTTAAGAGTGCAACTGCCTACAGAATACACCTCTGTGGTATTATACAGAACATTTGCATTATGTATTTAAACATATAATAGGGAACTCTGGTGGCTTAGCGGTAAGGAATTGCACTTCAAATGCAAAGGTACTCAGTTTGAATCCACCAGCTGCTCTGCAAGAGACAGCTGAGCAATCTCCTCCCGTGTAATTTACTGCTTCAGAAAACCCACTGGATGGGTCAGCTATGGTTCGCTTCTGACTGGATGATACACAACAACAGTGTTGAGGGAGAAGGAAAGACAGTCTCCTCCCCTGTGATTTTCTGCCTCCAAAAATGCGCTGGAGCGTCAGCTATGGTTTGATTCCCACTGGACAGTACACAACAACAATTTATAATAGACATTTCTGGTGTCCTAGTCCGCAGCAAGCTGTGCTGCTAAAGGGTCATGTGTACACCGGCCTCCTTTTATCAGACTCTTGTGCCTCCTGGGCCCACCACAGACATTGAGGGGCTTGATGAAAAAGTACAAAGCAAATCCACATACCGTATGTCTCATTATTTAAAAAAATCTTAAAAAGTTTATTACATGACAAACAAATTGCGTACTTTGACAAATACACCCTTATAAATGACCCTGAAGGCCAAATTTTCATTTGAAATGCTCAAACTTCATAGCACTCTGTTGGCTGGCCCCTCTACACTGACACCCTTCCCATCGCGGGCTCTGTCCTGAAGCATGCCTTGTTATGCACACTCAGTCTGTCCATCTGTGCTGTGTACACACTACACAAACTGTAGATTTCCCTCTGGTTGCGGCTTGTGTCTTTCAAACAGCCCTGGAGGCAAGAACTGCTTGTTACTCTGATTATCTACAGTAGACTGTGAGATGGGTGCTGTTGTAGGTGAGCTGTCGTAAGAACGAATGTAATCAATAATACTCAATTCTCTGCACTCACTATGGTCAAATTCCACTTAATACAGCTGCTTATTTTTTTGCCGGTGTTATTATCTGACTGGCAGACTGGCTGGTAGAACATTTAAATCCAAGAACCATTAAATCTTAATTCCTCTTCATCCATCAGTGCTGACTTTCTTTCTTCTATCTTATTTTTAAAACTTTGAACTAGCTTCATCACTGAGTTAATGTAAAATTAATTGCAGTTTCTCTGCCTGCACTGGTAAAATGTGGGTTATTATTTTAAGACTCTTTAATGTCATAATTATGGTGTATTTCTTCTCTCTCCAAATATTTTTAAGTGCTGTAGAGAGAATTTCTTGACCTACAAGTGAAGAATCTCGTTCCTTTCAGCCAATGACCTCCATAAAGTGCAAGGTGCACCAGACTCAATTCATGGTATTTTCAACTGCTTCTTATACATGTGAAAGCTGTCCCATGAAGAAGGAAGACCAGAGAAAATCGAAGCCTTTGAATTGTGATGTTGGCAAAGAGTATACCACAGACAGCCAGAAGGACAAATCTGTCTTGGGGGAAGCATAACCAGGGAATTCCTTGGAGGCAAGGGTGATGAAAATCCATCTCACATACACACTTTAGACATGCTATCAGGAAACCCTATGAACCTGGAGAGAGAATGAGAGATACCCAACCGTTGAGGACTCTCCTTCATAGGGTCGCTATGAGTCACCTGCACTCAACGGCACTTAAGAACAACAACATCAATATAGAGAGAGATATCAGCTGGCCCAGTGGACAGAAGGCAATGCTACCTCGGGCCTGTCTGTCATTGTTTTTGTTCAGACACTCTTCTAGGTCATATAGTCCTGGTATACAAGTTGCTGTACAGTGGTAACTTGTGTTTGCTGTGAGGCGGAACTCTGTGATACTGATGTGTGTCAAATGCGTTAATGGTTGGCTACGCAATGCGGACTGAGAGTGGGGTGGAGCTTCCCGATTAAACAAGCTTGGAAGGAGGAGTGGCATCCACTTCCATAATAGCTTGCCTCCGGAAACCCTATGAACCTGGACAGAGGATGAGAGATACCCAAGTGTTGAGGACTCTCCTTCATAGGGTCGCTATGAGTTGCCTGCAACTCGTCAGCACTTAACAACAACAACAATCAGGAGGGTCTTAATACTTTTTTTTCTTTGGAAAAAAGAATCATGCTTGGAAAAGCAGGTCAGTAAAAGAAAGGATGACCTCAAATGAAGTAGATTGACACAGTGACTCTGACAATGACTTGAGCATGGTGGAGATTATGGCAATTTGCAGAATAGGGCAAGGTTTTGATCTAATGTACCCTATAAATAATAGTTGATTTGATGGCACCTAACATCAGTATAACAGGCGTATGTGTGTACATATATCAATGTTTAAAATACAGCCATTTTCTAAATGTTCCCTAAAGGGAAAGATAAGATCAGGGAGCTCAAGAATAATAGTTTTGCTTTTGATATATCTGAGGTTATATGTATTTAAGGCCACTTTGAAATTACTGGTTTTGGTTTATCCTCTAACTCAATGGTTTAAATTCTCACCTCAGTCTGCTGAAATGCCCTTACTCCTTCATCCCCTCAGTCTCTCCTTCACCATCTTTCTAATATATTCAGTCGCCTAACACTCAGGAAACGCCTAGGTTTCAGGCATTGCGTCAGTCTTCCTGATGAAGCCTTTCCGGTTCCCTGACTGACGTGCTGGCTCTGTATGTGCTCTCCTTCCTCCTCATACTATGTTTCATTCCCACCATACATGGTCTTGTTAGCCCAGCTCTGTGTTCACATGTGTAGGTCATGTTGTCCCAACAAAGATCTTTGAAAGAAAACACCATCTACTGAAATGCATCTCAACTCAGACAACCCTGTTGAGCCCGAGCTGACTCATAGCCAACCATCCAGCAGGGTTTTTTTGTTGTTTTTTTTTCAAAAGTAAAAACACATCCTAAGGGAAGTCATACCTGATCACATTCTT
>NW_006399891.1:2051770-2060653 GCF_000299155.1 Elephantulus edwardii | reverse complement strand
TTCTCTCCCCCATAGACTTCAATGCCGTAAACATATTTCATCCAGTTTTTCTCAGTCTTACCCCCACCCCGATGCCAGCCCCATTCTACAACAGTGGCACCATATAGCATTTGTCCCTTTGTGACTGAGATACCTCACTCAGCATAATGTCCTCCAGGCCAGCAGGTTTTTTTAGGCCATAAATCACCTGGGTGATTGCTTGTCTTTCTCCCTCGGAGCCTCTGGTGGATTTGAAATAGCCTCCTTTAGCTTAACAGTGCAACTCCCTATGGATTATGCTAATAGATCTCCCCGAAATGGAAGTATAAAAATATGCTGACTATTTGATTATGGCAGTAATCCTAACAAATACCGCTTAAGGAGCGCTGTGGTTAAGGATGCAGTCTGAGAGGTCAGGCTGAATTGGTGTGAAATCTTGTACTGTGGCTTGTCACTTACGTGCTCTTAGATCACTAGCTTCACAGTTTCCTCATCTATAAAGCAGATATAAAACGTGCCCATGTGATCTATGAGGGCTCCTCCTTTCTGAGTGGTCCACTAGCCTGCCTATAGGGGACTGCGTATAAATGCTTGGGCATTCTTATATTGTCTCAAGGAGAGAGATTTCCACCATGTGTAATGGACGTGGTGGGGCCAAGATTAGACTCTCAGCCGTTAACCCAAAAGGTGGTGGTCTGAACTCACTGAGTGACTCTGAGGCAGAAAGACCTGATCTTCCATAAAGATTACAGCCTTAGAAAACCTCCAGGGCACCAGTCTCTGGTGACATCAACTAAATGCCGCCCACGGGCAGGGTTCAGATCTGTTGTTCATAGGTCGCTATGAGTCATACTCAACTCGATGGCACCTAACAGCAACAACAATACACTACCAAGGACTAGAACAGAGAGGAATCTTTTCAAGTTCAAAATATTGTGAGTTTTGAAAGTCTTTCAATTCCGTTTTTTATCACTGCACATTAAACTTCAGCTTGCACTTTGTGCCACAATGTCAGATTTTTGTTTTGTTTTGATGGCAATTATTTGAAGACGGACAATAAATTGTTCCTCTATTGATTCTATTTTAAAAAAATAGAAGAAAGAATGATGGTTAATGAGATAGTATCTGAAAGAAATACTTAGAAGAATAAGCATTCAGAGAATGCTAGAAGATAATGATCACAGTAATAACATGCGAAGCCGTAATCCATTTTTTTCCACACATGTGTTACTTGTATAATGCTTATGCTATCATATGAGGTAAGAATTATTGCTATGCTCATTTTAAACAGGAAAACCAATCTTTGAGAATGTTGTCAGGTAATGCGAGTCCTTAAAAATAAAAAAAGAGAACATGTGGGGAGAAATGGAAGGTTGATGAAAAAGAAGACCCTCAGTGAGGGAGACTGACACAGTGACTGCAGTGACGGACTTGGGCAGAGATCACTAGGATGACTGTGGATAGAGTGAGATTTTGATTTTTTGCTCACAGGGTCACAGTGAGTCATGGTTGACTCAATGACACCTAATAGCAACAAACCCAAGGTCACAGAACAAGATTTAAGTCCAAGCAATGCACCCAACAGAGTGTGGAAATTATCAAATAATATCCCTAATATCACACACTAGCAAAATCCTGCTGAAGATTATCCAGAAAAGACTTGAACATTACATTGACAGAGAGCTGCCAGGAATACAAGCTGAGTTTGGAAAAGGTTGTGGCACTAGAGACATTATTGCCAATGCCAGAGTTCCAGAAGCATGTCTGTGTTTTATTGACTATGCAAAGGCATTTGACTGTGTGGATCACAACGAATTGTGCCTAACCTTGAGGAAAATAGGAATTCCAGAACACTTGATTGCACTTATGCAAAACCTTTACTTAGACCAGGAAGCAGTCCTCAGAATGGAGCAGGGGAAAACTGCATGGTTCAAAATCAGGAAAGGAGTACATCAGGGATACATCGTTTGTCTACCCCTTTTCAATTTACATGCAGAACAGATCATCTGGGAAGCAGGGCTTTATGAGGAGGAATTTGGAATCAGGATTGGAGAAAGATTCATCAACAACCTACATTATGCAGATGACACAACCTTGCTTGCTGGAACTGAGGAGGAACTGAAGGGCTTGCTGCAGAAGGTCAAGGACTGCAGTCTTCAACATGGATTGAAGCTCAACATCAAGAAAACAAAGATTCTCACCACTGGGCCTACTGGCAACTTCATGACAGACAGAAAAGAGATTGAGATTTTAATAACTTCAGCTTGCTTGGTTCCACAGTCAATGCTGTTGGGCACCAGCAGTCAGGAAATCCAAAGACAAATTGCATTAAGAAAGTCTGCTGTCAGGGACCTCTCCAGAGTATTAAAAATCAATCATGCCAGTCTAAACACTAAGGTGCACCTAATCCAGTCCATGGTATTAGCAATTACTTGCTATGAGTCAGAGAGCTGGACAATGACTAAGGATG
This sequence comes from Elephantulus edwardii, assembly GCF_000299155.1. Taxonomy (NCBI): domain Eukaryota; kingdom Metazoa; phylum Chordata; class Mammalia; order Macroscelidea; family Macroscelididae; genus Elephantulus; species Elephantulus edwardii. The sequence goes on along the minus strand of NW_006399891.1, from coordinate 2,058,204 downwards.
AAAGAAGAATGGATGCCTTTGAATTGTAGTACTGTAGAAGAGTCTTGAACATACATACTATGGACTGCCAAAAAAATCCAAATAGGTCTGTCTTGGAGAGGGTGAAGCCAAGTTTCTCCTTGGAGGCTAGGATTTTGAAGTTCTGTCTCACATACTTTGGGCACCAGGTCCAGGAGAGACTGGTCTTTGGAGAAGGACATCATGCTTGGAAGGGTTAACAGATAGATAGCACAGAAGGGGAAGACCTTGGATGAGATGAATTGATATAGTAACTGGGGCAGTGGAGGTTGGTGTATTGGAATTAGTGAGACTAGCTCAAGACAGGGCAGGATTCAGAGCTGCTGTACATAGGGTTGCTATGGGTTATATGGTCGAGGTGACTCATGACTCGACCACATATAACAACAGCAAACGATGTACCTTTAGAGTCTCTATGCTTAATCACTGCAAGATGTCAAAGGACAAAGAAAGTACATCAGGAGATAAGAGATCTGGGATCAGAAGATATCTGTCCGTTCCAGTTAACTGTTGGGAAAGCATCTCAAATTGCAAACTCACCGCCATAGAGCCATTTCTGACTCAAGAGACCCCCTCTCAGGTCCCTGGACTAGAAATCCTAAAAGAAGGTGATTGTTCATCTTTCTTACTACAGAGACCCTCACAAGTGGCTTCTGGAACAGTGGAAAAAATGAAAAACAGTGTTGTTGCTAGGTGCCAACGCACAACCACTCTCTAAATGGCAGGTTTGAACCTTGCCTATTCTGTACAGTCTTCACCATCTCTCATATGTCCTACTCCATTGTTAGATTCACTTCTTAAATTCATCTTGTTAATCATCTTCTCCCCCTTCACTGACCCTCCACCTTCCCAAGTGTGAAGTCTTTCCCTAAGGAGTGGCCTCTCCTCTCCTGACATCATGTCTGAAGTACATGAGACAAAGTTTCAACTATCATTGCCTCCACGAAGGACACTGCTGTACCTTCTCCAAGACATATTTGTTTGTTTTTGCAGTCCATGGGGTTTTCAGTACTCTCCTCCAACACCACAATTGTCAAAAAAAACAATAAGCATCTGTAAAATGCCTCCTGAGAACAACCTGACATACTTGGGAGTGAATTCGAATAAATGTTTCTGCAACTCCCCAATTTATGCTGTATCTGACACTGCCTGTGCTCTCCCACACCGTGAATAGTGATGTCTTTTCACTCCCACACTAATCTCTGATTAGCGAGGCTGGCAATACCCACATTGCTCTGATAATAGGAAGATAATTTACTCTTCATTTATGGATCAACTACAATTGACTATGATGCAATATAAATGTGTGTTAGCAAAGAATGTTTGATTTCTAAAGTATTAAATAAATAAGTTCTCGTAAAGAACTACTGCTTAATATAACTACTACTTAGTGTAATTGCTACTTAATATGCTGTGGAGTGGGAACTGAGGAACATGCAGATGCATAGGCTGATTCTGGGGTGCTGAGCATGGGAGGTGAAAGAAGTATAAGAGACTAAATGAGACTTTCTCTACACTTGTCAGAATCAGAGACTATATCCTGTTGTTGTTGTTAGGTGCCATCAAGTCGAGTACAACTCATAGTGATTCTATGAACAACCAATCTGAACCCTGTCCTATCCTGTGCCATCCTCACAATTGCCCACTTCCTCAAGCCCTTTGCTGCATTCAGTGTGTCAATCTACCTGGTTGAGGGTCTTACTCTCTTTTACCATCCCTCCACCTTCCCAAGTATGATGTCCCTCTCCAAGAATTAGCCTTTCCTACCAACATGCTCCAAATATGTGAGATGAAATTTCATCCTCTTTACCTCCAAAGAGCACTCAGACTGCATCTTCTCCGGTACTTAACTGTTTGGTCTTTAGGCAGTCTAATGGAATTTTCAGCATTCTTCTCCAACACCACAATTCAAAGACATCAGTTCTTCTTCTATCATCCAAAGCCATTGTCCAACTCTCAGATGCATAGCAAGTGACTAAAAAGAGTATGACCTAAATCAGGCACACCTTAGTCCTCAGACTGACTGCTCCTCCATAATTTGGAGAGATACTTAACTATAGTGACATCCAATTCCTAAACAACATGCCTCTGGAAACTCTATGAACTTTGATAAATAACAATAGTTACAGAAAGGCTTCAGGCCTTTTGTTCATAGGGTCACTATGAGTTGTGCTCAACTCGATGGCAATCAACAACAACAACAACAAGAACTTTGATTACAGATTTTCTCATTACAAAGTGTCTCCTAATTTCCTGACTGCTGGTACCAAGGGCATTGATGTATCCAATTAAGAAATAATCATTGACAGTCTCAATTTTTTCTCCATCTATCACAATATTGTCCATTGGTACAATGGCTAGGATTTTTGTTTTCTTGATGCTGAGATACAATCCATATTGTAGGCTTCATTCTTTGTTCTTCTGCAGCAAATCGTTCAAGTCCTCTTCACTTTCAACAAGTAAGGTTATGTCATCCGCAAAATGAAGGTTATTGATGAGTCTTCCTCCAATGCTGATGCCACATTTTTTATTCAGAGAATCCAGCTTCTCAAATAATTTTCTCAGCATACAGGTTGAATAGGTACGGAGGAAAGATATAACCCTGATTTTAAACCATGCAGTGTTGCCTTGCTCTGTTAACACAAGTTTCTTAATCTAGGTGCTGATTTCACAAAAGCACAATTAAGTGTTCTGGAATTTCTATTCTTCTCAATGTTAGCAATAATGTGTTATGACCCACAGAGTCAAAAGCCTTTGCATAGTCGATAATGCATACATATACATTCTTCTGGTATTCTTTGCTTTCAGCCAAAATACATCAGACATAAAAAATGATAACTCTGATGCAACACCCTCTTCTAAATCTAGCTTGAATGTCTAGTACTTTTCTGTCTAGGCTGTTCCAGTCATTTTTTAATGATCCTCAAAAGTATTTTGTTTGTATGTGATTTTTTTTCAGATCTATTCTTTTTTTATGAATTGAAAAAATAGTTTCATCTTATACTGGTTTGCCTACAAAATTTGTATACATTGTGTTTTACACTATCCTTTACCACATTGTTTTATACAATCATTCCCATTCATTATATTTCATAAAATTAATCAACATTGCCCTGTCTTTCCAGATGTCTGCCAGATCTTTCCCATTTCCTTTACCCACCCTCCCTCCACCCATCAAATTGTGTGACCCTATGTTTTTCCTCTTATCCATCCTTACCCCTCTGCTCCTACACTCCCTTAATTGGATCCTCATACATGTTTTAAAAGTTATCTTTTTGTTTCCACAATAATGGTCTTATACAATATCTGTCTGTTCTTAGGAGACTGAGTTAGTTCACTCAACACAATACTCTCCAATCTCTCCTAAGTTATGTAGTAATTTTCAAAATTGTTGTTCCTGAGTGCTGTGTAGTATTCCACAACGTGAATGTACCATGATTTCTCAGTCCATTCAATTGTGGTTGAACATTTGGGCTGTGACGTCAGGCTGGAGACTAAGATGTGCCTGCTCCAGGCTATAGTCTTTGCAATTACATGCTATGCATCAGAGAGTTGGACAGTGACTAGGGATGATAGAAAGACAATTGATGCTTTTGAGCTGTGGTGCTGGAGAAGAGTGTTGACTATACCATGGACTGCTAGGAGAACAAACAGGTTTGTCCTGGAGAAGGTGAAGCCAGAATGCTCCTTGGAGTCAAGGATTCTGAAGCTTCATTTGACATATCTTGGGCATGTTGCAAGGAGGAATGGGTCCTTGGAGAGGGGCATCATGTTTGGCAGAGTGGAGGGACAGTACAGGAGCGGAAGACCCTCAATGAGATGGATCGATTCTGTGAGTGGAATGGTGGGAATGAGTGCATTTGAGATGGTGAGGTTGACACAGAATAGAACGGCATTTAGGGCTCTTGTACATAGGGTTGCTATGAGTCGCAAGCGACTCGATGGCACATAACAACAACAATCATTTTATAGTCTTCATGGATTGCCTCAGAGGAGCTCAGGCTATATTTGTTTTGAAATAGAGAGGAAGAGAATGAAGACTTTCTCTGACGTACTTTGGGCATGTTATCAGGAGGGATCATTCGTTGCTTGGGGAAGGAGGAACCATTGCCTGGAGAAGGACATCACATGAAGAGGGTCAGAGAAAAGAGGAAGACTGTCAGTGAAATGAACTGAAAAGTGGCCCCAAATATGGACTCAAAACCAGCAGTGGTTGTGATGATGACATAGTGCTGGGCAGCGTTCCGTTCTCTTGCATGTGGAGTTGTATGAGTTGGAGATGACTTGACAGCTCCTGAGAGCCACCACCACCACCAAAAATCTTGAAAGTCAAATAGAATTTGATCAATCTTTTTGAGGACTGTCTTCAGAGTTTGTTTATTATTTAAATTATACTAAAAAGAATTGAGCCTGAATTGACCCACAGTTTACCCTAAGGCGTATTTTTCAGAGGCAGTTAATTGCACAGGAGGAAATTGCCCACCCTTCTCTTGTGGAGCAACTGGTGGCCTCGAACTCAGTGCCTTCAGGATTACAGCGCAGCTTCCTGCCACTAAGCCATCAGAGCTCCCAAACATAATTATCTACTAAAACAATAATATAAAAGTACACTCCCACAAGGAGCTCTGGTGACCTAGTAGCAAGAAGCTGCACTGCAATCCCAGAGGTATGCGGTTCGAATCCACCAGATGATCTGTTGGAGAAGGACGGACAATCTCCTTCTGTACCAATCAGATCTGATTTGACAGTACACACACAAAATAATAAAATTTTTAAAAAAATTTTTAAGTACATTCCCACAACTCACTCAGGGAAAAATATAGTAACTTAATGAACAGGGCAAAACAAGATGTTCTTATAGTTTGAAGGCACTATTCTGCAGGAGAAAGAGGGGCACACATATCCCTCATGACTTACAGTCTCTGAAAACTCACTGAAGGGTCAGCTATGAGCTGATCTCAACTCAACAGCAATGAGTTGCTGCGTTTTACTGCAGTAAAATGCAAAAACTCTTGAACTATCTGTTCAGGTTTTGATAAAAGAAAAAATATTTTTCACTCTACTTTATTACAATTATTAGTCTTATTTCTTTTCCTTAGCTGTAACTTGCATCTATTTCTAAGGTCAATTGCTATGAATAATATAAAAAAAATGAGGGTGAATTTCTTTGTGTTCATTTACCCCAGTGTTCCTGAGGGACAAAAGAGGGTTCTGATAAGGGAATCGTTTCAAGAAATGTATTTCTTCAATAAACTCATCAACTTATTCTTAATGTCTTCCTTCATCTGGGGTAATTTTTGCAGGGCTTTCGATAACAATGCATGTTCTGTTTAATTTGCAATTAGAAGACACCTCTGTCCTACTATCTGCTATTGTTATAAACACAGCTTTGAGCCTGAACAATCCAATGTTGATTAGAGGCTTTCAACATTAAGCACAGGTCTTGATTTGAACGTTTAACAAATAACACAATACATAATTCCCTGGCATGTCCAGTCCTTTTATGTCATGCAGTTGAAGCTCTCTGCTCACGTGACAGGCAAACGGAATGCATACTATAATCAACCGAACAGGCTATGATTAACTTTGCATAGAGCTGTCCTCCAAGCTCCATAGTGATAGAGTTTTGTTGTGTTTTTTTTTCTTTTAAAGGGAGATATTTGAGATATTCAATTTTATGTGTGCCTAAAGTTTGATAAGTTAAATTATAAGATTTTCCAAAACTTTTGGTATCATATATAAACCATTTTTCTTCTCTCTCTTCTCTCTCTCTCTCTCTCTCTCTCTCTCTCTCTCTCTCTCTCTCGTAAAAGCTACACCCACAATGATTCTTGGCATGGGGATGGAGGGGTGGTGGTGAAGATATAGCAAAGCCTATTTGTCTCATGATGAGAAAGTTTCCAAATAAGGACATCTGATGTTTCTTATTTATTTGATAATTATTAATTGCACCAGCACAGGACCTAGCCACAGCTATCTCTCTATTATAGTTTGCATTTGCTTCAGATATACATTGCTGTTGTTGTTGTTATGTGCCCTCGAGTTGCCTGCAACTCTACGTACAAGAGCCCTAAATGCTCTATCTTGTGCCAATCCCACTGTCTCCAACACACTCATTCCCACCACCCTAATCACAGAATTGATTCATCTCATCAAGGGTCTTCCTCCCCTGTGCTGTCCCTCCACTCTCACAAACATGGTATCCCTCTCCAAGGACCAGTCCCTCCTTGCAAAATGCCCAAAGTATGTCAGACGAAGCTTCAGAATCCTTGAATCCAAGGAGCATTCAGATTCACCTAGCAGTCCATGGTATATTCAATACTCTTCTCCAGCACCACAGTTCAAAGGCATCAATTCTCTTTCTATCATCCCTAGTCACTGTTCAACTCTCCAATGCATAGCACGTAATTGCGAAG
>NW_006399891.1:2044080-2050020 GCF_000299155.1 Elephantulus edwardii | reverse complement strand
GGCCATAACAACAACAACAACAATGGAAAGAGCTCTGCTCTCATCATAATACAACAGGTCACATTCCATCTATTTCTGTGAAATCAGTGGTGCACTATTATTTCCACATTGCATGAATGTTAGCAGCTGTTTGATGAATGTGACAGCGTAGAGTTTTCTTGTCTATAATCTATACAGAAGCAGATCATCGTTCTTTTTCCAGTGGAGCTACTGCCTGGATCTGAACCAACAACTTTCTAGCTAGTAGTCAAGTGCTTTGTCATTATGTTTCCATGGCTCTTTGCCGGCAGCCAGTCTTATCAAAAGAATGTTGTTGTTATGTACAGTCAGGTCACAACCAACTGACCCTCCAGTGGGTTTTCAAAGGCAGTAAATTGCATGGGAAGAGATTGCCCATCCTTCTCCCACTGAGCCGCTGGTGGCCTCAAACCACATGCCTTTGGGATTGCAGCGCAGCTTCTTGTCACTAGGCCACCAGAGCTCCCTTATTAAAAGAATAGGGGTGGGGGAATTTTTTTTCTTCCATAGATATAGATAACATTGAAAAGATTTTTTTTTTTTCTTCCATGGATAGCACTGAAAAAACTTATGGTTAAGATTCATTGTTAAGCCAAAATCCACAAGTTCCTAAAAGATTATTATTACCTTTTTTTGTTGACGGTAAAGAAATACCTCAATTGACTGTCATGTGTCCCTAACTGGGTATGAATAATGCACTTGAACATGTGCTTTAGTGTTGGAGCTGATGGCTAACCAGTCTGAATGGAAGGTATCTTATAAGCTTGGTTACTTGTACCTTTTTCTTGCAGCAGATGTTTTAGTTTTAAATATAAACAACTAAGCAGCATTTCAGAGGAACTCTGCAGGCCTCAGCCAGGACCCAATCAACTTTTAACTAGATGGCCTAGCGGCAAGAAGCTGCACTGCAATCCTGAAGGCACTTGGTTCAAGGCTACCACCTGCTCAGAAGGAGAAAGATGAGCAATCTCCTCCTGTATGATTAACTGCCTCTGAAAACCTGCTGGAGGGTCAGCTATGGGTCGGTTCCAACTCCATCATATGCAACAACGACAACAACAAACAGCTTTCCAGCTACCTTCTCATGACAGTATCGCTAAACATTTGGTGGCCCCATACACTCAAAATGAGTTAATGAAATTTGGAAAACACTTAGCACAGAGCCTGATGCATGTTGCTATAAGCTGCTTTTTAGTTGAACGCTACTCAAGGTGACCTTATGTACACTAGAAAGAAATGCTGCTTGTCCTGTATCATCTGGCTGTTGTGTCAGTTGGTCTCATTGAGGAATTTTCTTATTTTGGCTGAATCTCTACCAAACAAGATTGATCTTTCCTGTTGATGTATCCATAAACCAAATAACCATGCCCACTGCTGTCTAGTCGATTCTGACTTTTCACAACCCTCAGCTGGGTTTCCAAGGCTGTAGATTTAACAGGAGACTTCCCATCATTCTCCTGAGGAGTGATTGGTAGATTTGAACTTCTGACCTTTAGTCTTGGTGCCATGACATGCTATGTATATACCAACTGGAACTCCTTAATGTACCCATAAAATATGTTTGCTCTGAGAGTGGTGAATGTGATATTGGTGATGATGGTAGTTGACTAAGTAATACCTATCCCAGTGAATTAATTTTTATCTGCAACATTTTAGATTTAAAGTATACAGCCTGGGAACTTAAAAGCCAAAAAATGAGGGTAGGAAACTCAAGTAAGGACTAGTACTCAAGGACATATAAAGGTCATGCTTAAACTAACAGGGAAAATACTCATTTTCACCAAAATAACTAAAATAAAACCATGTCCATGCTCCAATTGGCTACACTATTAACTCTTATTACTTGTTTCTTCATTAATATCCTTGAGCAATTCCTCTTGTTTGTGCCATTACTTAATGTGGAAAGAATTCTTGTTATTTTTTTATAGATGGCTTACTTAGCAGCCACATTGAAACTCTCTGTAACTTGACTCATTTTTCTCAGCATATTTCTGAACCACATTCTCCACAATCAGTGAATTTGTGGTGCAAACATAACAATGCTCTTAGGTGTCATTGAGTCGAAACCAACTCGTATATGACCCTCCAGCAAAATTTCAGAGGCCGTTAATTTCACAGGAGGCAATTACTCATTTTTCTTCCTCTGAGCAGTTGGTGGATTTGAACCACCTGCCTTTCGGTTGGCAGTGCAACTCTTCAGCCACCAGACATTATTAAAATGTAGTATTATAGTAATATTGTTTCATCCTTACCTCCAAGAAACACTCTGGTTGCACTTTCCCCAGAACATATCTGATTGTTCTTTTGGCAGTTCATGAGAGATTTAGCACTCTTCTCCAACACCACAACTCAAAGGCATCTATTCTCCCATCATCCTTATTCATTGTCCAGCTCTCAGATATAAAGCAGGTGATTGAAAAGACTAGGACTTGAATCAGGTACACCTTAATCTATAAACTGATATAATTGCTCTTCAGGATTTTGGAGAGGTTACTAATACAAACTTTCCCAGTGCTATGTGTCTCCAGATCTCCTTATTACTTGTACCAAAGGTGTTGATTGTGAATCCAAGCAAGATGAAATCTCTGACAGTCTCAATCTTTTCTCTATCAAATTAGGATTGGAGAAAAATTCATCAACAACCTGTCTTATGCAGATAAGACATCTTTGCTCACTGAAGATGAAGAAGACGTAAGGCATTTGCTTCAGAGGATCAAGGCCTGCAGCATTCAATATGGATTACACTGCAACATCAAGAAAACAAAAATCCTCACTACTGGGTCAATAGACAACCATACATATTGTTATGTGCCATCAAATGTGATTCATAGCCACCATAGCTCTGAACCCTGCCCTATCCTGAACCAATCTCACTGTCTCTGACACATCTATCCCCTTTATTCTAATTATTGTGTCAATGCAACTCATTCCAAGTCTTCTTATCTTGCTCTATCCCTCCTTCCTTCCAAGCAGGATTCTGGGCTATATCTATGCCACGATAAATGGAGAAGAGATTGAAACTGTTAACAATTTCAGCTTCCTGGTTTCCACAATCAACACCATTGGCACTAGAAGTTAGGAAATAAAAAGATTAATTGCTTTGGGAAAATCTGTTCTCAGGGTCCTCTCCAGAGTGCTAGAAGCAATGATCTCAGTCTAGAGACTGAGGTGCACCTGATCTAGGCCATGGTCTCCACAATTACTTGCTGTGCATCAGAGAGCTAGATAATGACTAAGGATGACAGAAGAAGAATCAATGCCTCTGAGTTGTCGTGCTGGGGAAGAGTCTTGAACGTGCCATGGGTTGGACACACGATGGACCGTTAAGAGAACAAGCGGATCTGTCCTGGAGAGGGGGAAGCCAAGTTGTTCCTTAAAGGCAAGCATTTTGAAGCCCCAGCTGACATTCTTTGGGAGTAATGCCATGAAGGACTGGTCCTGGATGAGGCCATGATGCTTAGAAGGAACCATACATAACATCCGGTTAAAATGTGTCTTGTGTGATGCAGGTGGTTAAGTGCTCAACTGCTAACCAAAGATTGTCACTTGAAACTCACCAAGAGATCCTCAGAGGAAAGTTCTGGATCTGCTTCCAAAAGGTCAAAGCCTTGAAAACTCTGGAGTGCAGTTTACTTTCCCACATGGGCGGGGGAGGGGGGGGTGGTCTGCATGAGTGGCGAGTGGCTCCACCATGGCTGCTTGGCTGGATTTTTTTTTTTTTAGCTTGGCTGGAATTGTTAAGATGTTAACTGAACAGAAGTGGATCCAAGATAGAGTAGGACAGATGGGAGTGGTGAATGTGCACATTTCTTTCATTATCTTCTAAATGTCTTATTTGCAGCATCAGAAGAGTGCATCTAAGTTGGTGAGGATGTGGCAATAGGAATCGGTAGGCAGCTACACAAAACACTGGAGAGTGCTTACATTTTGTTTTCCTCTTTGCATGTTTGGGGGGGTAGGAAAGCTAACTTCTTGTAAAGCAGAAGAATTTGTTGATTTTTAATGTCCTTGTTGCAAAGATGTGTTAGAGGAAAAGAAATCAATTACTATTGTCTGGTTTTGACTCTGCATACAGGTTCATATGTTTTCCTGACTCTTGTGTAACCAATCCAAAGAATTAGTCAAGAAACTCCTTACTAGTAAGTAATGCTATTGCCAAATAAATAGTCATAGAAATAATGTGAACCATAGTTGAGGTCACTTTGTCCCTTAAGATCGAGAGCACATAGGCTCAAATCCCCATCTTCTCAGGACTTGTGGAAAGTCTAAGATACTCCACAACAGTGCTTGGAATTGGCACAGGGTTTACATGCCCTCAGCTCTGATTCTCAGCTTCTCTTCTGCTACACTTGTTGTGTTTAGGGACGTCTTTTGGTCTCCTATTGTCTTCCTTGTTCTGCAACACATCAACTCAATGCAGGCGCCCTATCTATTTGCTGCATTCCCTGGGTCTCCTGTCTCTTATAGCACACATGCACAAGTAACCAGAGAGGGTTAGGAAGTATTCTTGCAGGAAACTTTACTAGCGTTTGGGAGACCAACAGTTATAGCGGTGTTGTTGTTAGATGCCAAGTATGACTCGTAACAACCCTATGAACAACAGATCTGAACCCTGCTCTACCTTGTGCCATCCTCACAATCTCTGACATACTTGATCCCATTGCTAGAGTCACTGTGTAAATCCACCTGGTTGAGGGTCTTTCTCTACTTCACCATCCTTCTCTCTCTCTAAGCATGATGTCCCTTTATAAGGCATAACATTTCCTGGTAACATGCCCAAAGTCTGCAGGGTAACACTGGTAACACCTTCTCTAAGACACTGCAGTCAGGAGATCAGGAGATGTATTGTCTAAAATCTGCGGTCAGAGACCTTTCCAAGGTACTGGGGATCAATGATGTTAGTTTGAGGTCTAAGCTGCACCTGCACCTGATTCAAGGCATGGTCTTTTCAGTCATTTGCTATGACAGCAGAATTTACACCTTTGAACTGTGGTGTTTGAGAAAGTTAGATTACACAAAATAGAAGTCGCACAGAGAGAGAGAGAGAGAGAGAAAACAGTTTTAAACACAAAATACTTTGTTTTAAACACAAAACTGTCGTCTTTCCCATCCTTTCACAATTCCAACTCTAGTCTTCTTCATGTCCTCCTCCTTTGCCTGCCATCTCTTTTAGGAGAACCGAAGCCCTCTCATTCTCTTCAGTGGAATCATGTAGCCTCATCCAATACTTACTAATTAGGTCATTTTGATCACAAGTCAAATGAGTGATGCAAACAGGAGAATTTACTGACTTGTATTTTAAAAATTGATGGCTAGATCTTGTTTCAGGCAGAAGTGGATAGAGGAGTGGGACCCTTTCCGCAGATCAGCTTTCCTTTTCTCAGTCTCTAGGCTCCATCCTCCATGATGCTGGCTTCCTCCTCTGACTGTCTCTACTCCAGTTGCAGCCTGATACGCTTCATATCACCTAGAATCTAAGACAAACACAAGGGGTGTGGCTGCTTTCCTCCCAGAAGGCTCAGCAAAAGTCCCTGTGCCTTTTCATTGGCTGAGATTGTCACATGTCTATCTAGCCTATTATGATTATTGGCTTAGGCCTAGTGTCCATTGTCCAGTCCTGAAGCTCTATGAGTTGTTGTTGTGACGTGCCATCGAGTTGCTTCTGACTCATAGCGACCCTATCTACAAGAACCCTAAATGCTGCTCTATCCTGTGCCAACCTTGCTGTCTTATTCCCACCACACCAATCACAGAATTGATACATCCCATTGAGGGTCTTCCTCTCCTGTGCCGTCCCTCCACTCACCCAAACATGATGTCCCTGCAACATGCCCAAAGTACGTCAGATGAAGCTTTAGAATCTTTGACTCCAAGAAGCATTCTGGCTTCACCCTCTCCAGGACAAACCTGTTTGTTCTCCTA
>NW_006399891.1:2025317-2043599 GCF_000299155.1 Elephantulus edwardii | reverse complement strand
AAAAATAGATAAAAAAAGACATCAATTCTCTTTCTATCATCCGTAGTCACTGTCCAACTCTTTGATGCATAGCATGTAATTGCAAAGACTATAGCCTGGATCAGGCGCACCTTAGTCTCCAGCCTGACATCATTGCTCTTCAGTACTCTTGAGAGGTCCCTCACAGGTGGGTTAGTCCCACTAAAACCATGTCAGAATAATGACTCCTCAGAGGGATGCTGGTGACAACAACCACAGAAGGGTGAGTTGTTGATGTTGTGGTTGTGTTGTGTTGTATTGTATTATTGAAAGCAATATCATATCCAATATCTATTCTGTCTTCTACTTTTTCATTTTAGGATCTCTTTGGTGTATCTAATAAACTCATTATTGCTTCTATGTGCTTGTTCAATTAGGTTTGTTGATCAACATATCTAGTGCTATTCTACAAGAAGGGAGCTCTGGTGATGTAGTCCTTGTGTATCTGTGCTGCTAACACACAGGCAGAGTCTCTCTGTCTGCTAGAATTCACCAGCGGCTCAGGAGGAGAAAGACTGGCAGTCCCTCCCTGTGCAGACTACAGCCTCCGAAACCCAAAAGAGGGCCAACTGTGTGTCAGTTCTGACTGACAGCAATGAGAGTCTGTGTGCTATAACCGAAGTATTTGGATTTAAAAAGGGTGGATTTAAAACATAAATTTATCAAAACAGCTATGAGTTATCATCTCACCCCAGTAAGAATAGCAAAATTCAACAGAACAGCAAACATCAAATCTTAACATCAAATGCTGGCGAGGTTGTGGAGAAACTGGAACCCTTATTCACTGCTGGTGGAAGTGTAAAATGGTGCAACCACTGTGGAAGGCTGTACGGCACTTTCTCAAAAATTTGCAAATAGAAATACCATTTGAACCAGCAATTCCACTACTGGGAATTTACCCTAAAGAAACCATCACCACCAGGTATATGCACACCCATGTTTATTGCGGCTTTGTTCACAATAGCAAAGAGCTGGAAACAACCCAAGTGTCCATCAACAAATGGATAGAGAAGCTCTGGTATATTCACACAATGGAACACTATGCTGCGTTGAAAAACCAGGAACTCATAAAATATTATACAAAATGGATGACCCTGGAGAACATTATGCTGAGTGACATATATCAGTCACAAAAGGAGAAATATTGCATAGGACCACTGTTGTAAATCTGGACTGACATCAGGGTTGAGGGAAGACAGAATAGAAGAGGTGGGATGAGGTATATTGTATTGAAACAGATGAGGGAGAGAACTGTTTAAAAGGGATATATGAATGGGTATTCTTGTCATTACAGAAGTCCAGAGTGAAGGCTGCATAGTGGAGTGGACTTGGCGGAGGGATTGCATAACAATGAAAGAGTTTTTCTTTTCTTTTCAAGAGTGAATTGGGGAGGGGGAGGAGGTTGGTAGTGAGAAAAGTGCAACAGGGATTGACTGGAAAACCTAAGTCTGTAAACTTTCATTAAAATTAATTAAAAAAATGGAAAAACCAACATAAATTTATTCTCTCACAATTTAGGAGGAAGATGTCCATAGTCGATGTCCTGGCACTGCGGGAAGACTTTCTCTTATCTTTGCTCCTTTTTTCTCTCCTTTTATCTCTTGGGAGACAAAGGTTGATACAGGTCACACTTCAGAGAAACCCTTCTTCCATCATTAGATCAAGGCTGTGACCTAATTCAGGGTGCTGCGTTCCACCCTCATCCCTTTACAGTTGATTGATTCATAACATCATGGGGCATCATGGTATCATAACTGCCTCTGATCTTGCCTCTTTTAACATATGAAGGTTAAGATTTACAACACATAATTACGTAATACTGAGAATCAAGGTCTAGTCAAGTTGACTGTACTTTTAGGAGACACAGTTCAATCTATGATGTTGACAAAAGTCATCCTCCAACCTATTGACAGTTTGAAGTGAGAAAGTTTACTTTTATACTTGATAAAGTATAGCCTTGAGATGTCAGAAATGTTCTATGTATTGGCCAGAAACATGGTTACATGGGTGTGATCATACGTAAAAAAACTTATCCAACTGTACATGCAAGGTTTGTAAAGTTTATTTTATAAGCAGTCATGTATTTCAGTAAATTTTATTTCTTAATTTCCCACAAGATTATCAAGCAATACCCATGTGCTTTTAAGTGCAATAATCAAACCTATTAAGTTTGCTTTGCCTCTGTGTTAATCCTTTTTCAACTAGAGATGAAAAAATAGCCTAGCCCAAGTCACCAGGGCTGGTAACCTAATACGGGCTTGAAGTCAAGGCCTAGCTGGTGTTAATACTTGTAAATTTGCCTGGAGTCTCTTCTAGAACAGATGTGTCCCTCAGAACTTAGCATATTCACATAACCAGAAGGACAGTCTATAGTTAAGGCTTCTGAACATTTCCCTAAATTATTCAGGTGAAAGTATTCAAAGCAGAGAGCTCTTTTGCCTTATATCATGCACTGGCACTGGTCAAAGTTATCCGAGCTCAATGACAGAATCATGCTTAACGTTCTTGTCAATCTATTCCAACTCATGAGAACCCTCTATGATAGCACCCACAGAGTCTCCAAAGATCTGTAAGGGGGCAGCACACAGTCACATCTTTCTCCATCAGAGCAGCTGATGGATTCAAACCGCAAACCTTTTCGTTAGCCACTGAACTCTTAACCACTGTGCCACCAGGGTGCCTGATGTTCCTGAGTAGATTATAATGGATGTAGAGCTTGATCAGTGTTCATGTTCTTCCCGCAGTCTTTTCTAGTTGTATGAGCTGTGTGATTTAGAGCAAGTCACTTAACTCCATTTGAGCTTCAGCTCCACATCTATATAAGAGTGGAGATGCATAAAGATCCTGTTTCTCAGAGCTGCCATGAGAAGCAGAAGTCACACACACAAAAGGTCTTTGTGAGTGTAAAAGGGCTTATTATTTCTCTGGTTCCTCTTGGCATTGTCTTGATAGCACTAATTACATTTTTTAATGCCTCTTTTGAACATATCTTCTTAGGAACTCTCCTAAGAAGAAAGTAGATTCCCCCCCCCCCTCCATACTTATGCTAAGGTTGAGTAATTTCCAGCACCTTCTATTTTGTCAAGACATTAGGCCATTTTCCCTAAATTGTAGCTTTGATTTTTCAGATGCTAACTCTGTATAACTTCATCCTATTTTTCTGGATCTTTTGTGTTCAGTCTCTTCATTCACTCTGTGATGTTTTCCTCTCCTACAATCATATCCTTACTTGTTGCCAACTCAAACAGGGGCAGAGTCTCTTGATTTCTCTTCATTGGTTTCAATTATTGTACACTTCTTTTGCTGCAAAATTTAGATAAGAAAGAAATTTTGATGATTCTGAGAAGAAAGGTAACTTTCTTTTTGAAAAGCAGGTCATTTGTTACATAAAGAAAAGCTTATTGTTTTTCTTCTGATACTAGAGAAGATAAAAGAGACATAATTAAAAATGTTAAAATATTTGAGATAACCTAAGATTTCTATATATAACAAGTCTGCTAGGTAAAATATATTGATTTTAGGCAATTTACTTGCATTTCTTAGCTAGTTCTATCCTCATCACTACTCCATTAATTAGCTATTATTTTATAGCTGGTAAAATTGAGGTTCAGAAAGACTGGTTTGTTCAAGAGCACATGGTAGTTAAATGGAAGAAACATAATTCAGATAAAAGTATATAGAAATACAAAGACTGCATTTTTCCTTTAAGTAATCTTCTGTGGCTCTCCTCTAGCTTGGGTGGATCTCTAACCAAGTTAAAATAAGAGTTAAGTGTTTGTAATGGAATACTGACCTTGCTAGCCACCTGGCTTCTGTCCAGTATTCATAGCATTTCCCTTAAGTAGACTGGAAGTTAGCAAGGAGGGAGCAAAGCGGCAGACAAAGGAAGAAAGATGGTCCACTTTCTCTGCTTTCGGAAGAACTCCTTAATAATAATAATAATTGTAAAATTAATCCTACTTTGCTCCAATAGAGATAGTCCCATTCATTTCTACGATGCTATTCTAGAAAATGGGTCATTCCTTATAGGAACAGACCACTAAGAAATGAACAAGATGAACTCTCTTTACACTCAGCTAAGATCTTCCAGAGACAATCAATTGCCACCTTACAGAATAATAAGGATCTGGACTTAAAAGGCTTTTGGGAGCTGTAATTTTATAATATAATTAATTATATTAGTATTCATTTACATTTTGTTAAATTAAATGCACCATGAGAAGATTATCTAAGTGTCATCCAGGTGACATACTTTATTTTCTAATTTTGCAAGGACAAAGTAACTAGAATTACAGAGTTATCAATATTTAAATATTAGCACATGATATGCAAGTGACACAATTTGCTTGTAGAAAATGAAGAAGCCTGAAGCACTTGTTTATGATGTTCCAAGACCTATGCCTCAACACAAAGAAAAATTAAGACTTCTAACTGGATGAACAGGCGGCATCAAGAAAAATGAAGGAACACTTGAGGATCTCAATTTCATTTTACTTGAATCCACAATCCAAACCCAGTAGACAAGAAATCAAACAATGAAGATTTGCATTGGGTGAATCAGCTGCCAAGGACCTCTTTAAAGTGCTAACAAGTAAGGCTGTCACTTTAAAGAACTAAGATGTGTCCAACACACACATGGTATTTTCAATTGCTTCATGTGCACATGAAAGTTGAGCAATGAATTCTTACCTGACAAGGGAGATAACATGATCGCGAAGATGGTTTCCCCAGCGCAAGACTTAATCTATTACACTTCAGATGTGCTGGCCCCTACGATTTTCCCAAATGTGGGAAACTCAACCACACAATTTGTGGTAGTGGGATGACTGTGTTTTCACTCTCCCCTTTTAAAAAAAGGAAATTTGGATAATGAGTAAGGAAGACTGAAAAAGAATTAATTTTTTAAAAAATTATTGCATTGGTGAACAATATCGAATCACCATTGACGGCCAAAAGAACAAACACATCTCTTTTTGAAATTATTTCACTAGAGGGCTCCTTAGAAGCAAGGATGGTGACACCTGGTCTCCCTACTCTGGGCATATTCTCAGGAGGAGCAGCCACTGGAGAAGGACCTCATGCTTGGGAAGAAGGTCAGTGAAGGAGAGGAAGACTCTCAATGAGATGGTTGGATGCAGTGACAGCAACAGCATGTGTGTAAGCACAGCAGAGCTTGTGAGGATGAAGCAGGATGGGGTGTGGTTTTGTTCTGTCATCCATGGAGCTCAATGAATTGGATGAAGGCTCTGAGACCTACTGACAATGACAATGTGAGCATAACTAATATTACAGACATTCGGAAGTGCCCACGTCCTATCACGCTTTATTGAACTACTATAGGCTGTTGTTATGTACCATCGAGTCAGAACTCATAGCTGACCCTCCGGCAGGTTTTCAGAGGCAGTAAATGGCATGAGAGGAGATTGCTCAACTTTCGCCTGTGGAGCAGCTTGTGGATTCAAACTGCATGGCTTTGGGTTGACAGCCCAACTCCTAAGAGGACCTTCCATCTTCTTGATTTGGAAATGCAGATAGTGTTATTCACTAGAAAGTTCCAAGATGATCCTTTTCCTAGACTTAGAGGCACCAGTGGAGTATTACTAGATCAGAGAGTGACTCGGATTTATAGTCCAAACAAGTTCCTATTCTGAGCAGTTCTCTACATCAGCTTTAACAGTCCTGATATCGGATCATAGCAACTACTACTCTGTTTCCCGGACTTTCTTTATCCCCTCTCATCTGTGACTTCCCAGATTCATTGCCTTAGATTAATGAACAAAACATACAGGTAAAGAGCAAAGGTCAGCTTTGAAACATAAAAAAGCATTATGGCCAAATGTTAAAATCAAGGTCAGCAATAAATCAGGACAGCAGGCTGAAAGGAAGCAGAATGTTACAAATGGATGACAAGGGATTATAAATCATAATTCACAGCATGAAGAGCCACTCTACAAGAAGACTTTCTTTCAAAGCAATGACAACAGTGAAAATGATAATACCAAACAGCACAGGTCAAAGATCTGAGGATTTGAGGAAAAGATTAAAAATGTCAAAATGTTCAAAGCAAAGGCAAAGGGCGAAGGTCACAGCCTAGACTGACTGATGAGGTACTATAAGGTTATTTGCTTGCTCATTTTTTTTCTCTTGGTAAGTGCTTTATTTATAATGATTTCACTTTTTGTTTGTTTCGTTGCTTGGTTGGCTCACGAAGGTCACTCTGGCAGGTGTGATACCAGTTATTTAGAAAGCTCAAAGAACATAATCTCATATGTTTGAGATGTTTCTAATGCATTAGATGCAAAGTACTAGAAATATTAAACTCACATCAGGTCTTTCTGACATCACTTGACTATGTTCAAGGATCATTCTGACTTCTTTCAGTATTTGATGGCAAATTGCTGGCACAAAAAGAACGACTTAACTGTAGGCTAGAGATAAGTCACAGCCACACATCTAAATGCCATCTTTCTAGGCCAGCGACAAAGCTAAGAATACTTGCCAACTGGAAAGAACTGTACATCCTATTATCCTTGCAATGACAATTAGAATATGTTAATGTTTATGAATTGCACTGAAGTCCTCAGATTAAGTAGAGAGGTAAGCATGTAAGTAAGTATTATATAAATAAGTAATTCCTCAGGCAATTAATGCCTTTCAAATTATGGATTATAAATTGAAAGCACTAATTGCATTGCGAGACCCAGGTCTAGAAACAACATGAGAAGAGATACTGTTTAAAGTACAATCAACTTCTCTCTAATCAGACTTTAAAAGAAAATGAGGTTCCAAACTGGCTGATGTTTTCATAAAGAACTGGAGACATTCTGAACCCATAGTATAAATTCACTAAATACTTGATTTAAAAGCATGGACCATTACATCGTATCATCTCTTTCTACTACACATTCATATAGACCCCCCAAACCAAAACCCACTCCTGTGGAGTCAATTCAGACTCATATTTGCATGAGAGAACAGAGTTGGACTTTTCATAAGGTTTCTGAAATGATCTTTACTGAAGTGGATTGCCACCTCACCCCCACAAAACAAATAGTGGATTCAAACCTCCCTCCAACCTTTCGCACTTCAACCACTGTGCTACTGTGGCTCATTTCCATATATAATCAGTCCATGAGAAGAACTTTTTAGATCAATTTAAAACCTTTGACATGGAGTAGGAAGAAATATATGTGGAGGCAACTTGTTCCTCATATCACATTCTGTTAAGATAGCTATTCAGTACTGCACATAACTAGATGTGACTATGGAAAACATCGTTTTTATCACTTTCTTCTTTTAGGCGGAGGTAGTAAGTGCTACCAACTCAATTCTGATTCCTGGCAAACCCCATGTCCAACAGGATGAAACACCGGCCAGTCCTGCGCCATCCTCACAATTAGGTGCTGCTGAGTTTGAAGCCATTATTGTAGCCAAGTGTGCCAGTTCGTCTCACTGAGGGATGGATTCTTTCCCCTGGCCCTCTACTTTACCAAGTATGATAATGTTCTTGAATAACTGCTCCCTCCTGATAACAAGTCCCAGGTACTTAAAACAAACCTCACCATCTTCATTTCTAAGGGACATTTTTTACTATATTTCTTCTAAAACATATTTCTTCATTCTGTTTGTCTTCGTCAACCTCATTGATGTTAAGTCAGAAACGACTCATAGCTGACATGCCAGTGGTTTTCTTTTTTTTCTATAATTATATTTTATTAATTTTCATAAACATTTACAGAGATTTTGGGTTTCCATTCATTCACCGCTGCACCATTCTCTCTACCCTCCTCCCAGTTTGTTCTTGTCCAAATGCCACAGTGCTTGTCAAAGCCAGTTCTGATTAATCTTCTTTATCAGTGTGTCCTTTGCCATTCCCTATCACTCCTCCCTGAGAGAGACTTCACCCTGAGTCATAAGGAAAAGGGGATGGCGTATTCTCTTAGCTACTTCCTGCTGAAAAGGGACGCTGTGGGTTTGGCCAAGCACAATCAATAAGAGTGCATCTAAATTCCAAAATCAATCTCCATAATAGTCTATGTGTTTCCTACTGCCAAAGGGGCCCTTTAGAGTAGTGAGAGAAGATCTTCACCCTGAAACCCACAGCGTCCCTTTTCAGCAGGAAGTAGCCAGTGGTTTTCAGAGACTGTAAATCACACAGAAGGAGTTGCTCCATCTTTTTCTTGCAGAACAGCTGGTTGATCCAAACCACTTGCCGTTTGGGTTGGCAGCACATTGCCAACGTCGTCATTCAAGTGTATCTATTCTTTAGTCTTTCTTATTCATTCTTGAGCTTTCACATGCATGCAAGGCTGTTAAAAATACCATGACTTGGGGCAGGCACACATTCATCCTCAAAGTGGCTTCTTTACTTTCAACACTTTGGAAAGGTCTTTTGCAGCACATTTGGCCAATATATAAATAGCATTTGCTTTCTTGACTACTGCTTGCCTGCACATTTATAGTGGAGCCAAGAAAAACGTAAGCCTTCAGAAAGTTAACCTTTTCCTCATTTATTGTGATTTTTGTTTATTGCCCAATCATGATGATTTCCCCCCTTTATATTAAGATGTAATCCATTGACTAAATGCTTCAAGTCCTCTTCCTTTTAACAATTGAGATGTGACACTTATGTTGTTACTGAGTCTTCCACCAAATTTGATGCTACAGTCCTCTTCATAAAGTCCAGCTTCTCATATTATTTGTTCAGCCTACATATTGAATAAGTATGGAAAAATGATGCAGCCTGGATACACATATTTCCAGAATATTTAATTGTACTCATGTGAAACTTTCACATAGATGAAGGGGAAGTTATTCAGACAGAAAGAGGGTATACTGCATGGTTTAAAATCAGGAGAGGTGTGCATAATTCAAGCTTTGATAAAGAAGATAGAAAATGGGAATACATGGTAGAGAGGAAAAATTAAAGATTCCTTATCACTTAAATAAGGTAAGAACCAAGTATACCATACAATGCAAAACATTTTGGATGTCAAAGCTACTTTTCCTCCATTCAATAATTTTCTAGAGACTTACCAGTTCAACTGGGAGAGGAAACCAAGAAGAGAAATCTTCTTTTTAACTCAAATGCTTTAAAATGAATTGTGGTGAAATATCTGAAAATTGCCCTGGAATCAAAAGATTTTCTTTTGTAGTTCATTACAAAAATGATGACATAGGTATTGTTAAAACCCTTAAAACAGGTTTGGATCTTGGCCTAAATAAAATACTAAGAATTTTGGCCCAATTTTAATGGCTTCTTGATATACTTCTGTATTTGCTAAATTTCCTATATTGTATCAGTTTTATAATCAAGAAAAAAAACCACATTATATAAAAAAGGTCATTTCAACTTGTTCAGGAAAAATCAAAATTATAAGAGCAGTAGAGACCATGTTGTACGTTTCTAGAAACATTGCACAACATGTACAGGTGTGGCTCTAAGAGTTATTTCTCATGTTAGGAGCAATCATTAAGGCTGATATATACAAACACTATTACTTCTTCCCCTCATTACAGATGAGCACTGAAGGATGGGTGTACTTGCATAATAATTTTCTTCCCTGTGAAGGTCAAGCAGTCAATTATCAGGCAGCTTTACAAGCAATGTGAAGTCTACTTTAAATAAACTGAAAGTTGTGTGTGCTCAGGACAAGCTTTGAGCCTGTCGTGGGAGCCTTCTTCTGGGGCAAAATGATTACAGCATGCAAGGCTGAACTTCTCAATTGAAAATTGTTATTAGAAGGAGTATGAAAAGAGGAACACAGTCTTGTGAAATTTGGAGATTTGAAAGTAACAAAATACAGGAAGTTCTGCATTTGATCCTTGCAAACTATGTGACCTTGGGCCATTTACTGGCTTCTCTGAGTCTCTGTTTCCAGGGGTAAAGTTGTTGTTGTTAAGTGCCGTCGAGTCGAGTATGACTCACAGCGACCCTATGAATAAAAGACTTGAACACTGCTCTGTAGAACTATCATTGTTTCTCTATGTTCGTAGAGTTTCCAGAAACGTGGTTTAGGAAGTGGATGCCACTCCTTCTTCCAAACCTGAATCAATCTGGGAGCTCCACCAAATACTATCCATGATGGGTAACTATTATGACATTTGACACACCTGTAGTACAGCGTTCAGCATCACAGCAAGCCCAGGTTAACTTCTGTACAGCAAATAAGCAGACCACTGCTGTACCACTTGAATGTTCATCCAAAAATCAATTAACACTAGGCCAGAGGGCTACAAGTCCAGGGGTCTTGCCACTTTTTAGATACAGGCATGCCCACCAAGTGCTAGTTGACTGTAAACCAAGAGACCTCCAGCTCATAGCTCATTGTTAGCTAAATATGGCAAGTCCAATCAGCTGACACCAGATTGTGGATGAAAAAAAACATAAAACAACCCAATGTTTCATACCTGGTCATACCTCATCAAGATGCGAGAAACCATCTTCCAGAATCTAACCACTTCACAGGAGCCTCCAAGCTGAGTGGTAAAGTAGAGATGGCAATAATAAAGAGAGCTTTGGTGACGTAATCTTTATGAAGCTGCACTGCTACCCAAAGGCTGTGCCTCTCTGGGCGGTTGGAATGCACCTCCAGGGAAAGGTGAGCAATCTTTTGTGTGATTTCTGAGACACTTAAAGGAAGGTGAGCTATGAGTCAGTTCTGACTTGATGGCAGTGATTGAGGTGATTGAGTGAGGGATAAATTGAAAGGAATAAATAGATAAATTGCTTAGGACAGTTACAAGAGGAGTGCTCAAGTAATGTTAACTCTTTGGAGAGTTAATTCTGCCTTCTCTACATATATGAATATGATGTTAGGGAACAGGATCCGAAGGGCTTTAATCATACAAGGACTACAGTCTCCAAGATGGATTACATTACATCTCAACATCAAGAAAACAAAGATTCTTGCTACCAAGTCAATAAGCAACATCACAATAGATGGAGAAAAGATTGAAATTGTCAACTATTTTGTCTTGGATCCACAATCAACATCCTTGGTACCAGGAGTCAAGAAATTAAAAGATCTTTTGCAATGGAAAAGTATGCTGTCAAGGACTGCTCTAGACTACTAAAGAGCAAGGAGGTCAGTTTAAAGACTAAGGTGCACCAGATTCTATCCATAGTCTTTTCAATTACTTGTTATGTAGTTCAAAGTTGGATAATGACTAAGGATGACAAAAGAATCAGTTCCTTTGAGTTGTAGTGTTGGAGAAGAGTATTAAATATCCTATGGACTGCCAAGAGAATGAACAGGTCTGTCCTAGAGAAACTGAAACCAGCATGCTCCTTGGAAGTAAGGATGGTGAAATTTCATTTCACGCGCTTTAAGCATGTTGTAAGGATGGGCCAGTCCTTGGAAAAGGATATCATACTTGAAAAGGTAAGACTGAGCATAAGAGAGGAAGACCCGCAATGAGATGAATTGACACAGGGACTATAATAATGAGCTCACGTGTGTTGAAGATGATGAGGATGGCATGGGTGGGGCAAGGTTCAGAGACACTGCTCTTGGAGTTTCTATGAGTCATAGATACTTTGATGGCACATAACAACAATAACAACAGTTATAGACTGTATCCAATACACCAGGCCCCCTTACCTCAGTGATGAGAGTGCTATTTGGGAGTAGATTTTCATCTAGACCCTAAAATAATGCAACATAATTATTCCTTTCCTTACATATAACAACTGGAAATTCTGTGGACAAAATTGGAGAGAGGATATGTGTATAGTTAAGGTGGTAGATGGTAGTTCTAGAGATAAAATTGTGTACTTCTGGGGGATAAGAACATGCTCCTAATAATAACACTAGATTGTTCCCGAATGTTCACTTGAAGTCAGAGATTTGCTAACAACTTTTTCCACATTCTCATTGGATGCTCAGAACCGCCCTAGGCATCAGGTCCTGTTGTAATCACAGAAGCTAATTGAGGCTCTGAGAGGTAAAGTAATGAGTTCACCATCACAGAATGAGGAAATAGGAACTCTAGTGTCAGACAGGCTTCAGAGATAGCACTCTTAACTACTCCTTCACAGAGCTTTCCCCCTTGATTTTGAGGGTACAGATGAGAGCAAATAGCCCTCACTACAAAGTATAATATTTCCCCATCTTCCTGTGCCCTCCTTGCCATCTTTTGGTCACATTGAATTTTCTGCCAAATAAGTCAGGCAGCACAGGAACAGCCCTTTACTTCACACATGCACACAAAAAAGTCAACCTCATTCTTTCCAAAAACAAGGAGTGGGGTGTGAGGGAGACCCCCATATAGAGGGAATGCCAAGGAGGAAAATGTCAGCTGGCCTTTCCACTCGTTGGAGGGGCATGACGTCGACAGTAGAACAGACACTGGCAGACATGGGGTGAAACACAATCTTCCAGGGACTTTAAAGAGAAGTTGTACTTTCAAAAACTGTTCACTGAGTTTTGTTGTTTGTGTTTTTTTTGTTTCCTTAAGGTTTTGTTTGTTTGTTTGTTTGTTTGTTTTTCCCTGTCCTCTCTAATCTAATGTTTGTCCCTGAGAAATTAAACCACTTCAATGTGCAAGCTGTCTCCAGGGAGTGGAGAAAGACATTGTCTTATAAACAAGAAAACTGCAGGCGCCTGGGGATCCGCTCTGTGACCAGACTGCCTGGGAAACTTGGCATGGTGACAGCCTTCAGCAGGCAGGGTGTAGAGCCAGGTGGGTGCCCCTAAACTCACCTAGGGGGAGTGCGGCTCCCTTTCATGCGTCGTGAAGGCTCTTAAAGTTCCTCCATGCCAAGAAGTTCCCCAAATAGGTAAAATTGTGGTGATTATGTTTGTGTGTGTATGCATTTTTCTAGGACTAGGTCTAGAGCTTCCAGCAAATTCCCAAGAGTTCAGCTTTGCAGTGCAAACCACACGCAGAAGCTCACAGTCTGATCTTCTAGAAAAGAACACTAAGCTCACCACTTTTATTTCTGGAGCTGCTGAGCTGAGGCAGTCAGCCCATTTTCCTCTTCAAAAAAACCCCAAACCCTAAGGTACTTAAGAGACCACAGGGGGGTAAAAAATAACTCAACCCTTTTTTTTCTAATCTAAACCTAATCCTCCTTAAACCTCGCCTGACCCAGGCTACCAGGAATCCTGCCAGTGCCAAGTGATATGATGTTTATTCAGCTCAGGCCTCAGCCTGCTGCTCCTGAGCCACAGGAATCAAAGGCGAGTGTTTCAGCCACCACCTGCCCATGAGTGGGTAAACAAAGGGGTAGTCAAGGCTGAGGAGGACCAGGTTCAAGGGCAATCGCTTAATGCATCTGCAGCTCAAATAAAGATATGGCTTCTAAGGAACAGGCTTCAGACGTGCAAGTGCTATGTCAGGGAGCCTAGGAGCCTGGGCGTGTCCCCTGTTCCAGAAGTTGGCAGAAGAGCAACATGTAAACTAGCTGAGTTTGGGTTAGGATGGCGTTTTCCTAGCCTGTGACCACACAGGAGTGAAAGGGAGCGCCTAACACAGAGACCTGACCCGAGCTTTCCCCAGAGCAGCTGTTTTGGTTTGTCTTATGTTTAAGGAGTCTGCACAAGAGGCCAGCTCCAGGCTGGGGGCAGCAGGTGGTGTTACCCTTGCTAAAAACAGAATATTCAAGAAAACCACTCTTTTAATATGAGGTTTGGTGTGTTCTAATCTGATAAGACCTAAAATGAAGCAAGTCTCATAGGTCCTGAGAACAGGCAAAGCTGGGTTTATTGCTAGTTTTCTCACCCTCCCCCCTCAGAACAAAGAAATACTTCTTTAGAATTCTTTTTCCCCATTTTATTATAATAAAAATATATAACAAAACAAAAAACAATATAACAAATCTTTTGCCATCTCAGCAGTCTTTACACATACAGTTCATTACATTTATCAGGTTGTGTTAGCATCACGACTTTCCATTCCCAGATTTTTCTATCACCCTTGACAGAAACTCTGTAGTTGCTTATGCAACAACTCTTGGCCCTTCCACACCTCTTCTCTGATTGTTGTTGTTGTTGTTGTGTGCCATCAAGTCAGAACTGACCATAGCTGATCCTCCAGTAGGTTTTCAGAGACAACTACTCACAAGGAAGGAGATTGCTTATCCTTCTCATTTGGAGTTGGCTGGTGGATTTGAACTATGTGCCTTTGGGATTGCAGTGCTGCTTCTTACCACTAGGCGATCAGTACTCCCTTATCTCTGGTGGACAGTAATAAACTGTGGCTTATGTTATCTGTCAAATTCTAGATATTTCATATACATGGGATCATATAATATTTGTGCCTTTGTCACTGCTATTTTCAAGGTTCATCCATGTGGAAGTGTATGTCAGGACTTCCTTTCTCCTTATGACTCAGTAATATTCCTTTATATGTATGGAGCAATGGATCATTTTCATATAACTCCCACCAAATGTTTCAATGGAGCTATGCAAATAAGGAAATTATGATTCGGTAAGGGGATTGGACAGCTTGCTACTAATGAAAATAAAGTGTGTGACACCTTTGTGGTAGTGAGAACATGCAAATAGGGTGCATGGTACCCTAATAAAGGGATTGTCAATTTTGTCATTTTGCTAGTCTTAAAATTAGCCGTCTTGAAGTGGAGAGGGTGCAAGAACGGATAGCCAGGAGCAGAGCACATCTTTTAGACCTGGAGTCCCTACACTAGGCACCTCCTAGATCAGGAAACAGAATTCTGCACCACTGGGGAGAGTGAGAAATGGTGAGAAGCACTGGTAAGTGCAGCAAAGAAGTGGCAGCAACAAACCAAGAAACCAGCCGGAGAAAATACAGTGGGTTTCCTGGTGCAGTGAGTGCCTTCAGATAGAGGCTTGCCAGCAGAGTGTGGGCCTCTGGGTTCTCGTCTGTGGAACAAACTTGCTGACCCACAGAGATAGAGAGCCAAGTGCCTTGGAGCTCAGACTTGTTGGCAGAGTGGGACAGTCTCAGAAACTGACATAAGACAGATCTCACTTGGGATTGCTGTCCCATGGAGCCAGACCAAGAGCCCACAATTTCATAAAATGAAATGGAACATATGAACATCGACATACCAGGCATTAATGAGATGAGATGGACTGGTTTTGGCCACTTTGAGTCAGATAATCACATGGTAATTATGCTGGGAATGAAAAAGAGAAAAAGAATCTTGTTGCATTCACAGTCAAAAAGTCAATTTCAAATCCTAACCTGAAATACAATGTTGTAAGTGATAGGATGTTATCGATACAAGGAAAGCCCATCAAATACAACTATGATTAAAATATCTGCTCCTACATCAAGAGCCAAAGAGGAAGAAATTGAAAATTTTTACCAAATCTTGCAGTCCAAAATTGACTGAACATGCACTCAAGACGCATGAATGATAATTGGTGACTGACTGGAATACAAAATCTGGAGATAGTGAAGAAGGAATGACAATTGGAAAATATGGGCTTGGTAATAGAAATAAGGCTGGAAATAGAATGATCAAATTTTGTATTTTTAATAATTTATTCATTGCTAACACCTTTTTTAAAAGAGACAAACAGCCACTTGACACATGAACATCACCTGATGGGGTGCATAGGAATCAGATTGACTATATCTGTGGAAGAAATCATGGAGAAGTTCAAAATTGGCAGTCAAAACTAGGCCAGGTATTAAGACCAAAATGGCAGAAGTGTACAACATGCTGGAGGGACAAAAAAATGAGAAAATTGTAGAAGAGGAACTGGAGGAAAACTTCCCAGGTATCATGAAGAATAGAGAAATGCACATCAAAAAAGATCAGTGAACACCATATAAAGAAGACTCAAAAAAGAAAAAACATCAAGGCATAACATACCAAATTTTCCAACTTAAGAGATAAGGACAGAATACTAAAAGCAGCACAAGAAAAACAGAGTAACCTACAAATGGGAAACAATTAGATCAAGTTCTGGTTTCTTAGAAGCCATCCGAGCTAGAAGACAATGGGATGGCATACACAGAAACTGGAAAGAAAACAACCGCGAGCCAAGGATCTTGTACCCATCAAAGCTGTCCATCAAATATGAAGGAGAAATCAGGTCATTCACAGACAAGAAGTCACTTAAAGAATTTGCGAAAACAAGGCTAAAACTACAATGAATTTTAAGGGATTCCTTTACACAGAGACACCAAAGGAAAGTGGATGGGTGAAAATAACCAAAAACAACAGAAAAAGAAGAACAGGAAAAACGGAAATGATAAAACCTGGCCTGTCCATAGTCACAGTTAATGTGAATGGACTAAATGTGCCAATTAAGTGAAAAAGAGTAGCACAATGCATAAAAAAACACCCCAAACCCAAAGCTAGTCAATATACTACCTACAAGAAACACATCAAAGAAATGAAGAGAAAGACAGACTAAAAATCAAATGCTGGGGGCGGGGGGAATAAACCAAAAACATAGGAGTAACATTCAGTATTGTGTTGGAAGTACTTGCTACAGCAATACAATAAGAGAAGAAAATATAATGAATCCAGATTTGAAAAGAGATGGTGAAACTGTTGCTATATGCAGAGGACATGATAGTGTACACAGAAAACCCCAAGGACTCAACAAAAAAATCTGTTAGAGCTAGTAGACCAGTCTAGAAGAGTGAAAGAATACAACATTAATATTAAAAAATCAGTGGAATTTCTCTACAGTATCAAAGAAAACACAGAAAAGAAAACCAAGAAAGCAATACCATTTACAATGTTGTTGTTAGGTGCCGTCAAGACATAGACAACCCATATTGAGAACGAAAGACCTGAACAACTGTATAACTTCCATTGTTTCTCCAAATTCATAGAGTTTCTGGAGTCAAGCTGTTATGGAAGTGGATGCCACTCCTGCTTCTAAGTTTATTTTAGTTGGGGAGCTCCACCAAACCCTGTCCACCATTATTGCATGTGATGCATCACTGTCACAGTGTTTAGCATCACAGCAACCAAGAATTACCTCTTGGCCAAACCATTTACAACAGCCAACCACAAATTTAAATACTTCCGAATAACCCTAACTAGAGACAGAAAAGACCTTTACAAAGAAAACTATAAAACACTTCTGCAACAAATAATAAAAGACCTAAATAAATGGGAAAACGTTCCCCGTTCATGGACAAGAATACTCAATAGTGTGAAAATGAAAATCCTACCAAAAGCAATCTATATATTTAATGCAATCCCAAGGCTGGGCTAGATGGAAAACATGGCATCAAGATTGGAGGAAGGCTCATCAACAATCTGTATTATGCGCATCATACAACTCTGCTTGCTGAAACTAAGGAGGACCTGAAACACTTACTGCAGAAGGTCAAGTATGGCAGCCTTCAGTATGGATTGACACTCAACATCAAGAAAACAAAGATTCTCACCACTGGGCCAACTGGTAGCATCATGATAGACGATAAAGAGATTGAGATTATTAATAGTTTCAGTTTGCTTGGCTCCACAATCAACACTCTTGATACTAGCAGCCAGGAAACTAAAAGACAAATTGCATTGGGAAACTTTGCTATCAGACACTTCTCTAAAGTACTGAAAAGCAATGACGTCAGTATGGAGACTAAGGTGTGCCTGATTCAGATCATGGTCTTTCCAATTACTTGCTATGTGTCAGAAAGCTGGACAATGACTAGGGATGAGAAAAGGAGAATTGATGCCTTTGAGCTGTGGTACTGGAGAAGAGTATTGAATATACCATGGACTGCCAGAAGAACAAACAGGAGGCAAGGATTCTGAAGCTTCATCTGATATACTTTGGACATGTTCAGAGGAGGGACTAGTCTTGGAAAGGGATGTCCTGCTTGTGAGAGTGGAGGAACAGTGCAAGAGAGGAAGACCCTTAATGAGATAGATTGATTCAGTGATATAGGTGCTAAGTGTGTCAGAGACAATAAGATTGACACAGGATAGAATAAGGTATAGGGCTATTGTACATAGGGTCACTATGAGTTGCAAGTGACTCGACACATAACAACAACAACAACAATACAGATATCAAATTCAGTTTTCAAAGAGACAGGAAAGGCAATTGGCAATTTTATTTGGAGAAGAAAGAGATCTTGAATAAGCAAAGCACTTCTCAAAAACAAGAATTAAAAGCTTTAAAGATTATAATGTTCAAAATTATTTGGTATAGATTTGCTTAAATTTTTCCCTCTTTTAATAACTGGGATCTAGAGGGAAGAGAAAAGACCAGACAATGGCCAAAATTATTGGGGCAGCTATTGCTGCCAGTTTAGGGCCTGTGTCAGGAAAAGGAAGTCTTACTCATATACAGTGCCACCCAA
>NW_006399891.1:2023054-2024127 GCF_000299155.1 Elephantulus edwardii | reverse complement strand
GTACAATGACAGGCATATAGACCAGTGGAACAGAATTGAGAACCCAGAAATTAACCCACCAATCTATGGCCAACTGATATCAACAAGGAAACAAAACCTATCAATGGGAAATTGACAACCTATTCAGCAAACAGTGCTAGTAAAATTGCTAGATCATAAGAGACAAAGTGGGACCAAGCTTAGAAGGCCTAGTCTGTGGTACAAAGAGGCTGAAAAACACAGACAAAAATACACAACCAGAAGAGGATAAAATTGATGAATGGGACCTTCTAAAGATTAAATCCCTATGTGCATAAAAACTTTTTCTAACAGAGTGAAAAGAAAACCTACTGACTGGCGAAAAAACATTTGACAATACGATTTCATACAAGAGTGTCATATCAAAAGTTCACAGAATAAGGCTGCCACAAGAAAAAGACAGATAACCCAATGACCAATTACAAAATGAGCAAAAGACATGGAAAGAACATTCACAGAGAAAGATATTCAGATGCCCAACAGACACATGAAGAAATGTTCAAAATCACTGGCAATGAGAGAGAACCACAATGAGATACCATCTCACCCCAGTAGCAGTGGCAACATTTAACAGGACAGCAAGTAATAAATGTTGAAGGGGATGCGAAGAGATAGGAACTCTCATATATTATTGGTGGGATTGTAAAATGGTACAAACACCCAGGAAGGCAGTTTGGTGTTTCCTCAAAAAGCTGAGCATAGAAATTCTATATGATCCAGCTATTCCACTGCTTGGAATATAGCCCGGGAGAATGAGAACTGAGGCGCAAACAGAGACTTGTATACCAATGTTCACAGCAGTGTTATTCACCATGTCCAACCATAATCGAATGGACTGAGAAACGATGGTACATTCACACATTTACAACATGTAGGAATAATGATTTTGAAAATTACTACATAACTTGCACAAGACTGGAGAGCATGCTAAGTGAACTAATTCAGTCTCAAAAGGACATATACTGCATAAGACCATTCATTATTTTAGAAATAGATAACTAGTAAAACATGTATGCTGATCCAAGGTGGGGAGGGTTGGAGGAGAGGAGTGAAGA
>NW_006399891.1:2016717-2017906 GCF_000299155.1 Elephantulus edwardii | reverse complement strand
GCACATAATAAGAACAACTATATGAGCCAGAGCCAATGGTAATTAAGGAGGCAGTGGAAGCTGCACTAATGGCATTGGCAAAAAATAAGGTCCCAGGAATCAATGGGATACCAATTGATCTATTTTAATTATCAGATGCAGCCTTGGATATTCTCACTAGTCTATGCCAGGAAATTTAGAGACCCGCTATCTGGACAACAGATTGATAGAAGTCCATATATGTTCTCATTCCTATAAAGGGTGATCCAACAGAGTGTAGAAACTATTGAAGAGTATCACTGATAGACATGCAAGCAAAATACTGCTGAGGATCATTTAAACAAATGGCTAGAATAATACATAAGTAGGGAACTGCCAGAAGTTTAAGCAGAATTTAAAAGATGCTGTGGCATCAAGTATATAATTTCTGAAGTCTGATGGATCTTGGATCAAAGTAAAGAATAACAGAAGAATGTCCGTTTATGCTTTACTGACTATTCAAAGGCAATTTACTGTGTGGATCATAACGAGTTATGGCTAACATTGAGAAGAATGGGAATCTCAGAGCACTTAATCGTGCTCATGCAAAATCTATACCTAGACTAAGAGGTTGTTGTGCAAACAGAGCAAGGGAACACTACATGGCTTAAAAAGGGAGTGTGTCGGAATTGTCTTATCTCTCCATACCTATAATCTGTATGCTGAGAAAAATCATTTGAGAAACTGGGCTCTGTGAAGAGGAATTGGCATCAGAATCAGAGGGAGACTAGTAAATAAGCTGTGTTATGCAGATGACACAACATCACTTATTGAAAATGAGGAGGACTTGAAACACTTGTTGCAGAAGATCAAAGAATATAGCCTTCAATATGGATTGCATCTCAGGGTCAAGAAAACAAAGATGCTTACAACTGGATTTATAGGCAACATCATGATAGATGGAAAAAGATTAAAACTGTCAACAATTCCATCTCACTTGGATCCACAGTTAACACCCTTGGCACAAGCAGTCAGGAAATCAGAAGAAGCACTGGGAAAGTCTGCATTTAGGGACCTCTCCAAATTATTGAGGAGTAAGGATAGTTTGGTATACCAATTGACATATTTCAGCTTACAGATGCTGCCCTGGATGTGCTCACCAAGTTGTGCCAAGAAATCTGGAGAACAACCACTTGGCCAACTGACTGGAAGAAATCTTTATTTGTTCCCA
>NW_006399891.1:2014461-2015422 GCF_000299155.1 Elephantulus edwardii | reverse complement strand
TGCGATTGGCACAAGACAGAGCAGAGTTTAGGGCTGTTGTGCATAGGGTCGCTATGAGTCACAAGCAACTCGACGGCATATAACAACAACAACAACAAGGATAGTTTAGTTAGTTTCAGGACTAAGGTGTATCTGATTCAGGCCATGGTCTTTCTGAACACTTGCTGTGTATTTGAGAGCTGGACAATGAATAGGGGTGACAGAAGAATTGATGCCTTTGAATTTTGGTGTTGGAGAAGAGCACTGAACAGCTTATGAACTGCAAAAAGAACAAATATGTCTTGCAAAGGGTAAGGCCAGAGTGCTCTTTGGAGACAAAAATGATAAGGCTGTGCCTCACATTCTTTAGGCATATTGCTAGGAACAGCTATTCCTTGGAGAGAGACATAATGCTCTGAATGTTAGGAGTCAGTGAAGAGGAAAACCCTTGACCAGGTAGATTGACACAGTGACAGCTGCAATGAACTCTGTTGTGTCAGGAAGTTTGCGGATGGCAAAGGATGGGACAGGGTTCAGATCTCTTGTTCATAGGATTGCTATGGGTCGTACTCAACTCGGCAGCACCTAACAATAACATGTCTGACCTTCACATCATAGGAGGAGCACTCAAGGCTGCTTGAGTTGATGCTGATGGTGATTCTCTTTCCCACTAATGAAATCTTAGTAGGCTACACAAGCCATTTTTATAGAGTATATGCAACATATTTTGTTTATCCAGTCATTTGCTGATGAACACAGGTTGTTTCCACATTTTTACCATTTTGAATAGTGCTGCGATGAATGTTTTTGCTGTTGTGTGCTGTCAATTTAGAACTGGCTCATTGCTGCCCCTCTACACTTATCTGTTTACTCACTGCTGTGTAGTGGCTCATAGTGACCCTCCTTTGGGTTTCTAAAGCTGGAACAGGAACCTGCCTTTCTCTTTTTTTTTTTCTATAATTATATTTTATTAATTTTCATA
>NW_006399891.1:2011224-2012597 GCF_000299155.1 Elephantulus edwardii | reverse complement strand
TGTCATTGTACCAGTACCATGCTGTCTTTACTACAGGAACCTGCCTTTCTCTTACAGAGCCAATGGTCAAGTCAAACTGCCAGAGATGCAGCCTTCAGGTTACCAGTACAGCTCCCTACTACAGTACCAGAGCTCTGTACATGTCTGAATTCTTTAATTGCAAATGGAATCGCTTCTCAGCCTTTTTGCTAAGATCAAATGTAATTCCAAGTGGAATTATTGGGCCTTAGAGTCATTCTTTGTTGAACTTTCTGAGGAATCTTTCTAGCTTCCACATGTGTATTTTAATAGGTATTCTCCACTTGCTAATATTAACCACAAGCTAACATCACTCATAATCGTTATTGTACAGTTGCAACTAACTCACAGCTGACCCTTTAGTAAGTTGTCAGAGGCCAGAAATCACACAAGAGGAGGTCTCCCATCTTTCTCTTGCAGAGCATCTGGTGGACTCAAACTACCTGCCTTTGTGTTGACATTTTAACTCCTTACTCAGTAGATCAGCAGAGCTCCCTATAGCCAACACAGAGTAGGTAACAGTGTGCACTTACAGATGTGCGAGCACTCTATAGACGTTCTCTGTTGCACCCCACAGCCTCTGCATGTCTTCCTAACACTCTTCTTTCCTCTCACGTGAAGACACATCACAATGCACCAAAAGTAACCTTGACAGCAACTTCCTCCAACTCACCCAGCTCTAACAATGAATTTGAAACTCTAGCCTAGACAGCAATCTGGTCATAAAGAATGCAACATTTAACAGGAGTGTACAGTGAGGTAGATGTATGTTTGTGTGTAAATAAGACACAGATGTACATTTTAAGAATAATATGCTCAGTAAAGAAAACATAAAATTAAAAATAGGAAGGGAAAAAAACCTCACCTAATTTTACCACTTGGAGACTACCACTCTTAGTGTTTGGACATATTTCCTGCCAGTCTATTTTTACATGTCATTCTTAGCTGTTCCTCTTTAATAAACAGCTGGGATTGTCTATGCATATTTTATCCTACTTTTGTCATTTGATATGACAACATAATGTGATGATGCTTCACATGTTATTCAAAGATTCTATTTTTGCAAGCTAAATAATGTGAAGTAAACCAGTTTAATAAACATTATTGAGAACCTAATTTTTACTTAATCTACAAGCTGAGCAAATTTTTAAAAAAACTGGACTTTATGGGGGAAAAAAGTGGCATCAGGATTGGAGCAAGATTGAACAATAATCTCTGTTATGCAGATGACACAACATTTTTTTGCATTTTTTATGAATGATTTTTTTTATGTTCAGAGACACTTTATTGATGATGACCTCCTGCCATGGGTGAGGGGTCTGAGAGCATCTCCCCTGTTCCTGTTGATTTGCTGA
>NW_006399891.1:2006396-2011124 GCF_000299155.1 Elephantulus edwardii | reverse complement strand
ATATATATATATATTTACAGCATATTCTTTCCATTTCATTTTCCCCCCATTCATTCATTGTTGCACATTTTCCTGCCTGCCCACTTTTTACTGAAAAGAGGATTTGAAGCACTTGCTGCAGAAGGTTAAACACTGCAGCCTTCAATATGAACTGCATCTCAAGGCATAAAAAACAAAGATCCTCGCCACAGGACTGATAGGCAACATCATGATGGATGGGAAAAGAATTGAGACTGTCAATGATGTCATCTTTCTTGGATCCATAATCAATAGACTTGATACCAGTAGTCAGGAGATCAGAAGACATGTTACACTGGGAAAGTCTGTAGTCAAGTACTTCTCAAAATTATTGAGGATTAATGATAGCATTTTGAGGACTAATGTGTGACAGAATCATGTCATGGTCTTTTCAGTCACTTGTTATATATTGGAAACTGGGTAATGACTAAGGATGACAGGAGAAGAATTGATGCCTTTGAAGTATGGTGTTGGAGAAGAGTGCTGAATATCGCATAGACTGCCAAAAGAACAAAGACATGGATTCTTCTGAAGTCTTCCTTATGTTGTCTAACTTTTTGGTACTAAGCAATTTAAAATACCATCACTTGGATCAGGTGTGTCTTGGACTTTAAACTGGCATCTTTGTTCTTTAGAACTTTAAAGAAGTCTTTGACAGAAGATTTCCCCAATGCAACATCGTTTGTTTTTTAGGGGTATTTTTGGTTTGTTGGGGTTTTTTTGGTTTTGTTTTTGGTGTTTGGTTGCTTTTTCTTGTGTTTTTTTTTTCTTTACTGCTACTGCCAGTTGGAAAAGTCCAGAAATAGATCTTCCTAAATCCTCCAGAAGGAATTGAGCCCCATTAACACTCTGACCTTAAGACTTTAAACCACCAGAACTCCCAATTCGTGAACTGAATTGTGGTGTTGGAGAAGAGATTCTTTTAGATTGCTAAAAGAACCAAAAAATATGTCTTGGAAAAAAATTAAGCCAGAGAGCTCCTTGGAGGGATGGATGGTGAAGCTTCATCTCACATACTTTGGACATGTTGTTATTATTAGGTGCCATTCAGTTGAGGGCAACTCGTACTGACCCTATGAACAATCTGTCTAAACACTGTCTTATCTTGTGCCATCTTTACAATTTCTGACACACTCAAACCCAGTGTTTCAGTCACCATGTCAATCCACCTAGTTGAGGATCTTCCTTGTTTTACTACCCCTCCACCTTCCCAAGCATGATGTCCTTCTCCAAGGAATAACTTGCCCTAGCAACGTGCCTAAAGTATGCGAAAGGAAGTTTAATTATCTTTGCCTCCGTAAGCACCTGGCCGCAACCTCTCCGAGACATGTTTCCTCTTTTGGCAGTCCATGAGATCTTCACCAGTCTTCTGCAACGCTACAGTTCAAACGCATAAATTCTTCTTCTTGTCATTCTTCTTAGTCATTGTACAGCTCCCAGATACACAACAAATGACTGAAAATATCATGGCCTGAATCAAGTAGACCTTTGTCCTCAAATTGACATCATTAATCCTCACTAATTTGATGACGTTCCTGACTACAGACTTTCCCAGTACAACACATTTCCTCATCCATCTCCTGATTGCTGGTACCAAGTGTATTGATTGTGGAGCCAAGTAGTATGAAGTCATTGATGTGTTGCTATGAGAGATTATTACTTGGGAAGGGCCATAAGAGAAGGAGAACCTCAATGAGATGGACTGAGATGGTCACAGCAGAAATGTATTCAAATGTATCACAGAAGGTGAGGATGGATGGCATAGCATCGGACAGGGTTCATAGGGTCACTATGAGTCATACTCTACTCGATAGCATCTAACAATAGTAAATTGATACATTTGTGCTGTTTCAAGTGGCTTATTTGCTGGCAACTTGCTACAGCAACAATTGTTGCTATTGTTGTTATGTACCATCAAAAAGAACCTGACTCATAGCTGACCCTCCAACAGATTTTCACAAGAGGAACTTGCTTGTCTTTCTCCTGCAGAGCAGCTGGTGGATTCAAATGACCTGTCTTTATGTTGGGCAGCACAAGGCCTTACCACTAAGCTACCAATTAATTAATTGATAATTAATACAGAGCCATTGACTCTAGAGCCATTATTTTTAACCACAACGGTCCTATATATATCGTGTGAGGCAATTAGTCATGCCCCAGGATGCTATGTGAGCCTAGAGAAAAGGTACTTTGTAGAGCCTTAGAGAAACAGAGATAGTATTAGGACAATTAAAGCCCGATCTTTTAATACTGGACAAAAGTTTCAAAGGTATTAAAGATGAGGAATTGAATTTACATGGGAAGATATGTTACTAAATTTTCTGTGAGTTTGCAGTCCTGTGGCGACTGTGCTTGAAACTTATTGTTGTTTTTACATTCCATCAAGTCACCCTACGTACAAGAGCTTTGAACCGTGCCCAAACCAAACCTTTCTACTTCACTGTCTCTGACACATCCACCTCCATTACTTCATTCACTGCATCAACCCCTCTCACCCTGGGTCTCCTTGTCCTGCGCTGTCCCTCCACCCTTCCAAGCGTAATGTCCTTCTCCAAGGACTGGTCCCTTCTGGCCACGTGCCCAAAGTATGTGACTGGGAGCTTCAAAACCCTTGCCTCCAAGGAGAAGCTTGGTTTCATCCTCATCAGGACAAACCTGTTATTTCTCTTGGTGGTCCATGGTATGTTCAATACTCTTCTCCAGCACCACAAATCAAAGGCATTAATTCTTCTTCTGTCACTATCCAGCTCTCTGATGCATAGCAATTAATTGCAAAGATCATGACTTGGATCAGGTGCACCTTGTGCTCTACATTGACACCATTGCTCTTCAGCACACATAACAACAGATTTACCTAATGCAATATTTCCTTTGATTTCTTGACTGCTGGTGCCAAGAGTGTTGATTGTGGGGCTGAGCAAGCTGAAACGGAATGATCTCAAGCTCATCATCTAACATGGTGCTGCCAATTGCTTAGTCACCTGTATTTCAATTCTCTGCAGGGTCAGCAAGAGAGGACAGGCTTTATGGAGCTTCCAGACAAATATAGACTAAGAAGCGGCACTGGCCATCCACTTCTGAAATAATAGGTCCTGGAAAACCCTATGAACAGCAGTGGAATTTGTCAAGATGATATCAGAAAATGAACCCCTGAGGTTGGAAGGTACACAAAATGCAAGGGCCTCCTGAACTATAGGGCCTATCCTAATGATGTGGATGATGTCCAGCTTCCAGTCAATGGAGTATCTTCATCTGTTGTCTTCATTATTGTTGTTGTTAGGTGTTGAGCTGAATATGACTCATAGCACCCTGGGAACAACAGAGCTGAATCCTGTCCTCTCCTGTGTCATCCTCATCAACTCTGATATACTTGTACCTATGGCTGCAGTCACTGTGTCAATTCATACAATGATGTTGTCAAGACATCCGTGATTCATGGCAATCCTATGAACTCCAGATCTGAACCTTGCCCTAGCCTGCGCCATCCTCATGATCTCTGATATGCTTACACCTGTTGTTAGAATGTCATGATCTTTTGTTGCTATGAACTGTAGTGCATTTAATGGAATCTAAGTGTGGACTGTTTGGTTATTTTTCTTTATTCACAACGGTGTGTAAGCCGATTGGATTTACTGGATTTGTCTAACAATGATCTGTGGACAGGAAGCCTCTTGTTTAGAGCCAATCAGAATCCAGAGCACAGGCCTGGACTTTTAAAAGTTGGCTCCGTCCTGACTGGGTCTTCCTTTGGAGGCTCATGTGTGAAGCCATTTGGATTCTGAAAGGTGGGTTCTTGTTTTGGTTGAAGATCAAGTGTGGACTTTTTGGTTGTTTCTATTTCGTTCACAACTGTGTGTAAGCTTATTGGATTTACTGGATTTAGCTAACAATGAGCTGTGGGCTGGAAGCTTCTTATTTAGAGCCAATCAGGGCCTGATGTGCAGTCCTGGGTATTTAAAGTCAGTGTTGAGTTTGTTATAAACATTCTTCTAAATGGTATTGCATTGATCTGTTGGTTCACTGTACTGAGGTAACATGGGGTTGTTGTGATACTAAATTCTGTGCCACTGGTGTGTCAAATGCCATAACGCTTACACATGATGGACAGTGTTTGATGGAGCTCCCAGATTGAGACAAGCTTGGAGTGGCATCCACTTCCTAAACAACATGCCTCTGGAAACTCTATGAACTTAGAGAAATGACAATAGTCGTAGAATAGGTTCAGGTCTTTTGGTCATAGTATTGCTAGGAGTCATGGTCAACCAGACAGCACTTAACAACAGCTATAACACTGGAAAGATGTTTATAACATAAGTGAAAACAACAATTAATAATATGCATAATTGTTTCTCATTTCTGATTTTAGAAGTTATGCATAATGTTTCTATCTCTAATATATGCACATAACCATCTCTGGGTAAAGGTGTTGGAAAGAAATTCAAGGGAATTTTTTTATTTATAAATTTCTATATTATTTAAAATTTTCAGCAGCCATAAGTTATTTTACATTTATGTCCTCTATATGCATGTGTGTGTGTGTGTGTGTGAGTGTGTATGTATAGTTGTCGTGTACCATCAAGTCAGAATCAACTCATAGCTGACCCGGCCAGAGGGTTTTCAGAGGCAGTTAATTGCACGGGAGGAGATTGCTAATCCTTCTCCCTTGGAGCAGCTGGTTGCCTTGAACTGTGTGCCTTTGGGATATATATA
>NW_006399891.1:1999251-2006296 GCF_000299155.1 Elephantulus edwardii | reverse complement strand
GTGTGTGTGTGTGTGTGTCGTGTACCATCAAGTCAGAATCAACTCATAGCTGACCCGGCCAGAGGGTTTTCAGAGGCAGTTAATTGCACGGGAGGAGATTGTATACATATACAGTCATATATATATTTTCCTGAAGTGGATTGGAACAGTCAACAGATTAGCAGGTCAACAAGTTATGCACTATATCCCAGGCATTTGTTGGTTTTATGTACTGCTGAGTTGGAACTATCCCATAGCTGACCCTCCAGTGAGTTTTCAAAGGCAGTAAATCACATGAAAAGATATCAACCATCTTTCTCCCAAAGGGTAACTGGTGAATTCAAGTTGTGTATCTTACATACACCACCAGGGCTCCTTATAAAGAACACAGCTCTATAGCAGGGTTTCTCACCATCAGCACTAGTGACATTTTGGACAAGTTAATTCTTGTGAAGGGCTATCCTGTGCAGTATAGAAGGCATCCTTATTTGTATCCCCTGGATACTATCTAGCAAGAAGCTCTCATGTCTTAGTGGTAAGGAGCTACGCTGTCAACCCGAAAGCACACAGCATCCACCAGCTGCTCTGTGGAAAAAAGATGTGCTGTCTCCTTCTGTAGGATTTATAGCCTCTGAAAACCCGCTGGACTGTGAGCTAGGGTCTTTTCCAACTTGATAGCTCATAACAACAATAAAATTATCTGGTAGTTCCTACCTTAAGTTTGAAAACACAGAAATGTCTCTAGGAAATGTCATGTAACCCTGAGGAAAATTTACAGGCTGTGTGAGTTTTCTATGAATGTTGTAACAAATTATGATAAAGTTAGTGCCTTAACACAGCACAGATGCTTGCTCTTACAGTCCTGGAGATAGGCAGGAGCAGTTGTTTCTGGTGGTGGTGAAGACATCTGCTTCCCTGCCTTTTGCAGCTTCTAGCTGCCCGCTGTGTGTTCCTTGTATTGTGATCTCTTCCTCCCTCTACACTGCACGTCACTCCAGTCTTCTTTATCTGCTGTTATCACATTGCCATCTCAGCTACTCTGATTCTTGCTACATCCCTCTCTTAATATTTCGGTGATTACACTGTGACTACCCAGATAATCCGGATAGTTTTCCCTCTCAAGATCCGTAACTTAATCAGATCTGCAAAATCCTTTCTGCCATCTGGATATGGTAACATTCACGGGCTCCTGGGGTTAGGAGA
The DNA here is from genome assembly GCF_000299155.1 of Elephantulus edwardii. NCBI lineage: Eukaryota > Metazoa > Chordata > Mammalia > Macroscelidea > Macroscelididae > Elephantulus > Elephantulus edwardii. The sequence continues at coordinate 2,005,114 of NW_006399891.1, read as the reverse complement.
TGAGCCCTGGATGTGCAGTAAATAACTAGAGAATTGGGGAAGTCGACTATTTGAATCACCTACTTCTCCCAGGGATGGGTGGGTTGTGGAAAGCCTCCTCTAGTAAAGATTTATAGCTTCAGAAACTGAATGAAAGGTTATTATGAGTTTAAATAGACTCAATGGCCCTGGGTTTAACTTCTAGTATTTTTTTTTTAATTAAAAGGTATACATTTTCACAACTTTATTATTTGGTTTTCCACGAGAGCAATTTCCTCAGGTTGTAGACCACTGACCTAAAGAAGGAAATAAGATGATCTAAGTTTGAATCCCATGCTCTAGCCTACTTGTCATCTAAATATGTGAGTTATTGTCTTCATCTGTAAAACGGGACTAGTAGAAGTGCATACTTCATGGCTTGTCATGGGGGAGGGGATCAGATAAAACAAGCAAAGGATGAATTAAGAAAAACCATTAAGTAGCAATCAAATAACAACAACCAGAAACCTACTTCCATCACAACCATTCTAACTCTAGATCATCCATTGAGTGTGCAAGGCTGTAACTCTTTAGAGAAAAACGTCCATCTTTCTTCTACGAATGCCTAGTGGATTCGAACTGCCACCTTTGTGCTTAACAGCCTACTGTATACCACATTATGTCATCAGGGATCCTTAACTAGCTATAGACTTATTAAATGGAATGATAGAAAGATTATATGCAACAAGGGGCAATCAGCAGAATATCACCTTAGGAAGTGAAAACACTAAGAGTTATGTAAGAGATACAGACAACAAAAGAAATCACTATGGCATACACAATCTTGCAAAATCACAACATTAAAAGTGTAAAGAATAAAAGACTAGGCAAGCTCTGGTGACCTAGTGGCAAGAAGCTTCACTGCTATCCCAGAGGTGAGCAGTTCAAATCCACCAGAAGCTCTGCTGGAGAAAGAAGGACAATCTTCTCCTGTACTAGTCAGATCCGATTCAATGGTACACACAAAAATAATAATTATAATAATAATGGAAAAAAATTAAAAAAGAATATAAGTCTATACTTTTCAGGGCTCATTTCTATAGCTCATTCCTAGAGAGTTTCTCTGGTCGTGCAGAGCACTTAAAAGTATAAAGAATGCATTGAATCATGGAGCACAGGACATGTTACTTTGGGTTCTTGGGAGATGCAAATGTTAACTGGCTTGGCTACTGACCAAAGATGCTTCTACTTTGAAAATTCTATTCATCAGAATTCTGTTCTGTCATACATTTAGTTTCCATGAGCCAGAGTTGACTCTTTGGCAGCTGGTAACATGTTAATTATTAAAAACAAAGTAAGGTCAAATCTGACAGTCATGAAACATGAATTAGTTTCATGGAGAAATAGGCAAAATGAGAATGGTGTCTAAAGAACAAATGCCTGGCTAACTTAGATTGTATAGCATAACCTTACCTTATTTGAATTTGTTATTGTTACTATGTTTTGTTAAGTTGACTCACAATGATCTTCTAAACAACCTTACCCTATTGTGAGCCAACCACACCATCTCTGACACTCCTTACCCCATTGATACAGTCACTGTATCAATCTGTCCCAGTAAGGGGCTTCCTCTCTTATGCTGGCCTTCGATCCTTCCAATATAATGTCCTTCTTTAAAGCCTGGTCCCTCCTACTGACATGCTCAAAATGAGAGTTATTGTTGTTGTTCTAGTTGTTATGTGCAGTCGAATAGCTTGCTACTCATAGCAATCCTGTGAACAACAGCTCTAAACCCTGCTCTGTCCTGTGCCAATCTTATTGTCTCTGACACACCTATCCCCATTACCCCAGTCACTGAATCAATCCATCTCATCGAGGGTCTTCCTCACTTGTGCTGCCCCACATGACATCCCTCACCAAGAACTGGTCCCACCTTGAAACATGTCCAAAGTACGTCAGAAGGAGCTTCAGAATCCTTGCCTCCAAGGAGCAGCCTGGCTTCACCCTCTCAAGGATGAACTTGTTTGTTCTCGTATCCGGCCATAGTATATTCAATACTCTTCTCCAGCACCAAAGCTCGAAGGCATCAACTCTCCTTCTATCATCCATAGTCATTGTCCAGCTCTCTGATGCATAACAAGTAATTGCAAAGACCATGGCCTCTATCAGGCACACCTTAGTCTCCTGACTGACATCATTGTTCTTCAGTACCTTTGTGAGGTCTCTGACAGCAGACTTTCCCAATGTAATTAATCTTTTAATTTCCTTGCTGCTGGTATCAAGAGTGTTTACTGTAGATCCAAGCAAACTGAAGCTGTCAACTATCTCCATCTCTTCATCATCCATCATGATACTGCCAATCAGCCCAATGGTGAGAATCTTTGTTTTCTTGAGCAAGCGAGATGGAGCTTTAAAATCCTTGTCTCCAAAGAGAAAACTGGTTCTGCTATCTCTAGGACATATCTATTTGTTCTCTTGGCAGTCCATGATATATTCCATATTCTTACCCAGTACCACAGCTCAAAGGCATTGATTCTGTCATCCTTATTCTGACTCTGAAAGTCCAACTTTCAGATGCATAGCAAGCAACTGAGAAAACTATGGCTTGAATCAGGTGAATCTTAGTTTTTAGATTAATATCATTCCTCTTTAGCACTCAAGTGAGGTCCTTGAAAACAGATTTTCCTGTTGCAATTCATGTTTTGATTTCCCAACTACTGATGCCAACCAAGGCTGTTGATTGCGGATCCAAGCAAGATAAAATCGTTAACATTTTTAACATGTCTCCATATATCTTCAGCAAGGTTTTGTTCACATGTGATATTAATGATATTGTTCAATAATTTTCACATTCTGTTGATCACCTTGTTTGGGAATGGGAATAAATATGGATCTATTCCAACCAGTCAGTTAGTATAAGCATCCCTTAACTCTCATGCTCTTCTTAGGAGGTTTGTGAAAGCACACAGTGCTTGTTTCTTAAACATGTGCTAATGGTTTTTGCATTTTTTTAAATGTACACGAAGTAAATTTCTATTTCAATTTTTTATTTAAAATTCTCTACATTTAGTAGCTTCTTTAATGCTCACAACCCCTCTGCAGTGTAGATAATATTACCCCCATTTTACAGATTACGAAATTAGGCTACAGAAAGACTTGAGATCTCATTCCATACTGCTTCAGTGAAAGAGGTGAGACTCAAATCAGGCTGCCTTTTCAAACATTCCATTCCTTCTTAACTCCATCTTATACTATCTTCAAAGACTAGGACCTCATTTCTGTTATCTCCCAGGAGATAAAGTTAGTTAAACACAATATGAGAATGGGGTGGGGGGTGGTGGAAATGAACAAAATTATGGAATATACCCTGAGAAAATAAGAACTGAGGCACAGAGACTTGTACACCAGTGTTCACAGCAGTGTTATTCACTATCCTAAGAACATGGAAACAGCCCAAATGTCCAACCACGATAGACTGGATTGAGAAGTTATGGTACATTCACACAATGGAATACTACACAGCATGCAGGAGCAATGATTTTGTGTATCACTGCCTGACTTGGAAGGGACAGGAGACCATTATGCTAAATGAAATAACTCAGTCCCATTGGACAAATACTGTATAAGGCCATTATTGTAGAATGTGTATAAGAATCCAAGGGGGAGAAGAGGGCTGAGGATGGGAGGGGTTAATCATAGAGTCACACAATTTGATGGGGGTGGGAGGGGTGGGTAAAGGAAATGTGAAAGATCTGGTGTGAAAAATAATATATACAAACTTTGTAAGTAAATCAGTATAAAATAATAAGTTTATTTATTAAAAAGATGTCTCTGCACACATATTTGTTGGTTGTAGTGTGAGCAGTGCAGGGATTCTGGGAGCAATAATAGCGATGTATATATCATTTGTGGGATCCAGTCTGGATCCTGAATTCCCCCCTCCCCTTCTGTAACACTCTATTGCAGACTTCTCAGTTCCCCTGAAGACCTATTGATTCTCTTAGACCAGGAATCTGCATTTTAGCAGACTCTCCTGCAATCCTTTCCTGTGATAATATTCTAGAACAATGTTTCTGGTATTTCTAATTACAGCTCCAAATCATCAGGGAGCTGTTTTCTCCTCCATGGAAAAATCACTACCTTAATGATAGCATCCCAGAACTGCTTTATTAACTAGAGGGGACATAGATACTTAACTATTAGTTGTTTGCAATTATTACAAGGTAGTATATGCCGTTTCCCCCTTTCCCAGTTGTCAAGTTAACAGCAAATGGTTTACTATTAACCGATGGAAAGAGTAATAACAAAACTAATGAGCAACTAAGTTTGTTTTGGTAGGTCGAAAAATTGGCTGTCTTTATGGTGTGACAAGAAGTGTGAGTAAAAGTTCATCTCTTGCTAAGTGAACTAACTCAGTCTCATAAAGACAAATATTGTTTAAGACCACTGATGTAGTAGGTGTATGAGGATCCAAGGGGGCAGGGTGGAAGCAGAGGGGTGAGCATGGGTGGGCGGTGGGGGTGTGTGTTTAGCAATAGGGTCACACAATTTGATGGAGGAGGTGAAGGAAATGGGAAAGATACAGTGTGAAAAACAAGGTATTCAAACTGTAAACAAACCAGTATAAAATAAAGAAAAGGGGGGGGGAGTTCATCTCTTCAAGTACTTCTCTCTACCAGTCTGACAAGGAGGTAATTCTTTGGCTTGAGTCCTCCTAATTTCTGAATATGTTTCCTAAGGGTAGTAAATTATGCATTGAAATATAATCCAACCACAGCTTAATGAGGATTGCAAAATTACCTAGGAAGTTACTTAGAAAGTAATCAGAAAAGGTCTTGAAAGGTGAAATTTAGAACTAGTAAATTTAGATAAATTGAAAAGGCTACCAGTGTCGAGAACATGAGATGTAGCCAATCCAAATGGACATTCTAGACCAATGGGGTTCCCCTGCCTTTTTTTCTACTGTTTTTCTTTATGCACCATAGTCTTATAAAGTAAGAGTTAAAAATATTATTTTTCTGTAAAGGGTCAGGGAGTAAATATTTTAGGCTTCTCAGCCTAAAATAATGCCTCTCTATGACAATACTCAAATCTATGGTTAGAGTACAAAAGATACTACATATAATATGTGAAGGATTATGACTATGTCCCAATAAAACCCTAGTTGTGGATCCTGGAATGTGAATTTTATTATTTTTATTATTTTCTTTTTATGTGTCTTGAATTCTCCTTTGTATATTTTCTCACAGCATTAAAAAATGTAAAAATTATTCTTAGCATGGGGACCATACAAAAACAGGTGGTGTACTATATACATATGGATCATAGTTTACCAACTTTGTTCAAAATCAGAAACAATTTGCTGTTTTAAATATATGCCCAAGGTTATTGCACTTTTCTACATTTGCTCCTGCTGTTCTGTCTTCATAAAATGCCGTTTCCCACCTTTACATATCCAAATTCTACCCATCACATGGCTCAACTATGACCTCCTTCTCAAATCTACTTCTTCTACTCCGAGTATCTTCACCTGTGCTTTTGGATAGCCTTGATTATTTTTTATCTGCACTGCTTTACTTTTATATCCTCCATGGCATTGAGCCACCAAGCTTGATCTTCATGGGACATCATGGACTCACAAATGTTTCTTCAGTCAAAGCATAATCATCACCAATCAGAAAACACTGTATGCATATGAGGTACCCGACCACGAGGGGAACAAAAATGTAGATAAAAGAGAAAAGGGTGTGCTTACCACCAATAGAAGTAGTGCCCTATAACATATGTCTGGGCTATAAAAAAGACGACATGTCCAAAGTATGTCAGGCGAAGCCCCAGAATCCTTGCCTCCAAGGAGCAGCCAGGTTTAACCCTCTCTAGGATGAATCTATTTGTTTTCTTGGCA
>NW_006399891.1:1994985-1996060 GCF_000299155.1 Elephantulus edwardii | reverse complement strand
AACAGCTTTAGTTTGCTTGGCTCCACAGTCTTGGCACCAGCAGCCAGGAAATTAAAAGACATTGCTATGGGAAAGTCTGCTATTAGAGACCTCTCCAAAGTACTGAAAAGCAATTGTGTCAGTCTGGAGACTGAGGTGCACCTGCCATGGTATTTCCAATCACTTGCTATGCATCAGAGAGCTGGACAATGACTAGTGAGGATAGGAGAATTGATACCTTTGAGCTGTGGTGTTGGAGAAGAGTCTTGAATATACCATAGACTGCTAAGAAAATGAACAGGTTTATCTTAGAGAGGGTTAAACCAGGCTACTCATTGGAGGCCAGGATTCTGAAGAGTCATCTGACATACTTTGGACATGTTGAAAGGAGGAACCAGTCCTTGGAGAAGGACCTTAGGAGGGTGGAGGGACAGCTCCGGAGAGGAAGACACTTTATGAGGTGGATTGATTGAGTGACTGGGATAATCTGGGTAGGTGTGTCGGAGACAGTGAGATTGGCACAGGATAGAGCAGGGTTTAGGTTTGTTGTACATAGGGTCGCTATGTGTCACAGGTGATTCCACGACACATAACAACAATAACAACACAACAATACAAAACCTATACCTTGACCAAGATGATGCTATATGTTGTTGTGTAGAACACAATAGAGTTCAAAATTCAGAAGAGAGTGGATCAGGGCTATATCACTTTCCCATACCTATTCAGTTAGTTTTTATTCAAGAAGCTTTATAACAAAGTATGTGGCATCAGGATAAGAGGAACACTCATTGACAAAGCAAAAAGGACTTGCTACAAAAGATCAAAGACTACTTTAGCCTTCAATATCTATCGCAACATCAAGAATACAAAATTCTCACCTCTCGGCCAACCCCTAACGTCAGGATAGATGGGAAAAATATTGAAGTGTCAATTATTTTGTCAATCAACACCCTTAGTACTAGCAGTCAGGATATCAAAAGACGTGTTGCATTAGGAACATCTGCTGTTAAAGACTTCTCTAAGCATAAAGAGCAGTGGTGTCAATTTTTTTTTCTATAATTATATTTTATTAATTTTCATAAACATTTACAGA
>NW_006399891.1:1988702-1994885 GCF_000299155.1 Elephantulus edwardii | reverse complement strand
CATCACCATAGGCTCTGGCTCAAATGCTATTTCATTAATTCTTCTGTATCTGCCAATTCCTTTCGATACAATGACTCAGTATATTCCTTCCATCTTCTTTTGATACCTCCTGGATCATTTAACATTCTGCCCAAAGCATCCTTGATGGTAGCAACTCGAGTTTTGAATTTGTTCTTCAGTTGTTTGAGCTTAAGCTACATGTCCAAAGTATGGAAGATTAAGCTTCACCACCCTTACCTCTATGGAGCACTCTGGCTATACTTTCCCCAACATGTATCAATTTGTTCTTTTGGCAGTCCCTGGGATATTCGGTACTCTTCTTCAGCACCACAACTCAAAAGCATCAATTCCACTGTCATTGTCCAGCTTTCTGAAGTATAGCAGGTGACTGAGAAGGCCATGGCCTGAATCAGGCACACCTTACTATTCAATCTGTTATCATTGTTCTCCAGTGTTTTGGAGAGGTCCCTGGCAGTGGATTTACAAAATGCAATTTGTCTCCTGATTTCCTGACTGATGGTACCAAGAGTATTGATTGTTGATCAAAAAAAGATTTTTTTTAAAAGGATGAAATTGCTACCCCACACTGGATAGAGACAGTGTAGCTATTGAGGAAGTTGGCCTATGGCTGTTCTGGGCACCAGCACCACAAAGGACAATTACAAATTTTAGAAAAGATGGTGCAGGCAGGAGCAATTCCCACCAGGTTATACAGAAGACCTGAGAAAAATTCTGACTATAGGTAAGTGTGGCCCTGCCCCCTTTAAACCACACCTGATAGAGTACAGCTATCAGACGATGGTGTCTGGCTGCTCTGAACCCCACACTGGATAAAGAGAGCTCAGTCAGGGTAAGCAGGTCTTTGGTTGCACTGCATACTAGCAGCACCAAGGACAATTACAAACTTTAGAAGAGGTGGGAAGCACTCAGGTAAGATTCTCACAAGACTGAACTACAGTCCAGAAAGAAGTTGAAGGATTTTAGGAAAGGTGAGCTTTCCCACTGCACAGAATCAGAAGGAGGGCGTCCTAATGAGTTGCCCTCCATAAAGGGAACACTAGTTTGCAAATAGTCTATAACATCATAAAGATAAAGAGCTGTGAACAACATTTACAGACACAATAGAAATGGCTTAAACCATACCAAGAAAAACTTCACATTATGTCAAGAAAACAGCAGGGAGCTTCAACTACTGTGAAGAAATAAAATAAACCTTCTCCTAAAAAAGCAAAGCATAGCACTCCTTGATCTGAAAACCTTCCACATAGATTTAGTAATCGAAACAGCATGGTACTGTTACAATGACAGATACATAGAATAATGGAACAGAATCAAGAACCAGAAATTATCCCATGTACCTACAGTCAATTGGTATTTGACAAGAAATCAAAACCTATCAAATGGGGAAATGACAACCTCTTCAACAAATATTACTGGCAAAACTGGACATCTATCTGTGAAAAACAGAAAGAGGATCCACCTCTCACATCATACACAGAAAATTTACTCAAGGTGGATCACAGACCAAGGGATAAAGCCCCAAACCATAACAATGATAAGAGATAAAATGGGACCAAATTTAGAAGTGCTAGCCTATGGCATAAACAGGCTTACAAATACAGCCAGAAGAGCACAACTGGGAGAGGACAAATCAATCAATGGGATCTTCTAAAAATCAATCACTGTGTTCGTCAAAAACTTTTCCTAAAAGGGTAAAAATAAAACCTACAGCCTGGAAAAAAACATTTGACAATGACATCTCAGACAAGGGCCTCATAACAAAAATTTACAAAATACTGCAGGACTGCCACAAGAAGTCTGTTAAGTAAATAACAAAATGGACACAAGACATGAAAAAAGACTTTTCACAAAGGAAGATGCTTAGATGGCTAACCGACACATGAACAAATACTCAAAATTTCTGGCAATCAGAAAGATTAAAATAAAAACAATAATGAGGTATCATCTCACCCTAGTAGTAGCTGCAAAGTTTAACAGGATGACAAACAATCAATATTGAAGTGGATGTGGAGAGATTGGAGCTCTGATGTACTGATGGTGAGATTATAAAGTAGTACCACCACTCTGGAAGACTGAGCATAGAAATCCCATATGACCTAATTACTCCACTGCTAGGAAAATACCCTAAGGAAATTAAGACTGAGACAAAAATGGAAATACACATACCTACATTCATAGCAGCATTATTCAGAATAAAAAGAAAATGGAAACAATCCAAATGTCTACCAATAAGCAAATTGATTGTAAAATTATGGTACATCACACAGTGAAATACTATGTAGCATTAAGGTATGAGGCAATTTTGTAAAATTCTAAATAACATGGGAGAGTCTAGAAAGCATTACTGCTGAGTGAACTGTTTCATGAGGACAAACACGCATAAAATCATTATTGTAAAAATGGGGTTACAAATAATTAGATGTATTAATGTCCAATAGGGGAACAGGAAAGGAGAAGGGGGGCAGAAAAAGGGAAAGGAGGGGGGATCACTAGGATAGCAGAGTTTAGGGGGGAAGGGAGTAGTGAGGGAATAGGAAAAATTCAATGAGGACTGGAAGAGATGGGGTGATAATAGGCATAGATCAATACTGATTGGTTGTATTAAAAAAAAAGCATACATGAATGATTGTATGAAACACAATGTATATGAAAGATTGTCTAAAACACAATAATGTGAGTGAAACACAATGTCAATAAATTATTGTTGAAAACCAATAAAAAAGAGAGGAAAAAAGATTGACACAGGGACTATAACAATGGGTTTAAACGTGGAGGAGAATGTGAAGATGGTACGTGATAGGGCAAGGTTCAGATATGCTGTTTATAAGGTTGTTATGATTCATGGTGGACTGGAAGTTACCAAAAAACAATTACATACAGTATCATATTGAAGTTCCACAGCATCTTTTTAAAGTAGACATTGATAATATTTTGGGGGGAAAAGTGAGGGAACTGATGTTCAGAGAAGTCAAAGAAACCCACTCAACTAGTTAGTAATGGAACCAGTGTGGACCCCAGCATTCTGACCCCAGAGTCCTGTTTGTTGGGGTTTTTTTAGTTGTTATGTCATCTATCGGATTCTTACATTTCACATACCTTAAAATGAAGATGAAGAGAGACAGGAAAAGGAAGAGAAAACGGAATGTTTAGTCAATTGCCTCCATGAACAACTTCCTACTTTGCCATGAAACCAAATTGGATGGTATCCAGCTATCATTATTTAGCATTTTAATAAAGGACTTTATGTTGTTGTTAGATGCTGTCAAGTTGGATTTGACTGATAGCCACATTATGAATAATGTCTGACCCCTGTCTTAACCTGTACCATCATCATCATCTTCATCTAGGACGTGCTTGAGCCCTTAGCTGCCATCATTGTATCAATTCATCTCATTGAGGGTCTTTCTCTCTTTTACTAACCCTCTACCTTTCCAAGCATGATGTCCCTTTCCAAGGAATAGCCTCTCCTAGCAACATGTTCAAAGTATATAAGATACAACATCACCATACTTGCCTCCAAGGAGCATTCTAGCTACATTTTTTTCCAAAATATATCTGTTCTTTTGGTCATCCATGGAATATTCAGTAATCTTCTCCAACACCACAGCTAGAACATATCAATTCTTCTGTCATTCTTAGTCATTGTCCAGTTCCAGATGCATAGCAAATAATTGAAAAGACCATTACCTGAATTAAGTGCTCCTTATGCTTCAAACTGACATCATTGTTCCTCATTATTTTGGGAAGTCCTCAAGAATACATTTCCCCAATGTAATATATCTCTGATCTCCTGACTGCTGGTCCCAGAGATTCAAGTAAGATGAAATAATTGGAGTTCAGTTTCTCAAATGATTTACTCGCCATAGAGATTGAATAGATATGGAGAAACAATACAAACCTGAGACACGTCTTTCCTGATTTTAGACCATACAGCATTCGCTTGCTCTGTTTGGACCACAGTGTCTTGATCTAGGTATAGGTTTCATAACAGCATAATTCAGTGCTTTGATTTTATAGATGAAACTTGATCATAAGGGAGTGGGCATGCAGAACAGCATTTTAGATGCCCATGGAATCCAGACTGTGATCCAGGGAACCTAAATGAATCCTGAAACTATTGTCGTAAGATATCTTTAAATGAACACTGTTCCACTGGTGTGTCACATCCATAAGATGCCTATGGTGGACAGGGTTTGACAGTGCTCCTAGATTAAGACAGATTTGGAAGCAAGATTGGCATCCACTTCTTAAATAACAGGTTTTTGGAAACCCTATGAACACTAGAGAAATGGTGATAATTATAGAACAGAGTTCAGACCTTTTGTTCATAGGGTTGCTATGAGTCATACTCGACTCAACGGCCCTTAACAACAACAACATTTTTTAAATCTGAAACCAAAAACATACCCTCTTAAAACAAAAGGACAATTTAGTTTAATTAGTGCAAAATGCCTATCTTGAGTATTATGTAATTTTAATATCTACATCTATATGGAATAAAATTGACCACAGCAACTCAGAAGATTAGATGGGAAACTTTGGCTTCATTATGTTTATGTTAATGGATGAAGATCAAGTTGGGAAAGAATGAGAATAATTACCTGGCTTGATTTAGTCAATGTCAATGAACTGTTCTACATGTTAAATTGATATGCATTCTGTTGTGTGTAGTCTCAATAGCAAAATAAACTAATTATATATTTAAAAATTAGATTTGATTCAAAATGTTTTAAAAAGAGAGAGGTCTTTGTTTATGCCTGCCTTCTTTGGAGGATGAAATTTTCTAGCAGCTCATTTTCAGTCGCAAGAATAGAGTCTGCAGCTTGAATCAGGACAATAGAAATTCTTTCTCTCTGATTTCAAAGGGTAGTGGAGAAGTGGTGAGGTTCTGTTAGCCTTTTACAGGATATGACCTTCATGAAAGCCTTTCCCTGAGCAACTCTATTTGAATGCATCTAACAACCTTAGTTTCTAGTTTCCATTGAGCAAAATTAGTGAGAGGGAACAAAGCTCCAGGCAACACTGGGAAGAGGCCAGCAACGGAAATATCAGTCTGCTGTGGAGGGAGTCATGGATAAGCAAAGTGCTGTGCTGCCCTGGGGACCCTTCCAAAGGACCCAGTGCCAGGAGAAGGCTCACTGGACTAAACACAGACCATGCAAAATGATCCTCAGTGAGGGTCCACCGGTGTACAAATATTCAAATTCTCAGCTACTAACTATAAGATAGGTGGTTTCAATCCACTCAGAAGTGCCTCATAAAGATGATCAACATTTGAAAGGTAATAACCATTGATCAACAGTTAAAGCTCTTAACCATTAGATAAGAGTCTGGACGCATTTGACTTTGAGTCTCAATATCCTGGTATTGCCATTGATGGGATACTAGTTAGCATATCTCAACAAGCAGATGCAGATCTAGATGTGCTCATCAGGCTGTGCCAAGAAATCTGGAAGACAGATATCTGGCCTATTGTTTGGCAGAGATTCATATTCCCCCAAAACGGTGATCCAACAGAATGTGGAAATTATTGAACAGTATCAGTAATATTCACAAACAAGTAAAATCTTGCTGAAGATTATCTAAAAATGGCTAGTGCAGTACATCACACCAGGGACATCATCACTTATGTCAGATGAACCTTGGCTGAAAGCCAAGACTACCAGACAGATGTCTATTTGTTGCTTTTTGTCAGCTATGCAAAGGCTGTGTGAATCATTATAAATTATGGCTAACATGGAGAAAAATGGGAAACTCAGAGCAATTAATTTGCTAATACAAAGCCCAGTGAAACCATTATCATCAGATATATGCACAACCAACCAGAACCAAAGCACAGAAAATAGAAAATTTCTACAAACTTTTACAGTCAGAGATCGATCGAACATGCAATCAAGATGCATTAATAATAATGGGTGACTGGAATGCAAAAGTTGAGAACAGAGAAGAAGGATCAGTAGTTAGAAAACATGGACTCGGTGACAGAAATGAAGCTGAGGATAGAGTGATTAAATTTTGTACAATCAATGACTTATTCATTGCACATACATTTTATAAGGAACATAAACGCAGATTATACACATGGATTTCACCTGATGGTATGCATAGGAATCAGATTGATTACATCTGTGGAATGAATCGCTGGAGAAGCTCAATATCAGC